>NC_071354.1:229986255-230294245 GCF_943734655.1 Sabethes cyaneus
AGGGAAACTATCTCATTAGGAAAGTGGCCCACCGTTTTTCAAGCAGAAGTATATGCCATATACATCTGTGCGACAATATGCTTGAAACGAAAGTACAGGCATGCGAAAATCGGTATCTTCACGGACAGCCAAGCAGCACTACTGGCTCTCAAGTCCGCCAAATGCGTGTCCAAATTAGTTTGGGAGTGCAGCACAGCATTGAGGGAACTCTCCCGCCAAAACAAAGTTTTATTACTTTGGGTGCCCGGTCACTGCGGAATCGAGGGCAATGAATTTGCTGACAACCTAGCAAGACAAGGATCAGCTCAGCAATTTATTGGTCCTGAACCGTTTCTGGGCACCTCCACATCCGCCGTGAAAGGCGAACTGATGACATGGGAAAAGCTAGAAATAGCATCCCGTTGGAATCAAACACAGGGTTGTAGACAAGCTAAACAGTTTATCTACCCAAACCCTGCAGTAGCTAAAAAACTACTCCATTTAACTCGTAGTGAACTACGCACGATCACGGGACTCCTAACAGGACACAGAACATCATTTAAAGAATATCGGCAAGGTATCTATCATCTGACACCTGCCGCTTTTGTAACTCTGAACCTGAAAGTTCAGCGCATCTGCTCTGCTATTGCGGAGCTCTTGCATTATCAAGGCACAACTTCTTAGGAAGTTTCCTTCTTACTCCATATCAGGTATGGAGCCTAAATCCCAAAACGGTCATTGGCTTTATAAACCATGTAGTACCGAATTGGGGCACAGGATTACAACTATTCCGCTCAACTCCATCAATGGGTATGAGCGATCCGTAAACTGTGTACAGCAATCGGGGCCTGCCACAAAAGACGATCATTAAGACTGTCGCAGTGGCCTTTTAACCCAATGCCCTTCTGGCATACAAAAAAAAAAAAAACGAAAGCCACTCTAATTTTCATCATTTCTTAAGTGGATTTAATGAATACCCCAAAAGTTCTTGTGCTGATTTGACTCAAACATATTTACCTTCCGATCCGTTCACTTTGAATTCATTAAAAAGCGATTAGAAAAGGATTTTATTGAAATTACGCGACTGACTTTATTTCTAAAATTCGTCGTACCGTTTTAAAATCCGTCCATCAAAATTTTTCATCGTCCGAACTAAAAATCACAATAATGTTTACGAAGCTAGCGCGCATGTATTTGTGTAGGACGGCATGACAAATGTTATTCTGCAAAATTTCTGCTGGCCAAGCAAGTTTTCCCGGCTGCAAAATAACGACAATGCGTTGCGTGAGTTGTTTTCATTTTATGAATGACGGAAATTGAACCGATTGGTCGACATTTTCTTCTTCGTCGCATGAAAAAAAAGTAAGAAATTTGGCTGCTAGGAATTCTTTAATGAAAAAAAGGCATTTAAATAGAACTCAGCTCACTTTGATTGATCGCGTATGATAGTCAACAAACTAAAATATTAGGGAATAACTAATTTTGCATTGTGTATCATAAAAATCGCTGATATTTTTAATAATTTGTGTTGGATAGGACGGGAGTAGGTAATTACGACGAAGCAGCAACATACCCTAGGTAAAACGAGACAGCAAACGCATGGGATAAGACCGATAGAACGCTAGGCAGGTAATTTAGTTTAGGTAACTATAGGTAGGTTTAGGTAATATAGGTAACGATTTTAAAAATCCTGGCAACTATATATATGTCCGTCTCTGCTTATACGGCCACAAAGCTCGACAAGGCTAATCGTTCAACTTAGTTTTTTTCTGGTCGATAGAACTGCGAAAAGTTTTAATTGTTTGCTAATTCAGTATTATTTGATTATTACAAGTGGTTTGCTCGTATTGTTGGTGAAATAGTTTTGAGTTATCGTGGCTTATAGGAAAAAAACAAAACCGAGTATCAAAATGACAGACAAAATCGAAATGAGTTTGGAAGATATCATCAAATCGCAGCAGCCACAGCGTGGCGGTAATCGTGGAGGAGTCTCTCATTCCGGCGAAAGAGGTAGCGGACCAAGAACAAGGCGTACTCATAATGGATCATCTGGTGGTGGACAACCACATTCGAATCGTGGTCCCTCAGCTAGTGGCGGCGGTGTCCTAAAGGGACGCAACCGAGGCGGAATTCAACGTTCGAAAAACACACGAGGCGATGTAAACAGCGCTTGGAAGCATGCCAGCGCTCTCAAGCATGACCTGCGAGATCGTCTTTTGGCGGCAGCCGAACTTAGGAATAGGAACTTAGGAATAGGAGGACCTGTCGGACAGGGCAACACCAAGCTGATGGTATCAAACCTGGACTTCGGCGTATCAGAGTCTAACATAAACGAACTGTTTGTCGGTTGTGGACCTTTGAAAAGCGCATCAATGCATTATGATCGATCGGGTAGATCACTGGGCACAGCAGACGTTGTGTTCGAACGTCGGTTTGACGCAATAAAAGCAATGAAACAGTACAATGGAGTTCCGTTGGATGGACGGCCGATGAGCATACAACTAGCGACCTCGGATATCCCATCATCTCGTGTGCCTCGGCTGGGTGGCGGAAGTGCTCCTACTCGTTCACCACGCAGAAACGTTAGCAGTGGACCGTCAAGAGGAGGCAACCGAACGAGTCATCGAGGTGGAGATCCCCGCCAGCAGCAACGGAAAAAAACAATAACAGCGGAGGAATTAGATGCTGAACTAGATGCGTACTTTAAAGAGTGTGTGTGAAAGTGTGAAAAAGCACCAACATAGAACGCGATCATTAGAATCCTCTTAACCACTCTTAAGATCATGACGTGCACAATTTTTGTTTGTGTAAATAAATTAAAAAGGCACCGCCACATTAAGTAAAAACTGTTGATCTCTTACCTACATGTAAAAAATAAAACTATAAATATTTTTAATGATTTTCTTTTTTTTATTGCGGTTTGGAAACACATCCAAGAAATAGAGTATTTTTTCCATACCAGTCTACCATAGCGTACAACTATCGAATGATTGGGATTTTGGCCGTTCAGGGCCAAATCAGGGCTTCTACGAATGTGTACTTTTATTAGCTGTTGTTATATCGCAGTCGAAAAATACTAGTTAATCCATAGCGCACAACGTTAACAGTTTCTAAACGATGGAATGGAACTGGTGGCATTTTAATTCTGTTTTTTCTAGTTTCAGTAAACTGAATCATTTGGCAATCAAATCAAATTTGGCCCTCAAATAGTCTCCGGAAATCTGTTTTTTCGTAAGAGGTATGAAGTTGACTTTTATAATACTGTTATTTTTCTCGTATTGGAAAAATAACAGTAATATAATAGATCATAAAATTGATATCGTGAAGTTTCCCCTTATAACAAGACGGCCAGAGAGAATTTAATTTGCGCTAAATCATCGATTTCAATTCCTTCGGAAAAATTTATCAAGATTGAAGTTTGATGTTGACGAAGACTGTCCTGCCGAATATTAACAGTTACAGTTCAAATACAAAACGCAACGCTTAACTTAAATTTTAAAATCTGAAAAAAATTACGAAATTGCATTATTTGACGACTTTACAGAGTAATGCTTTTTTTAACCCTCAATTGATCAACCTAGTAGACCTGTACCCTTTTCATATATCATACTTCGATTTCGGCATGTTCTTTTTGTATGGCTCTTGTTCCTAATATTATCCCTTGAAAAAGACACCAACAAAGTATCGAAACGTCGGGAAAACATCAAACTTCAGTCTTGATAAATGTCTTCGAAGACTGCCCTGCCGAATATTAACAGTTACAATTGAATCCAGTCGATAAAAAATACAACCTATTTGAACACGTATTATGGAATTTTTGAATGCAAAAATAGTGATTATTAACGGGTGGCAACTAAAATTTTGGAATTTTTTCGCAGCCCTTATGCTCAACAACAAACGAGGTTAGAGAGAAATGAGAGTATGTATGTGCTAGCTCTCTTTCTCCTCTTTTTGTTAATATTTTTGTTTTGTTTATGCTTGCCCAGTTTTGCTACAAATGGCGTCGAAACAAGAAGCATTTCGGGTGCGAGTTGTACACTTCTTCGAACTGCTAGAGTGACTATATACAGAGTGGCGACAAGTCATCCCAAATGTATGCAATGCGGTTTTTCCAAGGGTTTTCTTTCTCTTTCCTGCATACGCGTTGGATAGGTCGTCTGCTCGATTGGAATGACACTGACAGATAATTATCATTCCAATTTTGACATTGTCGCCACTCTGTATATAGTCACTCTACGAACTGCAAATGAAATTTCGGCAAAAAGTATATGGTTTAACATTTAAAAAGCAAATATGTTGCGGCTTCGACTGTTTACCATATCCTAAGATGCCCAACAGCTATTCGCAAGCAAGGTAGTGGAAGACCAGCCAAAATTATGGACGCAGAAGGACCTGGTTCTCTTTCTCGTTTCTTCAACAACAAGCCCTCTCGTTTGGCTATCAATTAGGATGCACCAGACGAATGTTTGAAGAAAATTTTGATCGCATTTTTACCCAAAAACCACGACCCGAAAAATCTGTCTCAGTGCGCCCAATCGAAAATTTCTTCGGGATTTTGAGTTCCTTGGTGTACAAAAATAACTGGAGAGTCACGAATTGCAAACAGTTGATTGGTAGAATCAAGAGATGCATTCGCAAAGTTGACATGACGGCCGTACAACGCACCTGTTACGACGTCAAACGAAAGCTTCGCCGATTAGCCGATTACGGACCGTTTTCAAATGTACACTAATTTTTTTTCAACAATGGATTATGTATCTTTAATTTCGGTAAATCAGATCTTCTTCATGTAAGGGTAAACGGGGTAACAACGCCCGCCGGGGTAAAGCCGCCCACCATGGTTTTACAGGGCCTTGCTCAAATTGGTGTTAAATGTTGATGACAGTCATATTACTGAATGCGTACGCAATATTTTACAATACCTTGTACAGCAATATCGTATAAACTATCGGAGAAATAAATAAAAACAGATTTTTCGTTATAATCGTTTCGTTTTTTATAACCTTTTTCCCGCAGAACATAGGGTTTATTTTATTCAAAACGTTAAAACTTTCAGTACATCCAACCCATATCGCATCTCTGATCCTGCCTTCATCCGACAGTACCTAAATTATGTAACTGTTCATGCAGTTTTGTTGAAATAATAGTGATATGTGTAAATCGGTCATTTGGGGGTAAAACCGCCCACAACGAACGGCGCAAGACTGTCGTTCATAATGCTAGTACGATAAGGAGATTTTTAACCCTTTATAAGGCCGTGGCAATTATATTGCCACCAACGAAAAATATTTGTTTTGCGTCTATAATGACATCAATATAATTATAGAAGCAAAATAAAAACTTTTTGTTGGTGGCAATATAGTTGCCACAGGGATAAAATAATTGCATAGTTTGGACCAAAGAATCTCAGATTTACATAAAACAATGTAAATGTGCTTAACTTGTAGCTGGTAGACTGTTTGAAAAAATCTAAATCGCCAATTTTCCCTGCGAGCGCTATGGACATTTCTTTGTTTTCTCGGATATAGTTGTTTTCAATAATTCCTCCCTCTTGGAACAAATATCACGGAATAAACATTTTTTTATGAAAATATAGCAAACTTTCTTAGCAATGCAAAAATAATATGTATCTGGTTCATCAATCAGAGCAATTTGAAATGTCAAAAAATGACTTACCGGATCAATTGCAGGAACTTTATTACCCATATTGTTATATTTTATCTTAGATCCTCTCTAGTCCTTAAAGATTGACTCCATGATACCTAACCCGATCCATCTTGTTGTCTAAGGAAACTACACGGTATCAATTTCAAGACAGTTGGTACCTATACTACTGATAATCTTCCAATACGAGTGGTTGCCGGACACTCTTTCGAAATTGCGAATCTCGGGGAAACATGTATTGTTTGATGTCAAACTGATTTAATTTATTTAAATTAGATAAATTCACGAATCCAATGTCACCAGTTTCGTTCAAATCGGTTGAATATTGTTAAAGTTATACGCTATGGCGGTTCTGCCCCGTTAGTGGGCGTGCTTCACCCCGCATGGAAAAAATACTCTATTTTTTGGACGTGTTTTCAAATCGCAATAAAAAATAGAAAATCGTTACAGATATTTATGTTTTTATTTTTTACATGTAGGTAATAGATCAATTGTTCATTTAAAGCAGATAAATTAGAAATTGAGCTACAACTTTTTTTACACAGGTGGTTTTGCTTAAGTGGGCGGTCTTGCCCCGCCTACCCTTATCTTTGTCTTTTTTTTGACAGCTTGTGAAAAAGATTTTAGTTGCCACCCGTTAAACTGTTGGCAACTGGGCGCGTGAATGCTCACTAGAAAACACTTACTTTGTGGAAATCAATGGAGTATCGGAGAACGGATTTGAATGATGATTTCGAATTAATATAATTGAAATAATAGAAAATTCGGAAAATTATCAAAATGGCGGGCTTTTTTTTTTAAATCTATTTGTTTTTTAGGTTTTCCAGAGAAGCGTTCCTCCTCAAATCTCAATAACTGATCAATAACTTTGCATACAATTTTATTTACTCTTACACCCTTAAAAAATTGCTGGTAATTTTATCTATCCAACGACATATAAATTGTTCAGTTTCGTTCAGTAGTTTAGTTGTTATTAGCATTTTAAATCTTTCATTCAAACGTTACACTTCTATTTTCGTTTTCACAAAGGCTACCCAGTCCCAGTATAGTAAACAAAGACGTAGTCCTACGTCAAAAGCATTTAAATAGAACTCAGCTCACTTTGATTGATCGCGTATGATAGCCAACAAACTAAAATATTAGGGAATAACTAATTTTGCATTGTGTATCATAAAAATCGCTGATGTTTTTAATACTTTGTGTTGGATAGGACGGGAGTAGGTAATTACGACGAAGCAGCAACATACCACCCTAGGTAAAACGAGACAGCAAACGCATGGGATAAGACCGATAGAACGCTAGGCAGGTAATTTAGTTTAGGTAACTATAGGTAGGTTTAGGTAATATAGGTAACTATTTTAAAAATCCTAGCAACTATATATATATGTCCGTCTCTGCTTATACGGCCACAAAGCACGACAAGGCTAATCGTTCAACTTAGTTTTTTTCTGGTCATAGAACTGCGAGAAGTTTTAATTGTTTGCTAATTCAGTATTATTTGATTATTACAAGTGGTTTGCTCGTATTGTTGGTGAAATAGTTTTGAGTTATCGTGGCTTATAGGAAAAAACAAAACCGAGTATCAAAATGACAGACAAAATCGAAATGAGTTTGGAAGATATCATCAAATCGCAGCAGCCACAGCGTGGCGGTAATCGTGGAGGAGTCTCTCATTCCGGCGAAAGAGGTAGCGGACCAAGAACAAAGCGTACTCATAATGGATCATCTGGTGGTGGACAACCACATTCGAATCGTGGTCCCTCAGCTGGTGGCGGCGGTGTCCTAATGGGGCGCAACCGAGGCGGAATTCAACGTTCGAAAAACACACGAGGCGATGTGAACAGCGCTTGGAAGCATGCCAGCGCTCTGAAGCATGACCTGCGAGATCGTCTTTTGGCGGCAGCCGAATTTAGGAATAAGAACTTAGGAATAGGAGGACCTGTCGGACAGGGCAACACCAAGCTGATGGTATCAAACCTGGACTTCGGCGTATCAGAGTCTAACATAAACGAACTGTTTGCAGGTTGTGGACCTTTGAAAAGCGCAACAATGCATTATGATCGATCGGGTAGATCACTGGGCACAGCAGACGTTGTGTTCGAACGTCGGGATGACGCAATAAAAGCAATGAAACAGTACAATGGAGTTCCGTTGGATGGACGGCCAATGAGCATAGAACTAGCGACTTCGGATATCCCATCATCTCGCGTGCCTCGGCTGGGTGGCGGAAGTGCTCCTACTCGTTCACCACGCAGAAACGTTAGCAGTGGACCGTCAAGAGGAGGCAACCGAACGAATCATCGAGGTGGAGTTCCCCGCCAGCAGCAAAGGAAAAAAACAATAACAGCGGAGGAGTTAGATGCTGAACTAGATGCGTACTTTAAAGAGTGTGTGTGAAAGTGTGAAAAAGCACCAACATAGAACGCGATCATTAGAATCTTCTTAACCACTCTTAAGATCATGACGTGCACAATTTTTGTTTGTGTAAATAAATTAAAAAGGCACCGCCACATTAAGTAAAAACTGTTGATCTCTTATCTACATGTAAAAAATAAAACTATAAATATTTTTAATGATTTTCTTTTTTTTATTGCGGTTTGGAAACACATCCAAGAAATAGAGTATTTTTTCCATACCAGTCCACCATAGGCTACAACTATCGAACTATTTTGGCCGTTCAGTCATTAAATTATAGTAGACGTTATATTTTCCTTTTTACGCCAACGTTTCGATCCGGATTTGGAGCTTCATCAGGGCTTCTACGAATGTGTACTTTTATTAGCTGTTGTTATATCTCAGTCGAAAAATACTAGTTAATCCATAGCGTACAACGTTAACAGTTTCTAAACGATGGAATGGAACTGGTGGCATTTTAATTGTGTTTTTTTTCTAGTTTCAGTAAACTGAATCATTTGGCAATCAAATCAAATTTGGCCCTCAAATAGTCTCCGGAAATCTGTTTTTTCGTAAGAGGTATGAAGTTGACTATTAGATTACTGTTATTTTTCTCGTATTGGAAAAATAACAGTAATATAATAGATCATAAAATTGATATCGTGAAGTTTCCCCATATAACAAGACGGCCAGAGAGAATTTAATTTGCGCTAAATTATCGATGTCAATTCCTTCGGAAAAATTTATCAAGACTGAAGTTTTATGTTGACGAATATTAACTGTTACAGTTCAAATACAAAACGCAACACTTAACTTTAATTCCAAAATCTGAAAAAATTACGAAATTGCATTCTTTGACGACTTTACACAGTAGTGCTTTTTTAACCCTCAATTGATCAACCGTGTTCGGACGTTTCCGGAACTAATTTTTTGAGCAGCTTGATTCTCGATCATAGACAGCTAAAAACTGTAATCATTTATTTTAGTTAACTTCATTTTTTGTAACAATAACTTGTAATTATCTATACCCACATGAGTAGTTCACGCTAGTTACTTCATCCGAAATTTTCAACCTCACTTGACTATCTCTCAACTCCTAAAAATCATTCTCCATACGGATTTACAATGTTACAAATTAAGTTAAAGTTAATTTACCTTTTTAAAGCACAAATTCTCTTTAATTACTTCAATTTAATCATAAAAAACTCCTACACTACCACTTTACTTCAATTAGCCTTTTGTTTGATTTTTCTTCTTCCGTTTACTTCCGTCGATGACAATTCGTCACGATGACAGGTCGTAGCGATGACAGTTTTCACTCACTGTTCAGGAGCGCTTCTCACCTCCGGTAGGGTTGCCAGTGGTGCCGCAACAGCCCCGCCCCGTAATTCTGGTGAGGGTCCACCACTAGAACCAGTTTTACGCTCTCCTACTTCAGGCACCGCCAACTTAGCTACCGGGCGTTTGTAGACACCCTTGGTTGTCCGCACTATCGCTTGCCTAACGCGCCCGTCGATGCCCTCGATAACCTTCTCCACGATTCCTCGAATCCACGTCTTTCTATTCTCGTTGTCTGCAAGGTAAACTACGGCACCAGGCTCGATCGGTTTTTGATTGTCGTACCACTTGGTCCGCTTGTTAATATACGGTAAGTACTCCAACAACCACCGTTGCCAAAGCTTGTCCGATAACAACTGGGACCGCTTATAGCTGTCCTTCAACGCTTCCGCTTCGCTCGCTGAAACAACATACGATTCTGTGCCACCTGGAGGGTAGCCGCGAAGGAAGTGATTGGGTGACAATGCTTCCTCTGTATCCGTCCCCTGCGGCATGTATGTCAACGGTCTCGAGTTGATCGCGTCTTCAGCCTCGGCCAGAACCGTCAGCAATACCTCGTCTGTCAGCTTTCGCCCGTCGTTCATCGCTGATAACGCTTCTTTCGCTGATCGCACCAGTCGTTCCCAAGCCCCGCCCATATGGGGGGCTGCTGGTGGATTGAAGTTCCACCTCGTCCTCGCATCCGTGAATACTTCGCTACAGCTCATACCGATGTTCTTCATCACCTCCTTACTCGCCGCTACGAAGTTCGTCCCATTGTCTGAGAAAAACTCCGTTGGCATTCCTCTTCGACACGCAAAACGCCGGATCGCCATCAAGCATGCCTGGCTTGACAAACTATGGGCTACTTCTAGGTGGATTGCTCTTGTGACAAGGCAGGTAAACAATGCCACCCATCGCTTCTCTACACGCCGACCAACGGTAACCTGCAAAGGACCGAAGAAGTCCACCCCAGTAAAGCTGAACGGACGACGATTGGGAGTTACGCGTTGCACAGGTAACGGTGCCATCCTTGGTGCTTCCGGTTTGCATTTTCTAGTTTTGCACCTCATACAACTGTCCATCACCTTCCTGACTTCGGCTCGAAGATGTGGTATATAGAACCTCTGGCGCACTTCGTTAGTGACCGTCTCTCGTCCTGCGTGGCCGAGCTTTTGATGGTAGTGTTCCAGAAGTTTCCGCGTGATATGGTGGCCCTTCGGTAGTACTATCGGGAAACGCAGTTCGAACGGAAGAAACTCAGCTGTTGATAATCTTCCTTCCATTCTAATCACATCGAACTCATCTAACATCGGCGAAACTTTGTAGAGAGGACTGCTCTTCTCGAGTTTGACTCCAGTTGATCCCTCTGTGCGACGACTCTTCAGCAAAACTCTAACCTCGTCCGGGAACGCTTCAACCTGAGCAAGCTTCAACAGCGCTCTCTCTGCCACTTGATACTCCTCACGGGTCAATGGTTTCACGATCGTCTGCAACTTCGTCATGACCAACGCTTTGACGTTCGTTGATGCTGGAACTGTTTCGATAGCCTTTCCTAGCCTCTTGGTCCGTAGATTGTCGATAAACCTCTTCACACATGCCAGCGTTCTGACGAGCACGTTCCACTTGGAAAATCTGGACACGTCCACTAACTGAGCTTGTACTTCGATGTCGTGTAACAAAAACGCCGTTCGCATCTCTTCCTCTACATTCGGTTTCGTGGATCGATGCTGCGGCCACTCAGACTCTGGTCCATACAAGAACTGTGGACCCCGGAACCAAGAAACCAGCTGTGGGCCTTTGTTCCACTTGGTCAATTGGTCTGCTACATTTAACTTGGTTGGCAGCCAACGCCATTCCGATGGCTGTGACCGGCTGATGATCTCCCCGATCCGGAATGCCACGAACGGCTTATATTTCCGTTGGTCGGAGACAATCCATGACTGCACGGTGCGGGAGTCCGTCCAATAGAAAACTTGCGTTACTGTCAAGCTGTGATTCTCTTTGATTGTGTCTGCCAGACGACATCCCAAGACGGCTGCCATCAGTTCCATCCGGGGGATCGACACTTGTTTGATCGGAGCGACCTTTGATTTCGCCTGTACCAGCGCACACCGAGGGATACCACCAGCCAGGATGCGAAAATAGCCTACACATCCGTATGCCTTTTCGCTTGCGTCTGCGAAAATGTGTAGTTGCAACGTTGAGTAGTCGAGAGATAACCCATCGCCGAAGTAGTACCGAGGAATTTGCACCGCCTCAACATCAGCTAAGTGACCCGTCCACAATTTCCAGTTTTCGAGTGCTTCGCCTTCGATGACTTGATCCCACTCACAGCCCATTCGCCACAGAATTTGGATCAGCGCCTTCGCATAGAAGGTGAACGGTGCCAGTAGTCCTAGAGGGTCAAAAAGACTCATGACGCAGCTAAGCACTACACGCTTTGTAGGCACCTGTTCGTCGTATAAATACGGTAACAACGAGTCACGCATCTTCGTTGTGAACGTGAAAACGTCGTCTCTTGTGTCCCAAACTATACCCAAGACTCGTTCGGGGTTGGCCGAATCAATGTGAATTGCCTCCTTATTTTCCGTTTCCCCCATGCGCTCCAGGAAAATGGGGGAGTTGGATACCCAACTCTTGATTTCGAAGCCCCCTTTAGAATGCACAAATCTTACCTCACTCGCTCTCTGGACTGCCTTTTCAACGGTGTCAGTGCTATCAAAGTAATCGTCCACATAGTGTTTGTGGACGATCGCTTCGTATGCTTCGGGGAACTGGTCGGCGAAATCTCGAGCATTTTTGTCCTTTACGTACAACGCCATGCTAGGAGAGCAGCTAGCGCCGAATATCGCACAGTCCATCACGTAGATTTCGTTCTGGTACACGAACATTTGGGCCTGCCTGTCCTCCGGCCGGATCTTAAGCTGGTGAAACATCTCGCGGATGTCACCTCCAAACCCGACGAGATGTTCCCGGCATTTGACTATTACGGACGGTAACGACGTTAAGTAGTCCGGTCCTTTCATTAATTTGGAGTTAAGTGACACCCCGTTTACTTCCGCCGCCGCGTCCCATACAAGGCGAACTTTATTTTTCTTTGGGTTGACGACGACGTTCAGCGGCAAGTACCAACACTTTTCTGGATCAGCAGAATTTAACTCCTCCTTCGTCGCTTTATGACAGTAGCCCTTCTCCAGGTACTGCACAATTTGTTGCTTTACTGCCACTTCCAATTGTGGGTTCGTTGACAGTTTTTTCTCCAAACTCTTCATGCGCCGCAACGCCATCGGTAGACTGTCCGGAAACGTGGGGTTTTCTTCTTTGAAAAGCAATCCGGTCATAAAGCCATCGCCGATACGAACTGTCCTTTCCTCCAAAATGTCTCGTGCCCTTCTGTCCTCCTCCGATTCTGGCAGCATCTCAACCGAAATTCCCTTTTCTTCGAGAGCGTACTGCGACTTGAGAAGATCGTGCAACTCTTCGTTTGACAACCCGGCACACGAGTGTTGTCCCACAAAACCTTCACCGGTGATTGACCCTTGTGGCCCGTAGATCGACCAACCGAGTTTGGAACGGACTGCAATCGGTTCGCCTGGTTGACCGATGCGCGATTCCAACGGGGCGAATATTTCGATGTGTTTGAGCCCAATCAGAAGCATCGGTGGAGACGGGGCATAATCGGCTACAGGTAATCCTTCTAAATGTCGATATTTTCCGGCCACGTCAGCAAAACTCATGGACTGTGCTGGCAACTTTAGGTTGTTCACGGTGTACACATCTCGCAAAATGAATTTTTCGTTTGAACCGCACGCTGCGATCGTCAACCGTAATCGCTGTGAATCTTTTTCCAATCTAGAGACCCCAGCGGTCCAGGAGATACGTAGCGGCTGAGTAGTACCGTTGCATTGCAGCTTCCTAGCCAACGAACTGTCGACCAGTGAATATGACGATCCTTCATCTAGGAACGCGACTATCGTAACGCTCTTGTCCCCGTTGAATATCCGAACCGGCACCATCCTAAAAAGAATCGAATTCTTGTTGAAAACGTTGTGGGTGTTACAGTTCGACTGAGCCTCGGCAGGATGTAGTAGGCTGTTGTGACGCTCTGAGCAATCTCCCACTGTACAGCGAATATTCAGCTTACACTTCGCTTTTCCGTGAGCATTGAGGCATATCTGGCATAGTTCCCATTTATCCACCGCTTTCTTCCGTTGTGGCACACTGAGCTTGCGGAAGTTCTCGCAATTACGTAAGCGATGATTTGTTTGTCTGCACATGACGCAGGGTGTTCGACCTTGCTTATTTATTTCACCGGTACCGTCGAATCCACCATGTGTGTAGACGTAGCTCTCCTGTTCCTTATTCGTGGCATTCTTCGCTTTCCCCATTTTACCACCTCTGATTTGAGCCGACGTATCGGAGTAGTCGACCACTTCGCTTGCAGCGGATACTAGATCGGACAAAAAATCTGCCAAAGTACGCAGTGTCACCGTCGCTGTTTGCCGCTTGTACCGTACCCAATCAATTTTCGTAGTCGCCGGCAGTTTTTCTACTAGCTCACGGATGAGCATAGGGTTTTTCACGTGGTCCTCCAATTTCGATGCTTCGAGGTGGTCGCAAAGCTGTTGGACGAGCACCCCGAAGGTGATGAACGACGTCAACTTGTCCGACTTCGGCGGATCGGCCTTCCGTACTTTCGCTAAAAGTGTATCCAGAAGCTGCTCGGGGCGTCCGTAAAGCATACGGAGCGTCTCCATTACTTGGGGCACAGCATCCGGTGACAAAAGGCGACTGCAAACTGCGTCTCTGGCTGCACCCCTCAAGCACTCTTGAAGACGGGCTAAATTTTCCAGATTGGAAAACCCACATGCTTCGGTGGACGTGTGATAACTGCTGAAAAACATGGGCCACTCTTCTGGCCGCCCGGTAAACGTTGGAAGCTTGCGGGACAAGAACTGGCGTGCTGTCAACTGCGCCTTGGTCGGTCCAATCCTAGCGATGTCACGCTTACCTTTCCTTTCGGTTTCCTCTTCATCAGACTCCGTCTCGGAACGACTGCTGTTATTGGATTCCGATTCGGAAGTGCTGCTATCACCGGTTTGGGCTTTAGCCGGCGTCAGTGCTCCTCCATGTTTGGGATGTTTTTTGCCGATACTCAACCCCGAAGGTCCAGCTAACGGAATAGGAGTCGAATGGTTCACGTTGTTGTCGCAGAACGCTTTAGGATTCACCATATCCTCTTTTTTCCCGACGGCATCGGACTTCTTCGAACTCTTCTTTCGCTCCTTTTCCTCTTGGGATCGCTTTCCGACGAGCTGTTTTAACTCCTGCTGTAACTTCTGACGCTCGGATTCCCGTTTATTATTAAAATCTGTCTCTGCCTTAATTTTCATCTCCAGAATCTTCTTTTCTGTATCCCACCGCATTTCCGACCTCTCTCGTTCCAGGTCTAACTGCATTTGAGCCAGCTTAAGCTTCTGAGCCTGATTCTTCTTTAACTTTTCCCTCTGCTGTTCCAACGCTTTCATTGCAGCTGCAATCTCTTCGTCTTCGCGGTCGGGATCTACCTCTTCCGCAGCAGTACCGGACCCACGGCACTCGGAACATATCCATTCATCTTCTTTTTCCACCGCTTCAGTGGCACCGACACACCCGATGTGGTACCATTTTTGACAATGATCACAGCAAACCATATGTGTGTCTTCGTGATCCGGCCGAGTACAAATCGCACAGTTGTACGCCGTTTTGTCTGGATCCTCTTCGAGGTTAGGTTGCTTCGACTTTGACCGAGGTTTACTCATTTTTTAGAATGTTCGGACGTTTCCGGAACTAATTTTTTGAGCAGCTTGATTCTCGATCATAGACAGCTAAAAACTGTAATCATTTATTTTAGTTAACTTCATTTTTTGTAACAATAACTTGTAATTATCTATACCCACATGAGTAGTTCACGCTAGTTACTTCATCCGAAATTTTCAACCTCACTTGACTATCTCTCAACTCCTAAAAATCATTCTCCATACGGATTTACAATGTTACAAATTAAGTTAAAGTTAATTTACCTTTTTAAAGCACAAATTCTCTTTAATTACTTCAATTTAATCATAAAAAAACTCCTACACTACCACTTTACTTCAATTAGCCTTTTGTTTGATTTTTCTTCTTCCGTTTACTTCCGTCGATGACAATTCGTCACGATGACAGGTCGTAGCGATGACAGTTTTCACTCACTGTTCAGGAGCGCTTCTCACCTCCGGTAGGGTTGCCAGTGGTGCCGCAACAAACCGGGTACACTTGTATCCTTTTCATATATCATACTTCGATTTCGGTATATTCTTTTTGCAATAAGTTGCAGTATGTTGCGGAGTAGCTTGCATTTGCAGGGTTTTATGCTGTAGGATTTTTACATTTGTATGGTTTTATACTGAAAACTCGAAGCAACACTCGCGCGCCGCGGTGTGGTCATGTTGCGAAACATGCTTTTATGGAAAATGTGTGGTTTGTGAATGGACGATGGAATTAACACGAGTGTCACGTCTGTTTGTCTGTGATAATACCATTGGCGGAACTAGCGGGGCCAAGGAAAGTTGATTAAATTTCGCTTTTTTATTGATTTTGAAACGTAAGTGGTGATAAAACTTCGGATTTTTCCTCAGCAAAATCTGGTAACGTTGATATCGAGAACCCCAGCGACACCAAGAAGTAGTTTAGTTTAGTACTAGTAGTAGTTTGGAAGTATTGCTCCATCCTAGAATAAGTTTGAAAAGATTGCAAATTGCTTCCATTTATTCTAATTTTTTAATCGAAGCTGACGTATTTTGGGCATTTTGATTTTAATATTTTATTATATTTGAAACAATGATAAATTATGTTTATATTTTTAATAATAAGCTTCCAACAATTCAACCTTAGTCATTATTTTGGAACAAATGATAGTTTTCGATATACGAGTTTCCAAGTGGAAGGCCAAAATTGCGGGTTACATATTGGCGTGATCAACGAAAGGATTCGGAGTACTTCCGTACTAACAACTTCTAAAAAGGATCTTTTATATTTTGCAAAATCAGCCCATGAGGTTGAAATTTCTAATAGTTGTTTGGTTCCATTTGAAGTGAAATAACGAGGCGAACAAAGGTAAAAATTGACGCAAGTTCTGATTATGGCAGCAAGCCGAATTTGATTTCAGTGAAACAAATTGATTATTAATATCGTATGGGAAACGAGCAAACGATATCGAATCGTCACAATCGATTGCAGCTGCTTGTAGGAACCATGTATCTAATGTTTTTATTCTGTATTGTACTGCTGTACAATTCTGTAAAAGGTAATTTTTTTACACGGAAAATCTCCCTTTAACTATCAGCTGTTTTTTTTCTCAGCGGACAACATATCGTCTCGCATCTTCGATGGACTGGACGCATCGATAGAGGACTTTCCATTCATAATATCGTTGAGAAGAAACAACAGCCACAGTTGTGGTGGAAGCATTCTCACGAATAACTGGATGATGACGGCTGGCCATTGTTTCAAGAAGTTAACCGCTGGCGTTGATATCCTCTCTGTTCAGGTTGGGAGGACAGAAATATCCAAAAGTGTGGACTCTTCGGTCTACGCAGTTGATCGGTTCGTTGTGCATCCGGAGTACTCGCAAAGTAAAGTCAACAACGATATTGCTCTGATCAAGTTGAAGAGTCCGCTGACGTTCTCGAAGCTGGTACAGCCAGTCACACTGCCTCCGGTATGCTATGAAGTTAAAAATCCAAAGCAGGAAGTGACGGTGATCGGTTGGGGAGTAACCAACGAAGGTCATCTGTCTAAAACTCTACAACAGCTGAACTACCACATCGTTCCGCATCGTAAATGCAATCGACAGTACAAGAATCGGATTTTATCGACGCAAATCTGTACCGCTTCTCCCGGACCGTTCAAAGTATGACTACAAGTATTGACTGAGTATGACTCAACAAATATTTGATTTTTATTGTATTTTACGACAGGGAGACTCCGGTGGCCCCCTGATGCACCAAGGATTACAAGTGGGCATTGTTTCGTGGGGTCGCGATCCGCTGCCAGGAGTTTTCACCAAGGTGTCACATTTTATCAGATTTATCTACATGTACACCGATCTCGCACTCGATAAAGTTCGGTTTTTGCCGTGTTCTTCGAAGACTAGAGTAAATAGATAGAATAAGGCATAAGCTACCATGCAATAAATTACTATAAAATAGGGCTTTGAAAAGAGGTAAAGCTTTTAAAAGTCTATCTTAGGGGTTTCATTATCTTTCCAGTATAATTTTATACTGACTAAAATCAACCAATCAATCGGGATTTATATACAGAATAATTTCGTCAGAACAAGTTCGACTTTTCATCAACGTCATGATATTGGCGGCTGAACGATAATACTGCACTAGTTGCAGAAGACACGGTAAATAAGGTGAGTGTAGGGCCATTGGCGACAAAAAGAGCTAGCCGAAGCGGAGAAGATTTTATGGAAACAAGCTCAATGGGATAGTTAGCTTTCCAGACGAGCTGAAAAACTTGCAACTGAAGCCGACCCAGAAAGTGTTTCCACAATAGCAAAAAAGAGCTACAACTATGAGTGTTTATCTGGTCTTGACCAAGATGGCGTACTGAGAATAGACGGTAGATTGGTTCCTTCCATCCTAAGCCGTTTCCACAATGTGACGAAGATAATTCTTCAAGATTACCGCGAAAAGTTCGGCGCGGTTCAGAGCGAGTGATCAGTCCCTCCATCTTGGTACTTCAATCCACCTTGCACACCACACATGGGCGGCATTTTGGGAACGGATGGTAAAACCCGTGAAGGAAGCGATAAGGGCATTACAAGATGGAAAGAAGCCTAGGGATGAGATTCGCAACACAACCGTTGCAGAAGTAGCGGACGCGGTTAACAATTGTCCCCTGACCTACAAGCCTCAACTCATGAGTTGGCAGACTTTGTTCATAGTACAGTAACTTGCTCGGACGCTCAAATAAAGGCAACCTGATCAGCAGAAAGCCCTTCGCAATATATAGAAACGCACTAGCGTACTCAGCCATAAACGAAAGGTGGGGCACCTGACCTTTCGGAAGAATGTTTTGGCCTGGAAAAAGCAAGTAATCGGAGGATGGCGAATCTATTATTACTTATCACAAAAATAGCGGCCGATTAGAGTAAAAACTCAGGAGTGTCGGGTGCAATTGGATTGGAACTGGACTAGAAATTAGAGTTTTAATTGAACTTGAAATCGAACTTGATGTTGGATATTAAATTAGACTTCAATTTGGACTGATTTTTGAACTGGAAGTTTGAAGTGGACATGGATACGAAATTAGACACGAAGATTTACTTGAAATTAGGATTGACATTTTTCGTCTTACTCGATCACACGTTTTACCTCTTCTCTGCCGCTTGTTCATTTACTTTTTTTCTAACCCGTGTTTCATGTTTCATTGTTCCACTTTTCATCGTTTCCTTTCCCATTTTTTCTAATCTTTAATCCGGTTTGTCCTCAAGTTTCTCACCCGTGTTTTGTTATTTTCTTTTCCGTAATCCAGCTTGTTCTGTTTTTTCCCTTTTTTTCGTTTGCACTTTTCGTGTTTTCCTAACTCCTTTTATCTTCTTTCATTCTAGTTTTTCTCCTTCGTATGTTCCGTTTTTCTGTTTGATGTTCCGTTTTTCCTTCTATCGTTGGCTCCCTTTCTCTCTGTCCTCTTAGATTTTCCTTTTTTATTTCCCGTTTTGCGTCTTTCTCTCTTCCGTTTTTCGTTTTTCTCTAACCCCTCTTTCTTGTTTTTTTGTCTTTTTCCCTTATTTTGTCACATTTTTCTCCTTTTATATTCCGCTTGACTTCTTCTACTTGACTTCTTCTACTTGATATCTTTCTTCCCTCTATCGATTTTCTTTTTTATCTCTGGCTGTTCTTCTTTTTCTTTATCTTCCCATCTTTTCATTTTCCTTGTTTCTTGTCTTTCCTGTCTCGTTTTCCCTCTTTCATTTTCTCGTTTCACTTTTTTTCACTGTTTCGTTGGTTTCTTTTTTCTATTTCTTTTCTCCTCTTTTCTGTCCTGTTTTGTCACCTCGTTTACCTCGTTTTCAGGCCCGTTTCCCCGTCTCATTTTTCCCCTTTTCTGTCCAGTTTGTCTTGATTTTTTCTCGTTTCCTGTGGTTTCTTAATCGTTTTTCCTTATATTCTCTAGTTTATGAAGCAGATGAGCTGTTCCTTTTTCCCTTTCTTTTCTCTTCCGTTTAACCATTTTCTGTAGTCCGGTTTTCTCTTCCTCTTTTTCTGTTCCATTTTCCCATTTTTAACCTCAATGTATTTCTTGTTTTTTTCGTTTTTTTATCGTTTTCCTTCCTTTCTCTAGTTCTTCTCTTCTGTTTTGCCGTTTTCTTGTCTCCTTTGATATCCCGTTTGACTTATTTTCCCTTTTGCTTCGTCTTTCTCAGTTTTCCAAAAAGAAAAAATTCTGACTGCTCTTCTCATTCTCCATTCCTTTTCTCTTCCTGGTGTTCCTGAGTCCTGAATACCCTCCGTTCCGTTTTTTGTCGTTCGAGCCCATATTTCCTCTGTTCCTGTCTAGTTTTTTGTCATTATCTGTCTCGTTTCGACTTTTTCCATCCCAGTTTCCGTCTTTTTTCACTTTTAATGCCTTTTCTATCCCGTTTTTCGATTTCGTCTGTTTCTTTCTTCCTCTTATTATATCACGTTATGCTTTTCTTTTCCGTATCATTCTTTATGTCTTCTGTTTTCATTCTTTCTCCATTTTTTTCTTTTTCTGTCCCGGTTTTCCATAGTTGCTGTTCCCGTTTCTCCATTTTCCTACTTTCATATTACTTCGTATTCTTTTCCTCCTTTTCTATCCCGTTTTTGTTACGTTTTTCTCCGTTTTAGTCCCTTTTATTTTCAATACAGTTACCCTTATTTTCTTTCTCGTTCTTGGTTTTTTCTATGCCTTTCCTTTCTGTAAAATGTCCTCGTTTTCCCTCTTTTTCTCTCCCATATTTTTCTTTTTTCCGCTTTTCTCTTTTCGTGTCCTATTTTTCCTCCCATTCACTTATCAAGGTTTTTCTTTCGTTTTGAATTTTTTCATACGAGATTTTTTCTCACGTTTTTCCGCTTCTTCCATCCTTTTTCTATCTATTTTTAGTGACTTAAAACTAAACTTGAAATGAAATTTATAGGCGCACTTGAAATAGGACTTGACTGAAATGCCAAGAACCCGGGTTCAAATCCCAACCGCGCAGGAGTCACAAATGACCCAAACTGTTAAAGTGACTATAATCTAACAAAAAACAAAAGATTCGATCAACTTTGTGCACCAAAGAATCAAAGCGTTTGGATATGTTTGTCCACCCAACCTAAACCGAGAGTCAAGAAGCGTCGTTGTTTAACTGAACACAATATTTGCTACAGTTACTAGCGGCTGTAGTTTATTTCCTTTGCATGTGGCGTTGATAATCACTGTTTCACACTTAATTAGAATTCTACAAACAGTATCCCATTAATCCCAGAAAAAGGCAGTGACAACTTGTCAAAATGACGGGAATAAGAGGAAAGAATTTATTTTCAATATTCAGCTGATTGTAAATCATGAATTTATTACAAAATTTATTCCAAAAATTAACAGAAAGTACGCTTTTTATATATAATCCTTGATGAATCCAATATACGACGACACTTTAGTGAAAACTGCTGGAAGTGGTTTGCTGCCGCCCTGAACAATGCCCACCTGGAGTCCTTGGTACAGCAGAGGACCACCGGAGTCTCCCTGCCGAAAAAACAGAACACAAAAATAAATCGCATGCTGAACCAAACTTTTCCAAATCATACTTTGTACGGTCCAGGATAAGGGGTACAAATGTGGATTGGTAAAATCGAATTATTGTACAGCCGATTGCACTCGTTGTAGGCGACGATGAGGTAGCTTAGTTTCTGAAGTGTTTGCGGATGTTTACCACCGGCAATTCTTCCCCAACCTATCACCGTCACTGGCCGGTTTGGATCTTCAATTTCATAGCCAACCGGAGGCAATTTAACGGGCTGAATCAGCTCCGTAAAAACCAGCGGATCCTTCAACTTGATTAGAGCAATATCGTTAAGCCAAGTAGCTTCTTTCGAGTACTCCGGATGCACAACTAACTGATCAACTTTATGAACCGAAGAGTCAACCTCTCTGGATATGTTTGTCCGTCCAACCTGGACAGAGACGGAGGCAACGCTGCCGTTTAACTTATTGAAACAATGGGCGGCCGTCAATATCCAGTTCTCCGTAAGAATGCTACCACCACACATGTGTTTGTCGTTTTTTCTCAACGATATTACAAATGGAAAGTCCTCTATTGAGGCGTCCGTTTCATTAATGATGTGGAACAAGGATGACATATCCGCTAAAGAAAAAAGAGAAATCTCCGATAAATAAGAGCTAGATTCTTCTAGAATCTAGTACACCTACCGGTTGTAAAGTTGTACAGAAGCACTACACATAATAATCGCAAGTACATTATCTTAGAAAGCAGTTGAAATCAATTGTAATGATGCGATATCGTGTGCTAGTTTTTCATTTGATATTGATAAGCGATTTGTTTTTTGTTTTCGTTAAATTCGGTCCGGTTAAATAAGTGGGTAAAGTGAGGTTTCAATACTTAGGGAGACCCTTCAATGGCTATTTGATTTGGTAATGTGTACCAATTATTCGAAAGTACACATTGAAGCGATTTGAGATGAACGCTCCGCTTTCCGTTTGTAGCCCGCAACACTTCGTAAATTTGAAATTAATTTTTATGGGTGATAACCTGAATCTACTACTACTTTTCAAGCAGAGACTTCAAGTTCAATCGTCGTAAAGAATCATCGATCTGTTGGGACGGACGGGAAAACTGTCACTTTTTCTAAAAGGAAAGTAATCGAAATTTGGCCTTGAAACTGTACGGTAATTATCACTATTTAGTGATTGCAAAAGAGAATTATAATAGAAACCGCATTATTGCTACATCCACTATGAGTCGATCGGTATCTGAACTATGAAAATTCATTCATAATTGGTGGAGTTATTAGCGTTCAAAATCTTTCATATTTTAGTGACGGTAGCTGGAATCTAAATTATGGAATGAACGTCAAAAAGTACTTGACGTACACTTGGCAATTGACCAAACTATCACGAGGTTCAGTTATTGTATTCGAAATACCAATAATCGTCAATAAGATGTAACGAATATAGTTGTTTTATCTGTTTTAGCAAACGTCGGCTATAAAAAGTGTGTTTTATCGGCAAAAACGCAACATGTTTTACTGAAAATCGTTGAAACGTTTGTCAGAACTGTTGTAACCACGTTCTCCAACAGGCGGTAAAGTTAGCTATTATTCTTTAGTTAAACAACTTGCTTACCTTTTACAGGTGCGTGAATTTTAGGTGAGTTAAAAATTCAGAAAAATAAAACAAGTGAAAAATACGGAAAAAGATTATGAGCTGATTGATGCCGAAGAGAGGGCGATAGATAGCCGTATCAAAGCAGCACTCTGTAAGTAAAACAATCTTTAATTTTTTGAGTGGAACAAAAGTCACAAATTATTTGCTTTATTTGTCGCGAAAAAAGAGTAGGATTAAGCAAATTCGAGAAGAATACTGGTCTTTAACAAGCCTTCATCCAATAAACTCATATCAGTGTTGGTCATTAAAGGTGACATATTTTAATGAAGCGGTCAATGCTTTTTAGTTTGAAAAAATATAATTATGCCAGTCGATGGTATTACTGCGAGATTCGAAGGACTGTTGAGTTCTACGGACTTTACCTGGTCCTTTGCGAGTACATCTGCGTAACGTTTGGCGCTAAAACTCTACGTCCCAAACCCGGAATTTTCAACTCAAGCTTCAAATCCGTATTGCTGTATTCCTGCGAAACGCATCTTTAGCTCTAACAGCACAATCGCGTTATCTTACTTGAATAGGAAATAGAAAATATCGAGAACACGCCGTAGTTTGAAGCAATTACGCAGTCCTTCACAGTCGGTTTAGCATGTGACATAGGAACACTAAACGAATGAGTTATAGGGAATAACAAACTATCTTGACGGGTAATGTCCCGCTAGAAAAGCTTTGTTTTGTGCACGGTTTAAACGTCGTCAAGATGGCCTGTTGGGACGGGAAGTTTCTGTCACTATTTTTTTTTTTGCAAAAACACGTTCAAACTTTGATGACATCTTTTCCAATCAATCAATCAATCAAGGACTTTCTAGTTAGACAATGCTCCATTCTTTTGCTCGATTGTATCCATATACTGCAAGACTTTTTGCCACACGGATGTCCTGTAGGAATCTGTCACAATGGACGGTGCTGTCAACTATTTTCGAAAAAAAAATTGACGAATGTGAATCAGTGATGTTTCAGAGAATTTATTACAATATAGTGAATTATAAATTTGCGTAACAAACGCTTGCATAATGTTACGCATTGTCGAATTGTAGCATCTCGTTCGTGCCCCTAAGCACAGACCGTCATACTTTTCATGTAAAGACCAAATGATTGTTAACATCGTCTTATGGTGACATTCATAAGCATGTATTAAAAAATAGTCTCGACAGTCGTAATGGATTAGAAAAATCAACTAACTTTTTCTCCTCACAAAGGTCCAGACTCATTTCACCTAGAGTTGCCCTTATACTGTTGTGCACAAAACAAAGCTTTTCTGGCGGGACGCCACACTTCAGGACAGTTCCGTCGGTGCAATCAACTTGGTGGTTACTAAAGTAATAGAAATGGTCATGTGCATAGATAACCTTACCTGTAATTGATTCTCAAGCTACGACATGCTCTCAATATTTTCTGTTTCTAATTCGCGTAGGTAGGGCACCTTCCATGTCTCATATTTAACCGATTGTGAAGTGGGACCCTATTCTCACAGGGCCTTACCTAAATTTTTTAGGTGAGGTGACAATTTGTGATTCTCACAGTCACCTGGGTGACTCCGCTCGCCTGGGTGCCTGTACAAATCAAATGGGGCCGGTAAAGTGAGTTGAGGGTGACTGTGAGAATAGGGCGCGTGAGAGAAGTGAGGTGAGGTGAGGTGACTGTGAGAATAGGGTCCGTGTTTTTGAATTCTTTAAGTCGCGGCTTCTTCTAAACATTTCCTATTTCCTACTCGGATAGGTAGGGAAATTTCCATACCATTTGTTTTGAGTTGCGTTTGCATTTGATAGATTCTATTGCATTAACGATTCCAGCTATTCACGGCATAAAACGCAAATAAAATAAAACAATGACAAAATGTAAATGGTAATGCGCACTTTTCCCTACGGGCTCCCGCCGTATCGTTACAGTCGGATCATTATTGAGAACTTTTTTAACCGGGCTGTCGTCTGACATCCTCACGACGTGCCTAGCCCATCGCAGGCGACCGATTTTTGCGGTGTGAGCGATGGGTGGTTCCCTAAACAGCTGATGCAATTCATGGTTCATTCGCCTGCCCCATCTGCACTCCGCCGCAGATGGTGCGCATCACCTTCCGTTCGAAAATACTAAAGGCGCATAGTCCATGCCTCATGGCCGTGAAAGACTACCGGTCTAATCAGCGTCTTGTAGATTGTTAACTTCGTGTGGTGGCGACCTTTGTTCGATCGCAGCGTCCTACGGAGTCCAAAGTAGGCACGATTTCCTGCCATAATGCGTCTTTGTATTTCTCTGCTGGTGTCGTTGTCTGCGGTAACCAGTGAGCCCAGATGCACGAACTCTTCTACCACCTCGATTTCATCACCGTCTAAATGAATCCGGGGAGGGAGGTCAGCATTTACTTCTTCATGTATTTTGCTTTCGATACATTAATGACAAGTCCAATCCGTTTGGCTTCAGCTTTCAGTCCGATGTACGTTTCCGCCATCCTCTCAAAGGTACGTGTAATGATGTCAACGTCGTCAGCGAAACCAAGAAGCTGGACGGACTTCGTGAATATCGTGCCACTCGTGTCTATCCCCGCTCTTCTTATCACACCCTCCAAAGCGATGTTGAACAGCAAACATGAAAGCCTATCACCTTGCCGTAACCCTCTTCGAGATTCAAAGGGACTCGAGACTGCCCCTGTTACTCGCATACTCGAACAACACACATTACTCGATCCATCGTCGCCTTGACCAATCGCGTTAGGGAAATCCGTAGTAGTGCATAATCTGCCATAACTGATCACGATCGATCGTGTCGTACGCCGATTTGAAGTCGATGAATAAATCGTGCGTGGGCACGTTTTTCACGCGTGAGCACGTTTCACGTGACTTCGCTCGTTTTTCTCGCGTTACTCGATCTAACGGGAAACGTTGTCCTACTCAATAGAATTATACACATGGCTGCCAGAAACAACATCGTCTCAAAATTTGGGCAGTGCTAACATTTTGAAAGTGACATTATTGTTTTATACTTAAGTTCATAACTAAACTAACTATGATTACTGTTCACTATTCACTACACTTTGCAAATGGTGATAATCGATGACATAAAAGTACCTTGTAGGCGGCATTCAACAATGTGATTGCGCGGAAATTACAACAATCCAACTTATCGCCCTTTTTATGGATCGGACACACGATGCCTTCCGTCCACTCCTCCGGTAGTAGCTCCTCCTCCCAAATCTTGACAATGACCCAGTGCAGCGCTCTAGCCAGTGCGTTACCACTGTATTTCAGCAGCTCGCCGGGTAGCTGATCAGCCCCAGCCGCTTTACTGTTCTTCAGTCGACCGACCTCTTCTGCTACCTCCTGGAGGTCGGGGGCTGGTATTCTGTCGTCTTCTGCAAGTGCTCCAAGATCTATTGCCATATCGTCACCTTCATGTTCAGCTACATCGCTGAACATTAAGGTGCTCGTTATAATGCTGCTTCCACCTCTCGATCACCTCACGTTCGTTCGTGAGAAGATTACCGTTTGAGTCCCGACACATATCAGCCTGTAGCACATAGCCTTTGCGCGAACAGTTTAACTTCTCGAAGAACTTCCGTTTATCGTTAGCACGGTACAGTTCTTCCATAGCCTCGCGATCTCGTTCTTCCTGTTGGCGCGTTTTTCCTCCGGAAGACCGAGTTTTCCCTGTTCCGTGCTTGTCTATATGGGCTGGTACCGAATGGCCGAAACAGACATGACCGAATAACGAATGGCCGAAATCCAAATGACCGAATTCCAACAAGTTACAGAAGGCCGAATCACGAATGGCCGATTTTTCGCGGAATGCCCAAATCAACAACATTTTTATTGCTCATGTTGTGAGACCTTACACATTTTGAATAAATTTTTTTATCTATTTCTCTTCGCGAATTGGAAACATCCCCCTGAAAAACCTTCAAAACTTTCCCCTCTATTGCCTTTTGATCCACTCGCAGCTCTGTGATGATCCGCGTGATTGATAGGTGAAGGAGAAAAGCTTTTCGTAGAATTCTGTACCTTAGTTTCAGAAAAATAAGCCATACGCTGCGTCCTATTTTTTATTTTGGTAAATAGAGTATAGATGATAGAAGATTCTTTGTTCCCCTAAGCGCGAGTTATTTACGTTTATTATAGGGTGCGAGGCCCGATGATCGTGTCAGTAGCAAATGTTTCCTAGATGTTTCAGGGCGAGACGGCCGCAGGCCGCGAGTGTACACCGGTGACCCGCCGTCGAAAGCCCCGGCCACTGCGGGGGCAGTCCCCCCGCAGAAACCACTGCTATTTAGGTGCATGCATTTTCCTAGGTTTACTGACTAGTAAGGATTATCCCTTAGTTAAGTCCGAACGAGCGGCAGTGAGTAAGGACAGCATATACCCAACATTTGTGCAGGGTGAAGGCCGTGATTATTTTCGGCCGAATATGACGTTCGGCCATTCGTGTTTCAGCCTTTTGTGATTCGGCCATTTGTGATTCGGCCGTTAGATATATTGGTTGCCAACCAATCACACGCTGACACATCTTTCCCAGTACTATAAAGTCGGTTCCCAGCTCGTTGGTGGTGCCACAGCTCTATAGAAAGCAGCCGCACGACGCCCGCTTTTCCATACCTTCTGTGCTGTCCAGCAAAGTTCCTGCTGTGCTACGATTTCGGAGTTTCAGGGAAGTAGTTCATCATAGATTATCCTATCGCAACCCGGGAAGCCGAACGATTTGCAATTCCATGTCCCGAGTTTACAATCGTAGTTCTTATTTCGTTGCGTAGGTCGACGCCGATTGTTCCGATCCCTATTTTCGTCTTCGTTGTTGGTAACTTTTTGTTTTCCAGGGCGGCTTGTTGGGCCTGCCGCTAACCCCCTGTCTCGACGGAGGACCATCGTGTACAACACTGTTTAGAGTCCCCGCTGGCATGAGGACGAGTATAATAATCAGCCGCCCCTAACATGGAGAACAGACGCTGTTTGAGCCGCATCCCCTTGGGGCTCGTGTTTGACGAAGCATTTCCTCTACCGCCATGCTATGGTGACCGCGCCAGTATTCGCGTCGCACCTCCTCACTTCGCTATTGTTAGATTGATAACATTGCCCAGGCTACGTCGCATTTGGTATCATATGACTCGTGTAGGCGTGAGGCGGGAGCTTTTGAGGACCAGAGCTGTGTTTGACGCTTCTTCCAGGTTATCAACTCACCATTTGAAGCCCCAACACTTTCTATCTCTTATTTAAGTAGGTAGGGCAATTTCTACATCATATAGCTTTTGTAGTAGTGGTCTACCCAGCGGTGATTCCTGGTCCGAAAGGGAATCCACTGAACTAGTCCGATATGGGTATTGCTTCACGTTGAACAGGGCTGTTCTAGAAAATTCCAGTCGATATCATGGTATCATCATTAGTTTAAAATTCTTCTTTCAAAACCGATGTCTACACACTGTTTTTACAAACTGAAGTTTTTATTTTGATGTTAATAACAAAATAACACATTTTCATGCTGCAACGTTCGATAAGTTTATTCCATACGATCATTCGATCGTAAGTTCAGAAACACCCTGTGATCGACGAGACGCGATGTTTTTCTTTCCTTCGTCTTACCTGTTTCTTTACAGCCAATCATCGTACCGTCTTGACACTTTCCACGCCGTTCTTCGAGTGATCGCAACGATCCGCAGCAGGTACAAGCTGACGCCTGGCCTATAAGTCAGCAGTCTTTGCTTCAGCGCCGTCCGTCCGAACGCTCCGTTAGCAGCGACGGCTCGTCGACGCGGTTTGTCCGTGTTTTTGTGGCTCAAAAGAGATGTGTAGTTTGACTATCGTTCAAACCAGTTACCGTAGTTGTCAGGTACAGTTTCCGTCGCTTTGCTCGGTTTCGTGCTAGTCTGTCGAACAGGAAGGAATCTGTAGTTGATTCAGGACTTTTTGCGCAGCAACCGATCGGAAAACTAAGTAGTGCCACGCAGTGACATTTTGTGCGAGATCGTGGGTGCTCCAAACCAAGCCCCCAGTCAGTGGGAGGGTGATCTTCTCGATGGGTGGCAGACATCTTGCGTGTACTTTCTACTCTAACTGTACATGATTACTGTTTTGTGGGTAAACTGTTTCGTACGATTTCGTTGGGTTTTTTCACAGTTTCATTTGCTCTATCTATCTATCTGTGATGTGAGGTGTGCTAATCAGTGCTAAAATTCTCGAATGACATCTCGACGCCAACGAAAATCTTTTCCTTATTCGGTGCATATTCTTCCTGGCCTTGGGTGGAAAAATACACGGGACAGAAGAAACGAAAATTTGCATTACATACCACCACGGTGTGGAAAGTAAATAGGTTTCCAATTTGAAAACAATCGCGAATCACAAATTTTATATGGCAGACATGCTCGGCTGAAGCCGCGTACAAGACACCGACCGACGACGACAATGACGGCGACGACGACGGCAACGATGTTGGGGGAGGACTGCCTGAAGAGACGCGGATGAACGAAAGGCAGCCGCATTATTTTCATAAACCAAAACAATTCGAACTTAATCGTCACTTAGCCGCTGGATGGTAGTACCAGTAATATTTGCTTCAATTACTGCTCTAGCCTACTGAATCATGCTGAACTAATTGTGTTTCGTCTGTCATTTATATGTTTTTACCATAGCATACTGAGTTTGCTGTTGAATTTTCACAAAAATGTATTGCAACAAGAAATTAAAATTGAACAATCATCAAATTTTATGCTCTTTTGATGTAAAATGTTTTTTTTTGTTTCCTTTTATACAGAGTACATTTGACAAACTTTCAAATTTTCTAACTTTGCTGAGCTTTTAACCTTTCTGAGCTTACTTTGAAGCTTAGAATTTTCAAAAAATCTAGCACAAATTGTACATTACAATCAAACCCTCACTGCTTCTATCTTACGCCACCCGTTTTGGTGCAGCGCATCAAGCTCGAACTCGAAAAATTGCATGCATTGTTTTGTGTTTTGTGCGCATTCCCTTTCAGTAAGTGCATTCATCAGCAACATCGTCGGTCGCAACTTTAAATAGCGTCCAGCCAGACGGAGGCGGTACACGGCGCGAGGGCGGTTCTGTCTGTTTGCTTTGCTTAGTGCTCCTAATTGGCCAGGCCAGCAGCAGTGCAGTGGCCGTTAATGGCTTAACTGTGTTGTTTCACAAAGCAGTACCTACCCGCAAAAGTTTTAAAATTTGGCAATCAGTGTGACCGCTCACAACAGCAGTTCGCGCTAAAAGCAGACTTTCCGCCGCAGTTTAAAAGAAAAGCTGACCTGCGCAGTCGAAAACAGCAAAAGAAAAAAAGGAAAAACAGCTCAACAAAGAAATCGCAACGATGAGGAAAGCAGACAACAAGCTCAACAGTGGTACAAGTCGGTAACCTGAATTTTCCTTTCCTTCCTGCGTTTCATCCGCAACAACAGAAGCTGTGTGCTAGTGAAACAAAAAAATTAGAGCTTCAGTAAAATCTAGTGAGAAAAAAGCCAGAAAAAAAGAGTCAAATAGTTATAATGATAAAGCCCCGCAGAGTCGTTGCCGCTCGCGGCTACGAAGAGATGGACGGCACTAATGTGCCCAGTCCACGGAACGGGACGGCAGCAGGGACTGCACCGGGGATCGGCGGTGGTGACGTCGATCCGTCCAGTCCCATCAACAATGGCGCCCCGCCGGAATTCGAACTGGCTTCGGTTAGTGTGGTGCCGGACGATACGTTCACCGTGACGCAGGCGGTAAATGCCCTCGGGTTCGGCTGGTTCCAGGTGAAACTTTCGCTCTGCGTGGGACTGTGCTGGATGGCCGATTCGATGGAGATGACCATTTTGAGCGTCCTGGGGCCGGCACTGCACTGCGACTGGGGCATTACGCGGTACCAGCAGGCACTGGTTACTACGGTAGTGTTCCTCGGGATGATGCTGAGTTCGACCTTCTGGGGACACTTGAGCGATCGGTACGGGAGAAAACCGGTGAGTTTAATTTCTATGCTGTTCTCGGTGGGTAATTTTCTTAACAAGGCCCCCGTTTCAGGCACTTACCTTGTGTGGTGTGTTGCTGTTCTTATATGGCCTACTGAGTTCCGTTGCTCCTAGCTTCGGGTGGTTGTTGCTGCTGCGAGGTCTGGTAGGATTCGCCATCGGCTGTGTCCCTCAATCGTAAGTAAACATTTCGTCTAATAGTTGGGCGTACCCCAACAAACATTTTTCTTGAATAGTAGCTTGTTCGTTATATACCTAGCCTGTTTCCCAATTTTTCGACTGATAATTCAATAACGAATGAATGAATGAATTCAACAATCATAAAAGAAAAGACGGATCTCAGCATATACTTCAGCTCCTTCGGGGCCTTGGAGAACAGCTGCTTATCCGATCTTGTTTGATCGGTATATCCAGTCATGGTGGAAATCTTCAGTTATTTCCTCACAAGGAACAATTATTCTATGGAATTTGATTCTTCAGATGTTTTGACAATATTTGGAAGCTATTTGAGTTCATTTCACAGGCAGCAGAAAAGTTTTTGGGGTTAGTAGGGCAAAATTGACCTCTACTCGAAGTCTGCACAAGATGGGACCGTACACCAGACTCTAAACGGTTTCTAAACAATTAGCTCATTTTTGTGTATTGTCTATTGCAAGGGAACATGCTGCTCGCGCTTAAAATGCTGTTACCCGATACCTTCGGGCACGCATTATATTCGGGCTAGTGTTATATTCGGAATAGTGTATTTCGGGCTAGTGGTATTCGAGCTAATAATGTTATAGAATCTCAAAAATCGTCCCTTTGGCCAACCTTTCTTTAGACTAATCTCATGTTTTCAGTCTTGACCTTGAAATGCGGTCAAAGCAAAGCCTGGCTGCTAATTCCGTTATCGAAATCTGACCTTCTGTTTTTATACGACAGACTTCGCAACCAGCTGTTAGAATACAGGACAGTGCGGGGTCAGTGCTACGATCCTACTGACTCTAACAGCCTCTCCCAGCCGAGATTCGAACATACGACGACTGGCTTATTAGACCAGCGTCTTACCTCGAGTCCAACTGGGAGGCAAAATGCAACTGGCAAAGACAAATGAAATGCGGTCATACATATATAGAGTAGGGCGGGGCATAAGTGCGATGTTTGAAGTTGTCATCAATTTTCGTGAGATATACAGAAGGAAAACAACATAATATATTTTATAGTGGTGCAGTAACTTCAACTATAAATCATCTACGGTAATAATGTTTTGCAAAATAAATTGTTCTTTCTTGCGATCGAGGGCAGATTTGCACTTTTATCCACTAGCGGAGCAAAAGTTCGAAGCTAGAATCCATGAAATTAGCCCAGCTAACAAAACCATATTATCTTCAATCTGCGCTATGTTTCGGTAAGGAATATTCTTAATTTGCACCTTTTCTATTTTGCGCTGGTGTATTGCAGCCTCCGTTAGTTCGAAACGTTTCCAAACGTTTGTTTTTTGTTTCATCAGTGGAAACACATTGTTTTTCTTCGGCCAACATCTATAGAGCACACAGTTTTCTGCAGATCTTTCATTTCTAGTATCTGCCCCTAAAGTTGTATATAATTAGCTATACATTTTTGCCTCGTCCGTGAATCGCACTTTTATCTCGCTAGGCGCTTGACGGGGTTAGATTAAATTACGAAAAAGCGAAATATATTTTGTAAATTATTTTCGCCGTATTCTCAAAACAGATATGTGACTGCTGTAAAACGCTGCTACACATTTTCAACATGTAATATCCTCCTGTTGATATCGGATTTGCCGTATAACGAAAAATTACATCAAAACCGCCCTAAAATAACATTTGTACATAACCCAGCAAACGGCTGGATAATGCGGAATATAGACCCCATAGTGGTCGTTAGCCTCTTATCCAGCAACTCCGATCCCGAGCTCCTCGTGGTACCAGCCGGAATACGAGCAACCTTAGTGGAGATCGGGTAACCAACCCCGGTGGAAACTAAGGTCGTATACTAACCGGGAAGGAGGTATAGTGAGTCTCGGCATTATAAGATGGCAGCCCCATCACGAGACTCGGTAGTGTTGTCCTAGTACGGCTACACACCTAAATTAAACATAAACTAACAACATTCAAGCATATTCGGAGCGGAATATTCGGCATCGACCTAGGCGACGGAATAAGGACGACGAATGGAGACTCGGGACTTGGAACTGCAGATCGCTAAATTTCGCAGGTTGCGAGCGGGTGCTGATTGAACAGCTGGAACCCCGCAAACTCGGCATCGTAGCTCTGCAGGAAATCTGTCGCAAAGGAGAGAAGGCATGGAAGATCCGTGGCGGAAAGGCCCAGTTTTACCAAAGCGGTGGCGCTACCAACGAACTGGGAACGGGCTTTGTAGTGCTGGGCGGAATGCAGGATCGCGTGATAGATTGGAAGGCGATCAACGAGAGAATGTGTGTATTGAGGATAAAGGACCGTTTCTTCAATTATAGCATCATTAAAGTGCACTGCCCGCACGAGGGTAGACCCGACGATGAGAAAGAAGCGTTCTACGCGAGGCTGAAGGCAACATACGCCAGCTGCTCGTCACGGGACATCAAGATCGTCATCGGGGATATGAACGCCCAGGTCGGTAGGGAAGAAATGTATAGACCGGTGGTAGGACCCCATAGCCTGCACACCGACACAATCGATAACGGCCAACGATGTATAAACTTCGCAGCATCCTGAGGCCTGGTGATCCGAAGCACCTTTTTCCCACGCAAGGATATCCACAAAGCCACCTGGAGATCACCTGACCAACGTACAATGAACCAAATCGACCACGTTCTCATAGAGGGCCGGTTCTTCTCTAACATCACGAACGTACGCTCCCGTCGGGGTGCGAATATTGATTCTGACCATTACCTAGTAGCAGTAAATGTGCGCTCAAAGCTGTCCACCGTATACCGGACACGTCAAATCCGCCCTCCTCGGTTGAACATCAGGCAGTTAGACAACCCACAAGCTGCCGAGAACTACGCGCGAGTACTGAATGAGGCACTGCCTTCTTCCGAGGAGTTAGGTGCTTCAAACCTCGAAGACGGTTGGGGCAGAATACGCTCGGCCATCGGAGAGGCCGCTACCGCGGCACTAGGTATTGAGCCTCGGAGTACACAAAATGATTGGTTTGATGGGGAATGCCAACAAGCGGTAGAAGAGAAAAAAATGCTTGGAAAAATTATCTTAGTATTGTCACTAGAGAGAACCTGGTCAAATACCGACGAGCTAGGAACCAGTTGACCACGATCCTGAGGAGGAAAAAGCGCCAAGAGGAGGACAGAGATCGTGAAGAATTAGAACAACTATTCCGATGACTAAAGACGCGCAAGTTTTATGAGAAGGTGAACCAAACTCGGAAGGGCTACACACCGAAACCTGACATGTATAAGGACGAGGGAGGGAATCTAATTACAAACGAGCGCGAGGTGGTCGACAGATGGAAGCAGTTCTTTGATGAACACCTCAATGGCGAAGTCACAGAAGGAGGCGAAGGAGAAGGAACGGAAATTAACCTAGGAGCGCCCATGGAAGAAAGTGACGTCCTGGCACCTGATCTCCAAGAAGTCAAAGGAGAAATTCAGCTGCTGAAGACCAATAAAGCCGCTGGGAAGGACTGCCTACCGGCAGAGCTTTATAAACATAGCGGAGAAACGCTAGCAAAGGCTCTACACTGGGTTATTTTGAGGATTTGGGAGGAGGAAAAGCTACCGGAGGAATGGATGGAAGGAGTGGTTTGTCCCATCCACAAAAAGGGTGATCGGCTAGACTGCTGCAACTATCGTGGTATTACGCTGGTAAACGTCGCCTACAAGGTACTCATCCAGATCCTGTTACGCCGGCTGTCACCGATAGCACAAGGTTTCGTAGGGAAGTATCAGCGGGTTTCATGGGGGCTCGCGCAACTATGGACCAAATTTTTACTATCCGACAGATCTTGCAGAAATGTCGGGAGTAAAACGTGCCCACGCATCACATCTTTATTGATTTCAAAGCAGCATACGATACAGTCGATCGAGACAAGCTATGGCAGATAATGCACGAATACGGTTTTCCGGACAAATTGACGTGACTGATCAGAGCTACATTGGATCGAGTGATGTGTTTCGTACGCATCTCTGGGACACTCTCGAGTCCCTTCGAGACGCGACGAGGGTTGAGACAAGGTGACGGTCTATCCTGCATGCTGTTCAACATCGCTCTTGAGGGAGTGGTCCGACGAGCGGGCATCGAAACGAGAGGCAGGATTTTTACCAAGAGTAGCCAACTTCTAGGCTTTGCAGATGACTTCGATATCATTGCCAGGAACTTTGCGACGGCGGAGGCAATCTACGCCAGACTGAAAGCGGAGTCTAGAAGAATTAGGCTAAAAATAAATGCGTCGAAGACCAAATACATGAAAGGAAGAGGCTCAAAGGAAACAAACGCGCGCCTCCCACGGACGGTAACCGTTGACGGCGACGAACTAGAAGTGGTAGAGGAGTTCGTGTATTTGGGATCGCTGGTGACCGCGGACAACGACACTAGTAAGGAGATCCAGCGGCGCATTCAAGCGGGAAATCGGGCCTACTTTGCCCTTCGTAAAACGCTACGATCAGGAAGCATACGCCGCCGCACGAAGCTAACAATGTACAAAACCATTATTAGACCGGTAGTTCTTTATGGACTTGAAGCCGTGACGCTGCTTACGGAGAACATACGCGCCCTTGCCGTGTTTGAGCGGAAAGTGCTGCGGACGATATTTGGCGAAGTACAAACTGAAAGCGGAGAGTGGCGGAGGCGTATGAATCACGAGCTACAGGCACTGCTTGGGGAGACTCCCATCGTGCATCTAGCGAAAGTTAGCAGGCTACGGTGGGCCGGACACGTCGTAAGGATGCCGGACGACAGTGCGACGAAAATAGTCCTCTTCAACAACCCCACCGGCACCAGGAACAGGGGGGCCCAACGTGCACGATGGCTCGACCAGGTCGAAAGCGATTTGCGACTTCTGAGACGACTAGGAAATTGGCGACGAGTGGCCCAAGACCGAGTTGAATGGAGACGAGTGCTTGAAACAGCACGATGACTAGAGATCCCAAATATATGAACTCATCAACTGCTTCCAGTTCATCGCCGTCAATAGTCACTGTCCGTGGGAGGCATACGTTGTTTCCTCTGGAGTCTCTTCTTACCATATATTGCCATACATCTATATCTATAAAAATAGATTTCTGTCTGTCTGTCTGTCTGTATGTCTCTATGTTTCTTATAGAATCGAAAACTACTGAACCGATCGGCGCACAGAGGAGTAACTAGGGCAAAAAGCTGGCCAAAATTATTTTCTTATGTATTAGGTAATATTTCGCTCGAATATGAAGTGTAAAAATAGTTCTTTTTGTAACAAACTGGTGCCATTACTAGTCATTTCAATTCACTGATCAGTGCTGATTATGCCTTTCTTCTAGTCACTATTTTGCAGCCTTCTCCAAAACCTACAAATGCATGAGCAAACCAATGAGTATCTTGTTTGCTCTGATTCATATAAAAAATGATATTGGTTAATTTAATACAAAATTGTTGATAGTGGAGTAGACTGATTCTTCGACATTAAATCAACGCAGATGTCTTCTCTGTGATATAAAGCCTCTGTTATGCAATTTGTCAAATAACAATCGCGCCACACATACTATAACATACTTTACCGTCTTTACTCAACTAACATTTTTCCTACTATTTTTGTCAGCTAATTTTGTTGAATGGGAATGTTGATTCAAATAGTGGCACATCTGGAGAACAGACCCCATAATTCCTAGACATATAGTATAGCTAGTGTGCCCATTGTATTCAAGGTGAATTATCTTGCACAAAAGATAGTACGCAACTAGATGCGGATTGTCGATATTTCCTTGAAAACTATGTGAAACATATAATTTTCAAAAGGATCGCAAATGCCAGTCCGGACGTTTCCGGATGAGCTTTACGTACCGATTTGTTCAGAATACCACAAATATTCATTTCTCCATAGAATATATGACCAGATTCTGCAAGATTTGATAACTTTTTTACCATTGAAAAAGCACAAAATTGCAAAAATATAGTTGTTTGACAAAACTATTCAAAACAAGTCATGAATGATGAACCTATGTTTTGATAAATATCCTTTGTTAATATTTTTGTTTACTTCTGATGGAATCCGTTTCCTGATGCTTGATTTAAAAAAAAATGTTTCAAATATTGTCAATGTTTGTACAGCTGCCAAAACTTACAGGTATGTTTCTGCGTGTTTTGAATAAGATTACTTTGTACAGCATCTATTTAAGCATACAAAAAAATATGTATTATATTGGAAGACCGGAAAAAATGTTTTTCTTATTGTGGTCAGCTTTTTGCCGTAGTTACTCCTCTGTGCGTCGTGGAAAATTTTGTGGAAATTTTTTTCTAACTGATAGTTTTTTTCTAGTTATCTGAGTAAATTCTTGAGTAATTCTTGAATTTTATACTAAAAATTGTTTTATGACATTTGGTTCAAGAGTTATGAACTTTTAAAATAAGCGATGTCCGAGAAAATCATAAAATTTCCATCGCAATTTTGTAGGAAAATTAAAGACCTAGAACTTTTAAACATGGTTTTAACGAATACGTCCATTAACTATGTTCGTATGGACAATTTCATAAAATTGTAAGACACTTCGGAGCACACATGTACGATAATTTTAAAAAATACCCAACAGCAGTGGTTCCCAACACGTATTTTAGTTCGCGAACCCACCGGCGGAATTCCGAACACTATTTGCTGCGTGCTAAATTTTTGCAACGCCTTGAGGGTCCCGCGAACCCTCATTTGGGAAACGAAAACCGATACCATCATGCAACATGCATGAATTGTATAGTGTAAACCAAATTGAAATAGGAAGTAAAATAGGTTAAGCAATTCAAGCTTTTTCGTGTAGATGATATTATTTATTTTTCGAGTGAATTAGTTTTCATATACCTAAAAGAGTTAATCTTTGTAATAGACTAAAAATACGCTTTTCAGGTTTAGCTTTTGGAAATCTAAAACAACCAACGTTGACCAATGTTTTTACATCTATGAAGTTTTTATCAGCTTTTGTGAAAATGTGATTTCTTTTACCAACTTGGTACAAAATTGGCATTTTTAATTGTGAGTTCTTTACCCAACTAAAAGAGTATTTCCACCTACCTGAGAAGTTGCTTAAGTAGGGATTTTCGGCCAAACCACCTTCTCAACCATGAGATGTTGGGCTCCGATTACTTTTATCGTGCTTTATTATCACTTTCTATCTAGCCGTAAATGTTATTCTATCTATGAGCGCGACCTCTAGGAAGTCCACCAATTTACAATTTTCTTCTAATAATCACTTGCAAAAGTGAAATAAAGTTTAAAAACTTGCATTAAAACTGCAGTGAAAAAATTGACACTTTGATCGTAGCGTATTCACAGCTTACTCGAAGAAAAATGCGAGTTGCTCAGTTTCCAAAATTGATTCGTTTGATAGCCACTGCTAAAGACCCAATTATTAGAGAAAAGCATTTGAGAAAATCTATAATTATTTATTTTAAATAGGTAATCAAAAAATTAACTCTTTCAGCGTGACATTGTATGCCGAGTTTTTACCAACGAAGCAGCGCGCAAAATGTGTGGTTCTCCTAGATGTAAGTATTCAATTATCATACGCGGTAAATTCTCCCGCATTCTAAATTTGGGCAATTTTCCAGTGCTTCTGGGCATTGGGGGCGTGCTTCGAGGTAGCCCTAGCGCTGGCAGTAGGTCCGAACCTAGGATGGCGGTGGCTTCTCGGGTTATCCGCCGCTCCGCTGTTTGCCTTCGCCGTCGTCACACCGGTAGGTTGAAACTTTATCATTTGAATCTTTTACACAAATAACGAATATTTGGTATTTGAAATTACAGTGGCTTCCCGAATCTGCCCGTTACCACGTTGCCAGTGGGCAAAACGATAAGGCATTGGCCACCCTTGAGCAAGTAAGTTTTTTTGATTGTCTTCTACATTCCTAGAATTCGTTTCACTTCATAATAACATTTTCGTAGATTGCCAAAGATAACAAACGACCGATGCTGCTGGGTCGCCTGGTCGTGGAAGGTCCCAGTGGATCACGGGGCAGCGTTAAAGCGCTGCTTGGTAGCTCGCTGAGAAGAACCACACTGCTGTTGTGGTTTATTTGGATGTCGTGCGCCTTCTGCTACTACGGGCTGGTGCTGATGTCAACCGAGCTGTTCGGAGGGAAAAATAAAACGGTGCTTCCGGACACGGAAACGGATTGCCACCCGTTGGCGACGACGGACTACATGGATCTGCTGTGGACGACGCTGGCGGAATTTCCCGGCATCTTCGCTACGATCTATGTGATCGAGAAGTTCGGTCGGAAGAAAACGATGGCACTGCAGTTTCTGCTGTACGCCGGGTGCGTTCTGATGATTACCGTTACCGATGTGTAAGTTGAATAGTCTTCTACATAAAAATGAATCCCTACAATTATTTTCGATTTTAGACGTGTCTTTCTAACCATCATTTTGTTCATGGCACGCGGAATCATCGCCGGATTGTTTCAGGCGGCCTATGTCTACACACCGGAGGTGTACCCAACGGCGTTGCGATCCGTCGGAGTTGGAGGATGCTCCGCTCTAGCCCGGCTAGGGGCTATGGCAACCCCTTATGTGGCTCAAGTACTGCTGCAGTCGTCCATCTGGAGTGCGGTTACGGTGTACGGATTCTTCGCCGTGTGCGCCAGTGTCGCTTGTATTATGCTGCCCTATGAAACGCGGGGAACCGATATGGGCCAATAGATGATAGCATTAGCATTACTTGCTCGCTGCAATCCATTCCAAAACAACTACACTCACTGACACTAAGATACCTCTTCCGGTGGAAAGACGCACAACCGCGGTTGTTACTTATTCTTAGAAGATAAGCACGTTTTTTGCTTTTGTTGACCGAACAAAATGATTTACATTTTTTTTTAGAAAGTGTGTACATATATAAAAGTAATTATTTATTCAACATTGACTATTTATTAGCTCGAGTAAAGTATATTTTCTTTGTGTAGAAATGGTTTTGGCTATACTTACTAACAGCTTGCGGCCATTTCTTGCTGTTTTACATATCGCACAAGACGAACGATGGTTGATGGAGTAATTCCTTGGATTCGACTGGCGGCTGCAATCTATTGGGAAAAATTCTTAGTCTTTTCTTTCAAATCACTAATTTTTTACTTACCGTTTGAGGTTGAATATTAGCAAGCTTTTCCTGTTCTTCAAAGGACAGATTAAGAGTTTTCCTGCAAAATAAACAATGTTGGTGGCTTTTTATCGCTTGAAATATGCTGCAACTTACGAGAGATAGTCAATTGAGCCAGGAATAAGGAGCCGCTCATGCCTTTGAACTTCCTCCACTTCTTTGGCTTGCTCCTGGATAGACAAACTGTACAAAGCTTCGATCTGTGATGCAAAGACGATACAGAATTAACTTTCGGTGGATTCCTTTCAATTTGAATCAACAAACCCTCAATCTTTGACAAAGTATAGGATCATCTTTTATCCAGCCAAGTACCTCCGGTTCCAAATTACAGAGGCTCTCCGTCGCTATATCCTCTGCGCCGATCGCAAGCATTTCAAACGCACTTTTAGAAATACTAGCTTTACTCAAAGGAAGGCTCAGCTTCTCCCGCCAGATGTTGCTTCCCTTCTTAATGTCACTAAGTAACTCAGTCGCCTTAACTAACTTATCTCTAATATCCACCATCTTTCGGTACCGATCTTCTCCAACCAATCCCAGCCGATATCCCATCTCTGTTAACCGCAAGTCGGCATTGTCCGGCCGTAAACTGAGCCGAAACTCTGCTCTGCTGGTAAACATTCGGTACGGTTCGTTCGTTCCCAGCGTTGTTAAATCATCCACCAACACTCCAAGATAGCCCTCCGTTCGACTGATTGTCAACCGATTTTTGCCCTGAACCTTCGCCGCTGCGTTCGCCCCAGCCAGCACACCCTGAGCGGCAGCCTCTTCGTAACCGGTAGTCCCATTGATTTGCCCGGCAAAAAACAACCCATCCACCCGTTTGGTCTCCAGCGTCGGAAAAAGCTCGCGCGGATCAACAAAATCATATTCCACCCCGTAGCCGGGCCGTACAACTTCGGCCTGTTCTAAGCCACGCAAGCTTCGGACCAGCTTCACCTGTTCCTCTTCTGGTAGAGTGCAGGAAAGTCCATTAGGGTAAATTAAATCACTGTCAAAGCCTTCCGGTTCCAACCAGATCTGATGAGTTTTGGCACCAAACCGTAACACCTTCGATTCAATCGATGGACAGTAACGAGGACCGGTTAGTTCCTCCGTCACGTGTCGATTACAGTGCAGGTTTCTCTTAACAATTTCATTGACTTCCATGTTTGTATCAGTTAGATAGCAATCTAACTGATCCTCTGGTTTTAACCACACTCGATCGTTCATGAACGAAAACGGTACTGGGGGATTATCTCCTGAATTCCGATTAAGAATGCCAAAATTTATCGAACTAGATTTAATTCTAGGTGGTGTTCCAGTTTTTAACCTAGAAAGCCGAAAGCCTAGTTCATCTAAGCTCTTAGCCAACCCAATGGCCGGTTCATCACCCATCCTACCAGCGGGTATCGTTTTCAACCCAATATTAATCTGCCCTCGCAGAAAAGTCCCGGTCGTAATAACCAACGACTTAGTTAATATCACCGCACCATTTTTCAAACTAATACCTTTGATACGGTTCTTCGATTCAAGTACGATATCCTCAACGGAAGCTTCAACAATTTCCAAATTCCCCGTAGCAGCTAGCTCTTGCTGCACCTGCCGCTTGTACAACTTCCGATCGATCTGAGCACGCGGTCCCCACACGGCTGGACCGCGCCGTTTATTCAGCACCTTGTACTGAACTCCGCTTTCGTCACAGCAACGGCCGCAAACCCCATCCAGTGCATCGACCTCACGAATCAGATGCCCTTTACCAATGCCACCGAACGACGGATTGCAGGACATTTCACCGATCGTAGCCTGCTTGTGCGTTACCAGCAGCGTTCGGGCGCCCATTCGCGCCGCAGCCGTGCATGCTTCCGTCCCGGCGTGACCACCGCCGACGACGACCACGTCGTACGGTGTTTCCCTCGTCGATTGGTGAGTGCATGTCAGTTGTCTAAAAACAAGTACTTAGTTGAGTTCTTAATTCGGTACAGATCTTACAGGTGTTATTTTGATTGGCATTTGCTTTACGGTTATGAGAAAATCGTACTTACCGCACGCTGCATCCTCGATTCAGGAAAAGGCACCTGTTTAGTTTGAATAACTTATACCTATTTACAAGCATGTTAAATTGTTAACTACTTGTACCGCAAATACTGAGATTCGGTTCTGGAAAACTCAACCATGTACGAAGTAGCATTGGGCGATACTGTATCTGTATCGAAAAAATCGATACTTTTGGGCCGATACATCGATATTTTTGATCGATACTGAGCGTCCCGATACCGGCCAGTATCGATGCTAAAACGCCGATATTTGTATCGATACCTTTATATAGTAAAAGCTAGAGAAACTAAAATACTTATCCTAATTAATAACCTTGCTTATCCTAATGCGATGTCCATTAGGATTTCACCTGCATAACAATGTTCCGCCAACAAACTCGGTCCATTGCTGCCCGTCTCCAATTTCTCTAATGTCCCACACTTTCCAGGACTTGCTCCATTAAATGGAGTCCATTTGGTCTAACCGTCGAGCACGCTGCGTACCTCTGCGCCTGGAACCAATCGATTTCGAGGCAAACATCATTTTTACGGGATTGTTTTCCGGCATGTCTCGCCCATTGTACCCTTCCAGCCTCAGCAACTTTCTGAATACTGGGTTCGCCGAAAAGCTGCGCCAGCTTGTGGTTTATGTTTTTTCTCCATACACCGTACTCACATACACCACCAAAGATGATCCTAAGCACACAACGTCCAAACGTTGCCATGGCCGTTGCAGCGCTTTCAAGTCTCCGTCGAGCATTGTCCACATTTCGTGCCCGTAGACTATCGGTCTTATTTGCGCTTTGTACATGGTACATTTGATACAGGGTTGAAGTTGGTCAAATTTTATGGTCTTGTAGAATCCGTAGTAAGCACGACTATTCTTGCCGGAAGTCGTGAGGTGTGTTTCTCTGCTGCAGTTGTTATCCGACGTCATCAACGACCCGAAGTATATAAACTAGTTTACCACCTCGAACTCGTAGAAATTAAAATATGAGGTGTACCTAATTAAAAGTACGGCGGCTATTTTTATCGATAAATATACTAACGCTGCAAAAATAGATGCATTCCTAGTTCCAGTCTTAAATCAAATTTTAAATAAAACTTTAATTTCAATTTGAAATCCAATTTCAAGTCGGATTTCTTGGGCGATGTAAAAATTAAATTAAATTTCAAATCCTATTTCAAGTCCAATTCGAAGTTCCTTTTTAAGTCCGATTTAACTCCAATTTCTGGCGAAGTTGTAAGTAAAATTTCTAGTATAATTTTACATCCAATTCAGGTTAGTTTCAAGTAAAATTTCAAATTCAATTTCATGTCTCATTAAGTCCTATTTCATGTGTAATTTCAAGTCCTATTTATATATTCTAGTCTGAATTAGTCCAAACTTAAGTTTAACTTCGCGTCCAATTTTAAGTGTAATTTGAAGTCCAAATTCAAGTTCCACTTTTAGTTTAATTTTAAGGACAATTTAAAGTCTTACTTCCAGCTCAATTTAAAGTAAATATTTAAGTTGAAATTGATTCAAACTGTCCAATATCATTTGATCATCAATATCAATTTAAAGTTCAATTTTTAGCATAATGCCATGCTTAATTCTAAGTTAAATTTCATTTTCTATTTCAAGTTCAATTTTTAGTAAAATTTCAAGTGCAATTCCAGCTCCGATTTTAAAATAATCTTCAAATGCGATCATTTAGACAACTCGCAAGTTGCTGAGAACTACGCGTACTTGCTGAGTGAAGCTTTGCTTTCCTCAATGGAGCTAGCTGTCTTGCCACTCGAAAATTTATGTGGTTGGATACGCTAGGCCGTCAATGAGGCCGCAACCGCGTTGTTAAGTGAAGAAACCCTGCATGGAATGACTTTTGACGGAGATGAACTGGAAGGTTGATGAATTTATAAATTAGGGATCTCTGGCAACCGCCGTCAATAATACGAGTAAGCAGATTCAACGACACATTCTAACTATGTCAGGTCTACTTTTGCCTTCGTAAGTGATTTCGATCAAGGAGCATAAACCGTACGCAAAATATAAGTGCATTTGAACGTATTTGAACGCAAGGTGTTGGTAACTGGAAGCAGAGAGCGGTCCAGGCATATAAACCACGAGCTGCAGGCACTACTTTGAAAGATTCCCATCGTACACGCATTGGCGTAGCTAGAGGGGGTGCCTTGCAGGCCCCTTCCAGAATTTTGCAGGCCCCTTCCAGAAATTTTCCCCATTGTAATTGAAAAACCGGAAAAACATTCAGTGTATATATTCCCACCGCGTTGATGTTTTCCTTTTTTGCTAGGTATCGCAAACGCGTAGTTGTTGTCATCGTTAGTAGCCGTCAGTAACCTGATAGCCACCCCGGCTCATGCTGTTATAAACAGTCGTCTCCATTCAACTCGATCTTGGGCCACTCGTCGCCAATTTTCCAGTCTCAGAAGTCTCAAATCACTTTCGACTTGGTCGTGCCATCTTCGCACTTTAAGCCTCCCTGTTCCTGGTGCTGATGTAGCTGTTGAAAAGAGCTGTTTCCGTCACACTGCCGTCCGGTATCTTTACGAAATGTCCGGCCCACGATAGCCTACTGACTTTCGCCAGATGACAATGAGAATCTCTCCAAACAGTTTCTGTAGCTCGTGATTCATTCGTCTCTGCCACTCTCCGCTTTCAGTTTGTTCTCCGCCAAATATTGTCCGGTGTGCCTCCCGCTTCCGGCAAGCGACGCTGTGAACAGTTACCGTCCGTGTGAGGCACGTGTTTGATTTATCGAGCCTCTTTCTTTCATGTATTTGGGCTTCGACGCACTTACGTTTAACCCAATCCTCCTAGACTTCGCTTTCGTCGGACCACCCCCTCAAGAGCGAAGTTGAATAGTATGTAAAAAGGATTCGAAAGTGTTCCCGAGTTACACACGAAATACATCTCTCGATACAATGTAGCTCTGATCATTTGCCCCAGTTTATCCGGAAAACCGTGCTCTTGCATTATCTGTCATAGCTAGCCTCGATCGAGTGCATCGTATATGCTTTGAAATTAATAAAGATGTGGTGCATGGGCACGTTGTACTCCCGATATTTCTGCAAGATCTGTCGGATGATAAACATCTGGTCCGTAATTGCGCGGGCTCTCATGAAGCCCGTCTGGTATTTCCCTACAAAACCCTGTGCTATCGCTGACAGCCGGCGTAACTGGATCATAATGAAATTTTTTTCGGAAGGCACCCCCTGGGCCCCCTCCAGGGAAATTACCTAGCTACGCCAATGTGTACACGGCTGGCATGTTGTACGAATGCACCATTGGCACCAGGATGAAACTGACTTGGGAGTTCTTGATATAGCACAATCCACCCCGGGTCGCTACAACGTAGCATTTTTTTTCTTGTCTCTCTTGCTGATAGCGCCATCACTGGTCTGCAACATGCATTCAACCAAATTTCAGCAGTGTTTGACTTTCATCTGTCTCAGCAAGTGTTACGCTCTACAGTTATTTCAATGTTTCGATGTTTACTGTATTAGGTGTTAAGGGCCATTAGGAGCATTGTTACTTGTTGGTGTTACCACTTGTAGAGCAAAGTGTTTAATTTAGTTATCTGTATGATTGTAGAGGTCTCACGGTCATCATTATTGTTCAGTTTTGTATGGCTTGTACCTTTTGTAGCGTAAACAGAGGTGGAAGGGGGTTAAATTAATTGGTTTGTCGAATCTAAATCTTCATCCGCATGTTTGGGCAGAAAATGTTCTGATTTTTTAGTTCGACCGATATGGTCACCTCGCTTTTATTCATAGGTTCCATTTCTAGCATTTTTGTCTGTAAGGTTGCTGAGTGCTCGATTTCTGGCCGGCCCGGCCGGTTTTTCACTTGCAAAGCTGGTGACCGGTCAATCTGGCAAAAAGTCGGTTTACCGACTTAAGAAAACGGATTTGCTGAAAAAACGGATGAAAATTAAGCTAAATAATAAACAAAAGTATGGTTTTCGTTGTGGTTGCGTACACCCTGTCAGTGTATCGATACCGATATCGATACTACTGGTATCGATACTTGCTGCCCGATATTTCAGCCGGATCGATACTTTTAAAAAATTTGTATCGATATTCGAATATCGATGCTTCTCGCAGTATCGCCCAATGCTAGTACGAAGTACGATACAAAAATAGAAAGATACTGTTTTGTTACGAACGCAGCACGAAGCAACTGTCAAAAAAGAACGAAACGATGCAACTAGGTGACTATAGTTGTTCTATACGTACGCGAGAGGCTTTGGTTTGGGAGAAAGGCGCATTGGTAACAGTCAGTCGCCGTTAAGGGGACATAAACGACCAAAAGTTTTGAAAAATTCAATATATTTTTATTTCAGATTTTGATTCTGCAGTTTTTCCGTTTATTTCGATACTAATTTTGTAATGATCCTGCCAGGCGAAGTGGCCGAAAAACGATTATACACATAGCTTTGTCAAGCTACCTACTACCAACAAAACAAAAAAAGTTCGTTGGGGGCCATCCAGATACCACGTGGACAGAAAAATACCAATTTTCAACCCCCCCCGTCCCCCTCCGTGGACAAGCGTGGACATTGGCTTAACCCCCACCCCCCTCTCCTGTTTGTCCACGTGGACATTTTTTTGCTTATGTCAAATTTAACAAAACTGAAATGCATTCTGCTAAATTTTATTTTCAACTTGATTTATGCAGTATTTATAGAAAAAGCTTACGTGAATGGAAGCTCCAGTCTAAAGGTCCCGACCCAATGCATACGGATTTTCAGTCGTTGGGGAAATTTGAGTTTTTCCATGGATTTTCCGTCAATTTTCCGCAGCGTATTATTAACCATATGCAAGGTGTTCGAACCTTAATTCTTGTGATCTTGTCTACTGCAAATTATTATCGACTGCAATAAAGTCCGTTTCACCTTGACTTTCGCTTGACGATTCATCTCTGTCCAAAGTATCTTTGTCTAACCTAAGCACCTCAGTTTGGCCGTCTACTTCAATACAACACAAGACCTTTCCGATGCGATGTGATTTATAAAATTTTCTGCAGGCGAATCCTTTTGGAAATACGTTGCCCATGGATGCCCTTGCATTTGATTTTGAGACAAACTACAATCCACATTTGGTGCAAGCGCGACCTAAATGATAAATAAGTCACGTGACTGGTGAATATTCGTGGATTCTTTTGTTACCTTTATCATTTTCAAAAGAGGGCAAGGATTATAAAACGATAAAAATATCTTTAGTACTGCATTACATCAAATGTCAGGTTCGACAATCAACAGCTTTGTGTACTAACGCAGGCTTAATCTTTCCGATAAGATTTAAACCAGATATGTGCCCTCGTAATGATCGGTTCATGTGTTTAGGTCAACATATGCCTCAGAAGATAAATCTTTATTTGAGCTCAAAAACAATCACTGATCAATGGTTAATGCTAATACATATGTAGAATCAATTCAGCATTGCTGTTTCTAATTTCTATTTTTTGTAGGAAAAAAACTTGTCCACGTGGACATTTTCCATACCCCCTCTCCCCCTTCCGTGGACAAGCGTGGACATTTTCGGACCCCCCACCCCCCTCTAAGCTGTCCACGTGGTATATGGATGGCCCCTTGCAATACGTTGTGTAGTTTCTGAGAAAAAGGTACATAAAGTTTAAAAATCGTGGGTTTTCAGGAGCAGCGTTTTATTCCGCCGAGGTTGTTCCACGCCGCACTGGAATGCTTATGTGTATGATCGTTTTTCGGTCACTTCGCATGGTCGGATCATTACAAAATTAGTATCAAAATAACTGGAAAAGACTGCAGAATCAAAATAAAAAAAATATTTTTTTCCAAATTTTTAGTCGTTAAAGTCCACTTAACGGATCGGAACAGTCAATGAAAATTGCGTGTATTTTCGATTTTGCTCACATCAACACTATCTCCAGCTGATACGTGCTGCTCGAGTCAAAGTTGCTGATAACACGTTACACGCTAAAATTGTTACTTAACATTAACCAGATTGTTACAAAACAATGCTACGATATGAGCTACGAAATATTTCCGTTCTTATTTTTACAGTTTTTAATAAGATTCCTGTAGTGCGATAGCACTTCACTATTGTCAAGTGAATAAGGTTGACTTTATAACCTTTATAACCTAGTGGTTGGCAGCTTTGTCCGATCTGCATTAATTGGCTTTGCTTTTCTCAAGCGATAATTAAAAGCCGTTAAATATGTAAGCCTTTAGAAAACACAACAAAAAGGCAATTAAAAAATGACTGAAATACCAAGAAAAGACGCCGAAGCCGCTGGCGTAAAGACAGCGAAGGTGCGAAGAAAAAGTGTCGAAAAAGTGATGAAGTGCAAATAAGATGAAAAGTTAACGATAATATGGCAAAAGACGATGATAATACGACGGAATCATCATGAAAATACGATGAAAAGACGACGCTGAACCAGGGACAAAAAAATATAATTAAAAAAACGATAAAAAGATATTAAAAAGCGTCGACAGGGGGATGAAAAGATGACGAATTCACTGCGGAAAGACGAAAAAAGGTAGTAAATAGACAACATTTTTTGCTGTATTTACAACTTACAACAAACAGAACGACGAAAAAATAAAAAAAAAGAAACAGACGAAAAATGACGAAACAGCGACAAAATACAATGAAAAGATTAATAAAAAAGGAGGAAAGACAACGACAAACAGTCGATGAAAATGTGATTTAAAGATGACAACAAGACCATGAAAGGATAACAAAAATACAAAAATAAAAAAGACGACGAACTGAACTAGAAACCTGACAAATGGCAGAAAGGCGTCGATAAGACAGCAGTATGACGACCAAAAAACAACGAAAAGATCGCAAAGTACAGCACAATTACGGGGCTAGTGCAACGATCCTACTGACGCTATCTAGCAGCGCCGCCCAGTCGAGATACAAACATACGACGACTGGCTTGTTAGACCAGTATCTCACCTTGACGCTAACTGGGCAGGCTTGCAAAGACAGCAAATAGACAACAAAAAGACGGCTTAAAGGCGGTGAAAGACGGCATAATGACAACGAAAAGAAGATAAAAAATAGAGTACCTACCAAGAACATAAAAAAAAGACAAAAAGTTGTTTAAAAAGCGTCAAGAAGTGACAAAACATGCTAAACAAACGACGGAAAGAAGTCGAATATACGACGGAAGAACAAGGCAGATGTAGTGAGAAGACAACTGATAACAAACAAGATGGCGGAGAAATGGCAAAAAAGTAAAGATAGGATAATAAAAAAAATGGCAAAACGATGACAAAAGAAAATGAAAAGATGACACAAAAGTGAAGAATAGACGACAAAATGTCGACGAAACGACATTAATGCAAAACCAATAAGAAGACGATAATGGCAAAACCCAAAAAAACGAAAAAAAAACAACAAAAAATAAAAACAGACGCTAGAAAAGACTAACAAATGACCGAAATACGACGAAAACAGAACAAAAATTCAACAAAGAAATGATAATAAGACGATGAATACGAAGAAGACAAGAATGAGATGACAGAAAGCCGATAAAAGAACGACAAAAAGACAGCTAAAAGACGACGGAAACATAACGAAAGGGTAATGATAAATAAGTGAAAAGCCCAATTGAAAAAGATGAAAGACGTCAAAAATACGATGAAAACTTAACGAAAAAACGTCAAAAAAGCCAATACGATGATTAAATATGACAACAAATCGCTGAAAAGTAGTAAAGAAACGTTGCAAATCTGGCAAAAATACAATAAAAAGACGCCAAAATAATTTCAAGGAAACCATAAAATACCTTGCCTGTTGCCTTTACCGTTTGGAGCAGCGAATGACTGCAAAACAGTCAAATGACTGGCAATCACCACGCTAACGAAAAGCAACCGCACAATCGTATGATTCAATACTACAAAAAAACTACCACTACATGTGCATGGAAGAAGTCGGTCGGACTCCGTCCAATACAAACGAATATTTTGCTTGCGTCGGACCGACGTCCGGGTGACAAACTATTACTGTGAGTAGCCGATTTGGAGACAAAAAGAGAAACGAAAAAATACGTATGCTTCCACCCAGATAACACAAGATCGTAATAGAAAGTTCACAATAAATCGTTTTCAAGTCAATTTTATATTGTAATTGTATAATGATTAGAGTGTGTCAAAACAAAGTGAACTATAAGTTGTTTTGCAGTCGGGCGTATCCTCATATACAACTCATGACTGTGAATTATAAAGCTGTATAGATGATTGAAATATTTAGTTATATCTCAATCATATATTCAGGAGTATTAAGTTGTGTGTTATAAAAACCACTGTATAAAATGCAAGATAGAATTAAAAATAATCGTCAAAATTTTCGCACGTATATTGCCTCCACTTTGGTACATATATGCTGTTATCTGACGTGAAATATAACTTTTTCTTTCAGATATGATGTCGTATTTCTCAGTTGCAATCGAGATATACAAACCAAATGGTTTACTGGGCAGTCAGTTTGCAGTTTATATTCTCAAAGCGCAAAGCAAAACGGGAGATTGACTGTTTGCTTTTGCTGAGATACCGCATGAATTGTAAGACGGCAGCCGCGCAAGCGGCAGATTGACTGGATTCGAAAAACAGTCAAATGAACGTTCAAAAAGCGGAGTTTGAATGCGGAAAATTCGCATTCACGGCCCTCACATTCAACTTGCGATCCCGTTTCAAGCCCTGACCAGTACGACAGAGAGACGACAAAAAGACAACGAATACGAGTAATAGACGACAAAAAGACGTCCAAAAGTCGACGAAAAAATGACAAAGAAAACAACAAAACACGACAAAAAGACGTTTAACAAAGTCAAAAACGACGGAAATAACCTGGAAATACGCTGAAGACGCCAAAACAGCTACAAAAAAGGGTGACAAAAATGGTAAAAGGTCGTATAAAAAGCAACAAAAACACAACAACAACACCTCTTTTCTGTTCTGTGTTTTCTCCTTTTTCATAACGTTTTCTTGGTTTCCTTGGCCTTTCTTCCTTTCTGATTCGTTTGTTTACATTTTTTTATTCCATGCTTCCTGTTTCATTATTCCGTATTTCTTCGTTTGCTGTCCCATTTTTTTCTTATTTTCAGTCCTGTTTTTCCTCACATTTTCAACTTTCCCGTATTCCGATTTTATGTTCTCTTTTTCTTTCCTTTTTTTTTGTTTCTAGTTTTTATCTTTTCTAACTCCTTTATCTCCTTTATCTTCCTTTCTCATTTTTCGTCTTCGTCTATTTCGTTTTTCCTCTTTTTGATGCCTCGTCTTTCCTTCTTTTCTATCGCTTTTATTTTATTATTGGCTCCCTTTATTCTTTTCGGTTTTCGTTTTCATTTCCCTTTTTTTGTCTATTTCTTTTTCTTTTTGCCATATTATTTAACCCGTTTTTCCTGTCCTTCTCTTCTTTTTCACATTTTTTGTCCCCTTTTATATCTCGTATTTTCCGAATTCCTTGTTTGCGCTATCGGTTTCTGTTTTTATCTTTAGATATTCTACTTTTCCGTTTTTGTTTCACTCCTATTCTCTTTTCATTTCCGTATTCCCTTTCTTATCTCGTTTACCATCTTTTACTCTCTCATTTTTTCTTTTTTTCGCTGCTCTGAAGATTCCTCTTTCCCTAATCTTTTGCTTTTCATTTTATGCCAATTTTTTCGCCCTTTCCCTTTGTTTTGATTTTCCTCTGTTCTGTTTTTCGTCTGTTTCCTTCTGTTTTACCTCGTTTTCATGCCCTTTTTTGTGGCTTCCTGCTTCGTCTTTATCTTTTTCTGTTCAGTTTGTCTTCATTTTCTTACTTGTTTGCTTCGGTTTTTTTTAGCGTTTTTTCTTCTTTTCTTTAGTTTTTCCTCTCCGTTTTACATTTTTTTCTCCGTTCCTTTGCTCTTCGTTGCGTGTCCCGCTTTTCGTTCTTACTCGGAGTCCTGAATCTCCTCTGTTCCATCTGTTTTTTGTCTTCTATCTTCCGTTTATCTACCTCTTCAGGCCCACTTTTCCTTTGTTCTTGTGTCGTATTCTACATTTTCGGTTCCACTTACCGTCTTTTTTCGCTTTTTACAATTTTTCTATCGCGGTTTTCGTTTATTCCGTTCTTTTCTATCCAGTTTAACTTCATTTTCTTTCACGTTTCTGATGATGATGATGATGATGTTGATTTTTATGCTTAACCCTTCTATGCTCTTATTTTCTTCTTTTCACTTTCGTACTTCATCTTTTGCTGTAAAGTCCAAGTTTTTTTGCATGGTTTTCCTACTTTTTCTTTTCCATTTAGCACTTTTCCTCTTTTTTCTTTTTATGTCTCGCTTTCCTTCCCATTCTGTGAAGTTTTTTCTTTCGATTTTCTTTTTTTCATGCCAATTTTTTTTTTCTCTCACGTTTTTTCTTTCATCTATTCTTTTTCTATCTGTTTCTATTGGCATGCAATTAAAATTGAAATTTAAATTTAAAAGTGTTCTTGAAATTGAACGAGAAACCGGAACTACTTTTACGCAATTAATTTACTTGTCGCAAAAAATAGTGACCGATTAAAGCAAAAACTGCGGACTTCTGTGTTACAGAAATCATTTGGCTTTGCAACAAATTTTACAGAGAAGGTGGGGCGCATGCCCAAGTGCATCCCAGCCCGAAGCAGAACGTTCGACACAGACAGGAAGCTGTATTGGTGTTCGGGACGTGCAAAAACGGAATAATAAGACTGTTAAAATGGTGAAGAGATAGTTTCTCGCCATTTTATTGACGAAAATAGCATTTCCGTCTACCTTAAACATATAGTTTTGTCAACCTCTGTAGTGTTCCTCATGGAAGTAATCTTGGACCATTGCTTTTATTCTTATTTATCAATGATGACTTTATACGGCAATGATAACACAGTATACAATATCAAATGAATAATTATTAATTAGTTATCAACCGACAGCAAACTGCCGAAAGCATCTGCGTTTTACTTTTTTTACAGTTTCTGCTTGTGAAAATTACAAACGGCTGTAAACAAATTAATGCGTCTGTCGAATAAAGAATTGTTGGTTAAATTCTACGTGCCCTTTTTAACATTTTTTTAGTGTTTTGCAGCTGAAGGGAAGTCTCACATAAAAACTTGCGCTGTTCCTGTGTAACTCAACTGATCACCTACAAAAACTTTTTAACCTACCTACCTACCTAATTGCGCGTGCGAGGCTTTTCCACTACTTTAGCACCTTCGGCATGTTAGTATTTTCATATTTATTAGTACACGCGCAAAGCTAGAGCCCTCGCGCACAGGCGGGTTCTCTCTTTCCAGTGCACCCAATGCTGCTGCTGCTGCTCATTCGTTCGATCGCAGTCGATCTGTTTAGTTGGCGGAAATCGTAAAACGTTCGGGCAGGCTAACCAAAAAACATTTGGCAGTTTTAATTAGTTTTAATTATCCTTACACGGATGCGCTCGTGCTCAAAGCGGAAACGGTATTCCATTATCGATTGGGAGTTCAAAAATCGAATATTGCTGGATTTTTTTTCGCGTTCGCGTTCGGCCCCGGAGGTTACCTGTCCGGTAGGAGGCCACCACTTCGCTAGGGACTATATAATTACTATATTACCGCCGTTATAGACAGTCTCTAGGTGCATGGTGGTGCATATTAGGTTCGGAACAAGCCGGTACGTGATTGGATTTGAAATCGCAAATTACTGACATTGAGGTTGGCCGAGCTAAGGCTGGATCGAACAACTAAGTTCGAGAGACTTACGCTGTGCGTATGTTCTATATTTTTTTGCGAGCTGAGCTGTATGTAGTTCCGAGATTAAACAATGTGCCCTAATTAGTGGATGAGTGATTTTGAAGATATTGTTACAATGATTGATCTGAGAAGATTTTGTTTTTGCCTGAGATTGTGTCTGTGCGTGTAGGTCGATCCAATGTGATCTGATTCACTAAATATAAATTTAATAAGTGCGATTATCTTGTCAAATTAGTGATCACGTTTTGTTCCCAATTGTTGGTTGGTGCCCAAAGTGTTAAATAATTGGTAACACGTATGCAAACTGGCTCGTAAAATTTTGCCATAATAGCTCCCTTGAACTGACAATTGGTGGAATTTAAATTCTGTCCAATTCATTGCACGTTATTCGATTGCAACTATGTCGCTTTCAGTCGCTCTCTGAAAGAGCTACTGATGGCCCCGATTGTGTCGGGTGTAAGGCATCTTGAAGGAAAAATCAGTGCATATTTAAACCCACAAAGGAGATAATAATCAATCGAGGAGAATTCAAACTTTGCCAGGAAGGCACCGGATGACGCAGCTGCCCGTGGAAAACGAACCACGACTACCGCACGTTACGGGATACAATGGCTCACAAAACCGATGACACGTTTATGGTCGTCAGCATTTGCCTGGCCGCCGGAATAGTCAGTTTCGCGCTCGTGTACTTTGTAAGGTAAGATTGCATTATGTACTTACCCTTAGTCTACCTACTACCTGTACTAGACTAGTGCGGCAAGGTTGAGTGTATCATGAGCGAGCGGTTAAACAATACAATTTAAAACGGTTGATGCTGCCAACGCAGCAAAATAGTGCACGAGTGAAGGGTTTACCTGTGCCGAACAATTTCCTAGAGAAAAAATCAACTTGAAGTAAATCTCTAATTAGTAGATTTTTACAACCTACGAGAGCACGTGACAAAATTTGAGAAAAATATTTTACAAAATTTACATTTTTACACTGAAATTATTTGTGCAACGAATACGTACTAGTTGATTGAACAATAAGTACCCCATAGGTAATAAATAGCTGCAGCAAATGTCCGTTATTTTTATTATTTATGCCAACGTCGGTTGGTCACGGTCAATACCATATGTTTCAAACCCATTCTTTGCACACCTGCCAAGGTTTCTGCTTGATTTGGCACGCGGCAAATCGCAAACATTCGATGCTACTAGGAAGAGGTGGCCGATGACCGGCAAGGTCAATCAGATGCCACAAAGTACACAAACGATCAGCTGTTCTGTTGCTCATGTTAATTATTATTTTTAGCTTTGTGGATTTGGGATATAAGAAATACAATTGCAGTGTTTGAGCCTTTATTTACTCATCTGCGGTAGGTATGCTTTCAAAACAGCAAGCTGCGATATATTTAAAATATTGGTAGAATCAATATTTGACAGCTTATAAGTTTTTATTGCAATAAGAAGTGTATCAATTTATCGAATTATTCTCCACCTTTTCTGTTTTATTTTTATTTTTAAATGTTTAGCATTATTTTTCAATACACTTCTTACTTGTATTGATTTCTCAAAAAGTAATATTGTTTCGAAGGTAAAAAGGATAATTCAAGCAGTATATACCAGTCATGTTGGTTAGGATTTGGAAAACTTTTGAACTTACGGCTTAGGTCAAAGTACCATGCTGCATCAAAATCCGGACGGTACCAATATCCGGACACCTTCACTAATTTATCCTTATTAAGTAATAATATATCCAATTTATGAGGTGTAGCTATGTGGTTTACTTTGCAAATATATCTAAGATCGTTTAAACATAATCGGTGATTAAGTAGGCTGAGCGAAATAACTTAAATAAATCCAAACGTAACGTTGGTGTCAAACAGTGTTTTTTTCTGCGAGTTTTTTAGATTACTAAAAAGTAGTGCTTTCGCGATTTAAAGTTTTGGGAACTAATTATTCAAAGAAACCAATTTTTTTTAACTTAGCATCGACAAAGAAGGTAAATTTTAATCAAATGAGACGGTGTCATTCATTAATGTGTTGGAATAAAGTGTATTTTTGTAAATAATTACGCCGTCCGGATTCAAAACCAATTTTTAAATCCGGACATGTTTGACTATTGATGGTGGCTGCCTAATGTTTTTCTTAGAAAATGCGAAAGGACACGTTGGACCAGGCAGAAGTTTGGTACAAGAAGGAGCCTCGATCCATGAAATCGGCAAAATATTTGGAAATCCAAAATATTTTAAGGCATTTAATGTTGAATTACTTGATCACTTTCATTCTCTGGTTAGGTAAGTGAGTCAGTGTCGCACTTGACTAGAAACGTACCGTTAATAACACAAAAGTGCAATTAAAAGTAAAAAAGTGTGCAGAGAAATGATTATTTAATACTACATGTAACAAGTGATAAGTTGTTTACTTATAGGCATACATTTCTTAGACAAAATATGAGAAAATTTTACCTATCCTGAAAACGATTCAAAAGTGTCCGGAGTTTACAGTTCACTGAGCTGTGAGGTGTCCGGATTTATGAACACGACAAGTTTATTTTTCTTATTTTAATATATTTTATTGAGCTTTTATTGTAAAATTGATGTGTTATTGCAAATTTAAGCTTTATATTTGATTATAGTACAAAGCAATTATTAGAATGTTGCGTAATTATTGTTTACGGAGTATATTAAAAATATGACCTGCTTAAGTGTCCGGATATTGATATAGCATGGTAGTATTCGTATAGAAATTGTGCGCTACAAAACGTTTCATTTACTTCGATCAGAATGCAGATCGAAAAATTTATAGACCACCTCAAGTGACCGAGAAAAAGTACAAACTTGTAATCGACCTCCTCGGATTTCTACCAAATTCAGCCAGATTGTTCATTTTGGGCCAAAAACAAAAATTCCAAGTTTGGTGCCGATTGGACGTCCCCTCGATTTATAAGAGCCCCGCTTTTATAAGAAAAAGCCTCATTTTAGTCAAATCCGCTTATTTTCTTTTGCCTTTATCTCCGAAAGTAATCTGTTCAGAAACTCAGAAACTCTTTTATACATTTTAAGGGAAATTATCTGAGGTATCCGAAAAAGAAAACTCGAAGCTTCGAAACAGTTCGAAAACAGACATTTATGAAGCCTTCAATTAGAAAGTGAAAAGCGTATCTGTTGAATTAAAACTAATAGTGGAAATTTATTGTGCAAATAGGTTTGACTTTTCGTTCACTCATCTTTCGTATTCTGCTAAGACGCTCAAAAACAAACTTTAGTTGTATTATATACTGTTTATGTGCTTCCACAACAGCGCACAGTGGGAAATACTGGGACAAAACACCCAAAATGGAGTTGAAGTTTTTCATGAAGTATTATTTTTTTATGAAAGTAGACAGACTAAATACCGTTCTGATTCAAACTTAGAACAGTCTCAAACTTCTCGTTAGTATCGCTAATTTGATAATATATTATGCTTGTTATACACCACCGTGTTCGTTAGAATGTCCTCTATCCGGTAAGGTATGATAGTGAACTGTAGGATTTCATATAAGAAATCGGCAGGCGCTGGAAAAAAGTGAGAACTCAGATTTTAACTTGGTGGATTTTAACGCTTTCTCTTAGCGTTTCGTATAAAAGTAGCTGTTTATTTCGTTTGCATTATTTGACCAGTTTTAGAACGTTTACTTTCCCATTTCGCGATTATTAGATAAATGCAAGGTATGTATTTACTAAAGCATTGTTGAAACACAATATTTCATGCATTACTTCAAAGATATTAGATAAATTAAAGTGTTCGAAGTTTGAATCACGTTTTGAGGAGTGATTCAAACTTCGAACAGCCACGAATAATCTTAGGTTTTCCCGTATTTCCTTCCGGAAAATGAATTATTTCGATTGTAAAGCTGTAAAAAGTCAATTTACATAAGATGTGGTACATGCAGATCGAAAATATTAGCGATTAACTACAGAAGTGCAGATTGTAACTAATTGTTATGTGAAAATTTTAAATCACACTATTAGGTGGATTTAAAAAAAACAGTGTTTAGAAAAAGGATATAATTTCACTGATTTAAGTTGAGTGGCACTAAAAACATTGATATTTATCAAAATAATACTAGTCTTCGACGTCTGAGACAGAAAAATTCGACCTTTGATAAAACTTATGTCAAATTAGTTGGGAAACTGTAGTGATGGTGTCGCTAAAGGCGCATAAAATTCTACACTAAACTCACAACAGCTAGCTTCTGGCGCTAGCATAACGCATATAGTCCATATATACTAGCGCCAGAAGAGCCAAAGGTTGTCATTGTGCAAATCAAAAGAATCATTTAGTTGGGAAACTATAGTGGTGGTGTCGCTAGCATATTAGGTGATTTTAATTTGAAATTTTATCCAAGAATTCGCGAAAAATTTGTTCCTGAATGGATGTCTGTTCTCTGTGGTATTAGCACCTTATTTTGCAGATTGACGAAAAGCAAATACACTCTAAAATATATTTACTTCAAATCTCAAAATAGTAACACACATGTGACTTCGCATTTTCAAAGTTGAGCATCTTTTTTTGGAAACGGAAGGTATCCGTCATTTTTTCATATTTTATGTAGAATTCAGTCTACTTTCCAAAAATCATATCCGCATTTTGCGCAGATTTGCGCAAAGACTAAAAATATTGAATTTTATAGAACCGTGTGTTTTTAGGTAATTCCGCTTTGTAAGTACTTCTAGTAATACTATTATAGATATTTTTAATGTAAATCTTTGAGCATTTAGCAGCTAAAGGTTAATACCAGGTCAGCAGAGCAGACGTGACACTTTGATATTCAAATTTTAGAACATGGTCATTGGCTGGAGAAAGTGCTATTTTTAAAATTCAAAATTTATTTATAAATGTGGCTCAATGATTGCTGAGTGTTAAAAGGCCATTACTACTAATCCTAACTATCCCAATGCAAAAAAACACAAAATAAAAATAATGGTTCAAGTAGTTATAAAACTTTTCGTAGAAAATTATTTTAGAAACACCTTAATTATTGATTTTTTTAAACATTTGAAAACTTTAAGTTTTAGTAGTCAATTTGGTTCACAGTTATATACCAAATATGTAAGTTCCATGCTACTTTACCAATTTTATTAGTTTTGTTCTGACTGGGGCCACTGTACAGTTCAATGTGCCTTTAGATTAAACCAGATTAATTTTCCTTTTTTTGGTTAGGCCTTTTGAAATATTTTATAAAATTTTTGTCCTTCCGGTGTTTGGTCACTGAAGGGGGGTTGGGGGGTCGAAAAAAAAACAAAGAGATTTTTTTAATCGAGCAAAAAAAATGCGTTTTAAGCATTTTTAAGTTTAAACGTGAAAACCATATCAATTCTTTCTTTTCACATACACGTTATTATTGTTCATGCAAAATCCTACAAAAAGACAAAAATGATAGAAAATTTTGTCTGCCGATTTTCAGTAATTCCATTGTTCGAATTTCTATTTCTGATTCGTGTTAGAAGTGTTTACTCCACTCGTACACTCATTTTTCGAGTTCTCTAGGATGCAGAGCCCACCGGCAATTGATTTTATAAAGAAAATTTGACGTATATCAATAAATTATTTTTTTGCCCCTCGATTTTTCTAACCAATTTCCAAGGTGACAAAAAATTTAAAAATGATTTGCAATGGTCTTATTACTAAGAAGTTTTATTTTGCTTATGATTTTACTTGAAAAATCGGGAATTGTTTATTTCAAAACGCTATATCTCGAGATCAGCAAAGAACACCTCGTGATTATGAGTGATTCTTATGTAGAAAAGTCTGAGGAATACAATGGTGTTGAAATTTTTGAGATCAAATTGTACTCATTGAGAGGAAAATGCAAATTTAGTTTTAAAATCGAAAATAAAAATACTTGGCAACATTGCCGGTAAAAACTAATATCTTTTTCGAATTCCTCAGATAATTTCCCTTGGAAATGAAGAGTTTCTTTCTAAACTGATTACTTTCGGATATATAAGCCAAAGAAAATAAGCGGATTTGACGAAAATGAGACTTTTTCTTACAAAAGGGGGGTTCCCATAAATCGAGGGGATGTCCAATCGGCACCAAACTTGGAATTTTTGTTTTTTGGCCCAAAATGAACAATTTGGCCGGATTTGGTGGAAATCCGAGGAAGTCGATTACAAGTGACTCGGACACTTGGCGTGGAATGACCCTTAGGCCATTACAAATATATAAAAAAGTTTTTGGCCCTCCGGTGTTGGGCCACTAAGGGGGTGGCGAGTGGTGCGGTAAAAAAAAACAAAGAGAATTTTTTAATCGAGCAAAAAAATGGATTTTAGGCATTTTTACTTAAAGTTTAAACGTGAAAACCAAGTTTATTCTTGCTTTTAATAAATACGTTATTATTTTTCATGCAAAAATCTACGAACAAAAAGACAAAAACGAAAGAAAATTTTTTTGGCCGAGTTTCGGAAATTTCACTATTTGAACTTTTATTTCTATTTCGTGCTAGAAGCGTTATCTCAACTCGTACTCTCAATTTTTGAGTTTTTCAAGCTGTAGAGCATACAAACAATTGATTTTATAAAAAAAATTTAACTCGTATCCTACAAATTTTTTTTTTTTTGCTCACCGATTTTTCAAGCCAATTTGCAAGAGGAAGGTGACAAAAACTTTGAAAATGATTTGCAATGGCCTTATTTATTTTATTTAAACAACTATCTTTAGCTTGGCCACTGTTGCAGTGGCATTTTGGGCCTAGTGCCGTTCTGGCAGTCAAAAAAACTAGTCAAAGCACTAGCGTGCCAAGGCTGGGGCACGTGCCTCACCTTCTCTGTACAATTCAATGCAAAACAAAACAGTTTCTGTAACCCTACAGACGCATTTAATTCAATCGTGCACTATTTTTGCGATAAGTAAATTAATTGCATAAGAATAGTTCCAGCTTCAAGTCCCATTTCCTGTCCTGTTATAAATTAAATTTCAAATTTAGTTTCAAGTATAATTTAAGCTTAATTCCAAGTTCAAATTCAATTCTAATGCCATGCCCAATTCCAACACCGATATCAAATCCGTTTTGAAGTCTAATTTCAAGTCCAATTTCAAATCTAATTTCAAATCCAATTCATTTCCATTTTTAAGTTCAATTTTAAGTGATGGTGGAAAATTCCCCAAATTAGACGGAAGAAGCAAAAACGGAAAAGCGCACGAAGGAAATCGAGATAAAAATTGGACAAACGTGAGAGAGAAAAAGAAAAATAGCCGGCATGACATAAAGAAAAACAAAAGAAGAAACCTGACAAAATGTGAGGAAAAACGGGATATAAAAAATGGTGAAAAAGAAAATGGGAAAGAAAAAGAGCGAAAATGAGCAAAAAACGACTAGACTGGATCGGAAAAAATGAAGAACGGAAGAGAAAAAAAGAAAAATAATAGAAAAGGAGGAAAAACCATAATGAAAACAAGGAAAATAAGGACAAAATGGACAGCAAAGGAGTAAAAACGGTACAAAAAAGAAGAAATGGGCTTGAAAAGGAGAAAATACAGCAGCATGAAAATGTAAAACCAGAGAAAAAACAGGGCAAAAAAGAAAAAAATGGAGAGAAAAAATGCAAACGGAAGACAAAAAAGATAAAACGAAAAAGTAAAACAAAACGCGACAGAAAAAGAGGAAAAGCAGGACATAACAAGAGGAAGAAAAAAACAGACGAAAACGAAAAAAGAGCCAAAAAGTGAAAATGACGGAAAATCAATAAAATTATGAGACAGGAAATGAAGGAACTTGGTCTCAAAACGAAGAAAAATTAAAAACAGAACAGAGACCAAGAAAAGGGTGAATAACGGAACAAAAAAGAGAAAAGAACAGGAACTGAGAAAGAGGAAGCAGCGGGCTTTCTGTCCGAAAAGAAGAACGAGGGAGAAAAAGAGGGAAAAAGAGAAAAAACAAAACAAGAAAAGGAACAAAAAACAAAGGGAAATCTAAAGCGAAAAGAAGAATAATGAGATAAAGAAATCGATAGAGGGTGTCAATCCCGGTGTAGTGGTCAGCATTTACGCCTCTCACGTCGAGGACCCGGGTTCAAATTTCAACCCCACAGAAGTCACGAATGACTCAACCTGTTAAAGTGACTATAATCTAACAAAAAAAATCGATAGCGGAAACGAGGAAAACTGAAAAAAGAGATCAAAAAGGATATAAAGGAAGAAATATGGGACAGAAAATGGGACAGAGACGAGAAAGAAGAAAAGAAAAGCAGGAAAAACGAACTAAAGAAAAAGGCAAAACAGTAGAGGAAAAAATGAAAATATGGGAGATAAAAAATGAAAACCGGAGAGGAAAGGATAAAAAGAGAACCAATAACCAGGAAAGGATAAAAATAGAACCAATAAACGTCACATAAAATATGGAGATACGGGCCATCAAAAAGAGGAAAACAGAACAGACGAAGACGGAAAATAAGAAGGAAAGGAGGAAAAAAGAGTTAGAAAAAGACGAAAACTGGAAGTGAGAAATAAAAGGAAAAGAAAAGACGTAAAATGGGAATGAAAATAATAAAACAGGACCAAGCGGATGAAAAACAGGACCAAACATAAGAAAAAGTGACATAGGAAACAAAACAAAATGGGACAATGAAACAGGAAGTTGTACCGTTGTAGTTGTATTTGAAAAACGAGAAAAAAGAATCAAAAATCAAGAAAACGGCACATAAATTGAGAAAAAAAAACAAAACATAAAGCGGAAAAACGAAATCAGAAGAGAGAAAAACTAGAGCAGAAAAGAAATAAAACGTGTGAGAGAAAAAGACAACAAATGTCGAGCTCCTATCCAAGCTCCCAGATCCAAACGCGTCGTTTTCTTGATAAGTGGATTTTGCAGTCTTCTTTTGTCCAGTGCCTCTATGGTTCAAAGGTACAAGTACCAGCGAATCACATGCCCTGGCGGGTGTTGTGGGTTCGAATCCGGTTTTAATCTCAGATTATAGCTTGGTTCGAATCATGCACCTCCCAGCATTGGACAAAAGGTAGGAGTCAAAATGACTACTTGTTAAGCTTAGCTACCAATACCCCCCCCCCCCCCTTCCTTTCCGCTCTTCCCCTCCTTCTCCAAAAAAAAATTCATTTCGTTCCCCTACCGTCCCTTCATCAATTGTAGAACCATCGTTTCAAAAAATATTAATATATATGTATGACCGCATTTCAAGGTCCAGACTAAAAACTTGAGATTAGTCCTATTTTTAGTTCAATTTCAACTTTGATTTTTGATCCAATGGCACCGGAAAGTTCAGGGTTTTTAACCTTATCGGCTGGTATAGTTATAGATTTGCCATCCCACGATTACTCCATTTTTCCAAGACCAAAACATTCTTCTGAACAATCGGGTGCGTCACCTTTAATTTATGTCTGGGCACGCTAGTGCCTCGAAGTAAGTCGCCGGTTCAACAAGCCAGTCGTCTTATGTTCGATTCTCAGCTGGGTGTGGATTCAACAGGATCGTAGCACTAGCCCCGCAGACTGTCAAAAAAAACAGAAGGCAAGTTTCGAAAAACGGAATGTAGTACCTAGGCTTCACCTTTTTGCCTTTCTACTATATAAATATATAGTATAAAGGTATAGAAATCACTTGGAAAACCGGAAATGGAAAGAAGGTCCTGCGGGCCGAGTGTTATATACCATTCGACTCAGTTTCGAAAACTGAGCATTTTCTGTGTGTGTGTGTGTGTGTGTATGTGACGCTTTTAATCTCACTCACTTTTCTCGGAGATGGCTGGGCCGATTTTAATGTTCTTAGTGTCAAATGAAAGGTCTAGGTGTCCCATTGGTCGCTATTGAATTTCATACTGATCGGACTTTTAGTTCAAAAGTTATGTTTAAAAATACGAAAAATATGGGACTTCATTATCTCATAGGTCTCTTAACCGATTTGAACAAAATTGATTGCATATGAAAGAGGAGCCTTGCAAACCCTTAACTTTCAAATTTCATGACGATTGGACTTGTAGTTTGAAAGTTACATAAAGAAATGTGAAAAAATAGTATTTAAAACATATTTATGTAACATATAAGCATTAATTTAATGAAAAACATCACACATTTCATGATTATTTGAAAATTACTGCTGAGATCTATCAAACGAAACCGAGGTATTTAAAATCGGACGCTTCATTCAAAAGTTATTCAAACTTTAACACTTAAGCGGCGTATATTAAACCGTTAAAACGTGTGAAATCAAAACATATCAATTAAATGTTGATTGTATTCAATGTATAAGATGTGTGTGATGTATGTATGTATGTATGTATGTATGTATGTATGTATGTATGTATGTATGTATGTATGTATGTATGTATGTATGTATGTATGTATGTATGTATGTATGTATGTATGTATGTATGTATGTATGTATGTATGTATGTGTGATGACAATTTGCAATTTTAAAATTTGCAATGAAATTCAAGAAAAGTGAGAAACATGTCAATTGTCTGAAGTTTTTGAAGCCTCTTAGTGGAATACGAACTCTGAAATTAAAAAAAAGAAAAAACTTTTACCGACTAAATTGCACTATTTAATATTTATTCGCGACAGATACGTATACGCTTTCAAATAAGACACTGATGAAGCCTGCACGTCGTAGGCGAACTACGTATCTGTTGCAAATAAATATTAAATAGTGGGATTCAATCGAAAAGTTTTTTCTTTTCTTTAATTTCAGAGTTCAATTGTCATTTTCTTCACTTGCTGTTACTCACAATTGTACAAGAAAAGCAAAAAGCAAAGAAAAGCAGTTTATTTAAGCATGTAGGTATAGTGGTGTATAGAATTAAAAATACTAGTGAGTTGATTTTTCCAAATAAATTTGTACAAATTCCAAACAAATTCTGCGCATCAATAGATGCTCTTTTCAATCAATAGATACTAGAGAAATGTTATATGAAAAATAGGAAGTAAACGTTGCACGGTAGAAATTTTGTAAGATTTGTTTTCGTTAGTGATATTTTAAAGGACAGATGTTTTAATAAAAAAAAATAAAAAAGACAAGCACTGGGGATCATATGGATCGTATTTCCCATTCTCAAGCATGTTTATGGCGCAGCCTTGGCACTATTTTTTGACCTCATCTTGTTTTCCTAACCCTCTAACATTGTAAAAACGATGCGATCAAGCTAATGACTATCTTTTCATGAAAGTACATTCAAAAGAAGCTTAAGTTTTGATTTTCATGCAAAAATAATTATCTGAAGGAGTGCTAGCTAAGAAATAGTTCCATTTCTCGTTTTCATATCTAATGCTCTTTTCAGTAATTTTTTTCTAATTCAGATATATTGCAAAATTGAAGCCAAGCAGACCAATAGTAAAATTTTGAGATCAATCATTTTGTTGTAGATATCCTTTTTCTTCAAAAGCGAAATATAATAATAATTTTTCTGAACTCTTGTTTTTCAAAGATGCTAACTTTTGAATGCATGGTATTAATATCAAAATATCAAAAAATCTGCTATGAACAAATACTTCATATTGTCAATTCAAAACAAGTTTCGTATGTGGCTCTGAAGCCCGTAAGTTAAGGCAGTCTGTAGACCCGTTAGAGGGTTAATTTCTAATTTTCTATACATATTCATTCAAGTCTGTAAAAATTATCTTTTGTGTTTACATTATTTTTCTATAAATATTATAAAACTAAATAAGGTGTTCATCAAGTAACATAAATGACGCTTACATGTATTTACGCACCCAAGGAAAGAAAATATAATTATTCTACACAATACGTTGTGAATTTTACTGGCAAATAAGGATTGTGAGGAATACGGAACGGATATTTAAAAATATAGTCTAAGATAACATCTATACATCTACAATTAAGTTCTTGAGAAATTAAATAATGATTATTGTGGCAGTAGAAAGGCTAGGTCACGCCGCTAGGTGGATTAATTCGGGTTTTATTTCTTGTGGGTATGCCGTACACCTATCAGAAACTCCTGAAATTTTTATGCCGGTGCGATGCGAACTTCAAACTCAATAAAATACTTTTAATTTGATGCAAAAAATGTAAATGCGATTCAGTTATGCATTTTTTTAAATGTCCAAATGCGAAACTAATGCCTTCAGGGCATTAGTGTTTACGTATAATTTACAACAACGGCCTTAATTTTCCCGAATAGGCACATAAGTTTTACAACAGATTAGAGAATAGAGAATAGAGAGTAGATAGTAGAGAGTAGAGAGCAGAGAGCAGCGAGCAGAGAACAGAGAGCAGTGAGCAGTGAGCAGGTAACAGAGAGCGGAGCGCGGAGAGCAGAGAGTAGAAAGTAGAAAGTAGAGAGTAGAGAGTAGAGAGCAGTGAGCAGAGAGCAGAGGTCAGTGAGCAGAGAGCAGAGAGCGGAGAGCAGAGAGCAGAGAGCAGAGAGTAGAGAGTAGGGAGTAGAGAGTAGATAGTAGAGAGTAGAGAGTAGAGAGTAAAGAGTAGAGAGTAGAGAGCAGAGAGCAGAGAGCAGAGAACAGAGAGCAGAGAGTAGAGAGTAAGGAGTAGAGAGTAGAGAGTAGAGAGTAGAGAGTAAAGAGTAGAGAGTAGAGAGTAGAGAGTAGAGAGTAGAGAGTAGAGAGTAGAGAGTAGAGAGTAGAGAATAGAGTGTAGAGAGTAGAGGGCAGAGAGCAGAGGGCAGAGAGCAGAGAGCAGTGAGCAGTGAGTAGGGAGTAGAGAGTAGAGGGAAGAAAAGGATGTGTGTTTCTCTGCATAGCATTGGGCTAGAAAAGATTCATTGTTGATATTGGTTTTTGATGGAATTAAGAGATTAAGTTGAGGAATTTGTAAAGGAAAGATGAATAAACAGAGTGCAGATGGTCACTCTGAGGCACACTAGCTAGTGCCGCAAAACACATTTGCCGCGTCTTGCAAATTTCAGCTTCCTTGGGTAAGGGAGTAATCAGCATGACAGTGATCAGATACGGATTTGTAGCAGAAATTCGGAGAAAAACTTAGCTGCTAATAGAGCACTGGTACATTAGTTTCAACGACTCTGCAATGATTGCAGGCAATAGGGACCTCCGGAAGAAAATTTGTTTAACACTTACAAGTTTGAAATTTCTCAGCTGGCTGTTTAGAACACAGAAAAATTTACGGGGCTGGTACATGGTCAGCAGCATACAACCGGGATGGATCATGGTGTTTCAAGCTGCCATCTCCATTAAACTGGATCTTGGGTTACTCGTCGCCGATTTTCCAGACGATATAGAAGTGTCTTCAAATCCATAAAAACAACCGTTCTAATATGGGTTTTCTATATTGTCAGCTACATACGGCGGGTTTTGCCTCTTAATCGTAGCATTTTGCGAAAGGCAAAGTAGGCTCAATTTTTCGCATGAATACGCCACTGGTTCTCCTTACTTATGTTGTTGTTCGCGGTCACTAACGATCTACGAGCTCATCTACCACATCTGGTGCGTCGTCGTCAACGATTAGCGTCTGCCAAAGGCAGACTGGCAGAATAGCCTCTGCCATTCATGTATTCGGTCTTCGACGCATTTATTTTTAGCCCAATCCACCTGGCCTACGGTTCCAGTCTAGCGTAGATGGCATCCATCGTTGCAAAGTTTCTGGCTTTAATATCAAGGTCATCTGTGTAGCCAATAAGTTTGCTACGTTAGCTGAAAATCGAGCCTCTTGTTTCGATGCCTACTCGTCGGACCACCTCTTGAGGCTTACAGGCATCTGTGGTATCTGAAGCAGATATCATTGAAAAAGATTGAGAATAGTATTGGTCTCTAGCTGCTTCCCTGTGGTACTCCAGAATTGTTAGTCGACCGACCAGCTTCGCCACAACAGGGACCGTTTCAACGTCGCAATTGCGTTAAAGCGGCATAAGTCAATGCTTAAGTTAGGCTGAGGAAAGTATCCTAAGACTAACACAACAAATCGGCAGCCAAATAAATTATTTAGAAACCACTACAAAATGTATCAACTTTTGACGAAAAATAATACGAAGCCTGTCCAAACTTATGTCAGAAGTAGTTTTTTGACATTTCAAATGGTCACTTTAATTTCAAAACTTCGAAGTTGCTAGAATTAAGACTTCATCAATACAATCAATAATTCTTCCGAACAATACCTATAACGAAAAACTGAATTTTATTTCAAGCTGCAGGACATTTACCAGCTTTCGGTCCTTCCTGCACGCGGTTGAACGGGAAAGCAAAAGCGTGCCCAACCGGATGTAATTGTTCGAGCAGCGTGTAGCTACATAATTCTGAACATACTAGCAACAGCTTAAAATCACGCAAAGGCAATAACCGCCATACGTAGGTGCCTAACTACATGCTGCCGTCAATTTCGCCTCGGTCGGTAAACAAGTTCCATCTGTAAAATAGCGGACATCGGGGTTGGCATTGCCAACATTTTCCCAACATAAAGTTGACGGAGTTCATCACTACCCTTACTGCCACTACAAGTGAGTTGCCACTTGTGCGGAAGCAAATTGGTGTGCGTTGATAAACTTTACGTAGGTACAATAGGGATCGCAGGTGTGCACAGCACGCGGTATTGCGAATTTTAAGCTGCACTAGATGAAGAGCGATTGATAAGATGAGCGCCAAGCTGGAAATGAGATTTCGATTTAAATTTGTAGGTCGTTTGTTTTTAGTTTGATCAAGCCCTATTTTGTAGTTCACAGATTGTTGGAAAGAACTGGCCCTACTGCAGGGCGCTGGGATAATTAATGCAATTACTGACTGATCGAATTAGATAAAGATCTCGTTCGGTTTGAGGCGTGTATCGCAGCACCACTCTAGCTGCTATAGATTTGTGCTCGCCTGTTTATTTTTGCATGTAATGGAAAATGCAAAACAATGCCAGTCGGCTTCCCTTGCGTATTTAATTATATAGTGCTCTGGTAAAATCGACCTGCTGCCCACGTTTTGTATTCCGGCAGAGACCAATGAACGATTGCTAGTGTGCCTACCGGAAAAATGCCCATTTAGAACCGGTGTTTTGACGTTTTCACTATTAAGAGGGTTTATAACGAAATGAAAAGTATTTATCTGTAAACAAAGTAGCGATGTGGTCTCTAGAGGGTGAACATTCACCGGACTTGATTTTGCGAATATCAAAGTAAGCCATTCATGCATGTGCATGTGCATAGAGAGTTGTGATTGCAGTGGGAAAAATAGTAATTTCACGCTTTCCGCTAGAACTGACATTGTCACGATTGTTTCCGTATCTGTGATTGTAATTCAAAAACAGCAAGTTGATGGGTTTAAAATGATGATGAGCAAGACTGGAGTACTTTCCTTCTATTGACGGATGAGAGCCAGTTTATTTCATCGTGGTGTGGCGCTGACAAACACCGGATATAGAATGTGTCCACGCAAGATATATTTGGTCGGGGCTCTTCCAAAACGAAACACTAATTTTCGAAAACTAGGTTATTTAACACACATGTGGACGCAGAAACTGGTAATCTGTCTACCACAGAATGATCGTGCATTCAGACCGGATACAAATTCTGTGCAGCAGGCTGTAGAATCATCATAAGAAAACGGATAGATTCGTGTCATCGAGAATGAATGCGCCCATGGTGAGTTAACTAACCTTGGAATGCGCCGAAGCAATTACCGATGTCCGCGATTCAGGTCCAATTTAAAACCAATTTATATTCATTCTAGATTTTAAGTTGAGTGACGGTGGAAAACTTCATATAAGAGTCGGAAACTTACATAATTTTCATGGCAACACATTTTGTTGTTTCTGGGGCCGTAAAATTAAGTTTTTCTGAATATATTTTGCTAATTTAAAAGTTCATGTTACATGAACCAAACAGTAGGCGGTGCGAGTTAACAATTTCTTGTGAAAATGTAAGTTAATTTAGTCTTTTGCTGTTCCTACAGAGAAGAAGACAGGGGAAAACGTGACAAAAACTTGACAAGTGGGATAGCAAAAAGGAAAAAAAGAGTGAAAGAAACAGAAGACAAACTAGCGTGAAAAATGAAAACAATTGACACAATGGAAGAGAAAACGGGACGTAAAAAGACAAAAAAAAACGGATAAACGAGGCAAAGTATAAAGAAAAACTGAAAAGTGAAAGAAAAGAAGGACAAACGATAAAGAATACGAGGAAAACGAGATAGAAAACGAGGAAAACTGGATAGAAAAAAAGATAAAATGGAACAAAAAAGAACAAAAGAGAAACGGGCCTGAAATGGAAGAAAACAGACGAGAAACAGAAAAGAAAAGAGATAAACACAAGGAAAAGGGCAATAAAAGGGACAGGAAAAGAAGAAACAGTTGGCAGAAAAAAAGGAAAAACAAGAGAGAAAGGGAGGGCAAATGAGACAAAAAAGACGGGACAGAAAAGAAAAAAATGTGACAAACGGTGGGAAGAAAAAGAGGGAAAACGAGACAAGAAAGGGAAAACGACACAGAAAACAAGAAATATCAAACGTGAAAAAAAGAATGAAAGAAAAAAAGCGATAGAGTAAATGAGGCAAAGGGGAAAAACGAATATAAAAGGAGAAAGATGAGATAACAATGGGAATGGGATGAGAAAATGTAACAGAAAAAGACAGTCAAAACGAGCCAAAGTAAAAGGCAAAACTGTAGAGAAAAAGACAAAAAATGAAAGATAAAAAAGGAAAACCAGAGAACAAAGGAAAAAAGGAAACTAAAAAGCAGAATGACTTACTTACTTACTTAGGTGTCTTTCCGTCCTAAGACAAATCCTATTGAACAAAGTTTCTCCATGTAATTCGGTTGAGGGCTACCGCTCTCCAATTCCTCGGACACCGAGTACTCCAGATCTCCGCCAGATATCGCTCCACCTGGTCTAAGTATCTTGCTCGCTGCGCTCCTGGTCGTCTTGTTCCTACCGGATTGGAGACGAACACCATCTTTGCAGGGTAGTTGTCTTGATAATACGTCTTCGAATCTCAAGGTTGGTATCATTGTCCCCCGTTACCAGTGAGCCAAGGTAGACAAATTCGTCGACTACCTCAAACTCATCGCCGTCGATCAATATACTACTGCCCTAGCTGTACAGCATGATTCGAATGAACTTGACAATCCACCCGAAATCCGAAGACAGCATTGTGTTCCATCCATTGTAGATTCAATCAGTTTGATGAGCTTCCTGGGGAAGCTGTTCTCGCCCATGATTTTCCATAGCTCTTTCCGGTCGATGGTATCATATGCGGCTTTGAAGTCAACGAACAAATGATGCATGGGAACTCTGTATTCACAGCCCGGATACCATGTGGAGGCGTTTCCAAACGGACGCAATTTACACCGACCTTTCTGCTGCTTTTGATAAGATAAATCATGAAATTGCAATTGCCAAACTTGACAGAATGGGACTTGGCGGCACCCTACTGCTCTGGCTGAAGTTCTATTTGGCTGATCGGCATGTGGCTGTTAAAATCGGAGAATCATTTTCCAGCGACTGGATTACTATGTCCGGTATTCCACAAGGCAGTCATCTAGGTCCGCTTATCTTCCTACTATACTTCAACGATGTAAACTTTTCGTTACGAGGACCCAGGCTTTCTTTTGCTGATGATCTTAAGATCTACAACAAGGTCAAAAAGTAGAGGACGCCATGTTTCTGCAACAGCAACTGGAGAACTTTTCTAGGTGGTGTAACGAAAATAGGATGGTGCTCAACATCAGCAAGTGTTCAGTTGTGTCGTTCTCCAGGTAAAAATGGCCAATCATTTTAACTATCATCTAGGCGGTGAACTGATTAAAAGAGAGTCCTGCATCAAGCATCTCGACTCACAGCTGACTTACAAGCAGCACATCAGCTATATCGTTGCTAAAGCATCCCGCAGTCTTGGCCTAATAATGAGAAGTTCTCATTGAGAACTGCGAAAAGCTTCACCGATATACATTGCTTAAAGAATTTGTACTACGCGCTTGTCCGTTCGACGCTGGAATATTGTTCGGCGGTCTGGAATCCCTATTATCTCAACGATGTTGATCGGCTAGAGAAAATACAACGTAAATTCATTCAGTTCGCCCTCAGTCGCCTGTCGACTTTTACCTAAATCGTAGGACTATTCGCAGGAACTTGTTATATATTTTACGTACTAGTTAGACCAAATTATCAATAGGACAACTATATGTCTGTTGATATAAACAATAAACAGCAACAAAAAATTCTAACAATTAGCCGGTGCATAAAAACGGCCAGCTTTTCTGGTCCCATTTTAATAAGCTCTGCTCGGATGCCATCTTTCCCAGCAGACTTATTGTTCTTTAGCTGCATGATGGCCTCCTTAACTTCGCATATCGTTGGGGCGGCTCTTTCCCGTTTGTTGGCAGAATACTGCCAGTTTTATCCCGACACATTTCGGCTCCCGGTACAAAGCCTTTGCGGCTTCTGTTCAGTTTCTGGTAGAACTTTTGCGTTTCCTGAGAATGATGCAGCCGCTTCAACTCTGCATATTACTGCTGTTCCAGGTAGCGCATTTTCTCCCGAAAGATTCGGTTTCGCTGTATCTTCTTCTGTTTGTGTCTTTCCACGTTCTGACGTGTGGCACTGCGCATCTTGGCCGCCCGTGCAGCGTTCCCCTCATTCATAACCCTCCTACATTCATCGTCAAACCAATCTTTCCGCTGATTCCGGGCCACATGCCCGATGGAGCTCTCAAAACGTGGTCGATATGTGATTCTGTCTAATTTGGTGACCTCCAGGTATACTTGTGATGGATTCTGTGCTGGAAAAAGGTACTACGAACGGCCACATTCTTGCAGGCGGCAAAGCCGATAAGTCTTAGGCCCACTTCATTAATCTGCTGGTGTGCGCTGAATCTTCCAATCACCAATTTGTATTCCTCCTCCTGGCCGACCTGAGTATTGAAATCCCCGATGCCGATCTTGATATCATGTTTTGCGCAGCGGTCGAATTCACTCTCCAACTGCGCGTAGAATTCATCCTTGCCGTCATCGGTACTTCTGAGGTGAGGGTTATGCACGTTGATGATACTTATATTGAAGAATCGGCCTTTGATTCTCAACCTGCACATTCGAGGATTGATTGGCCACCACCCAATCACCTGTGTCCGCATCTCGCCCATCACTATGAAAGCTGTACCCAGCTCGTGTGTGTTGCCGCAGCTCTGGTAGATGATATGTCCATCTCTGAACGTACCTACCGTTGAGCTCTTACAGCACACCTCCTGCAGCGCTACGACGTCGATCTTGCGGCTCTTCAATGCGTCGAAGAGCAGTCGAGTGCTCCCTTGGAAGGAGAGATCGGCAGTTCCACGTCCCGAGTTTCCAATCCATAGTCCTTTTTCGTCGTGTGGGTATATTCCGATTGTTCCAGTAAGAATTTCCTTGTTATTCGTTCCGTGCTTTCGAATTTTTTGTGGTGACGGCTTGCAAAGCCTGCTACACCTACCCCCTGTTTCGCCGAAGGGCCAACGAAGCTCGAAAGAGTCTTCCTTTCCTGTCGGCATACGACCTTGGCTTTCACCGGGGTTTGGATCTCCACCAAGGTCGCTCGTATCCCGGCTGGTACCATGAGGTGGTAGGAATAGGAGTTGCTGAGTAAGAGGGTATGAACCACTGTAGGGTCGATGTTATGCCTACACGTGCGCAAGGCACCGACGGTACGCATTATTCAGCCGTTTACCAGCCAAACAGCAGAATAAACGTGACTGAAAAGAAAAAATAACAAGTCATCTAAAAGAGGAAAAACGGAGCAGGCGAAAATTAATAACGAGGAGCACCCTCGATGTTTGGTAGCTTATCAAGCGCAGTGACCATTGCTTTTAGCTATACAATAGTGGAATAAGCTACTCTTAAGGACAAGGTCGTCAGAGTCCATTTATGGCAGTCAATATGGCACCGAATATCACCCTTCCTTTCCCTTCTTCAGTGTATCAACATGCTCAATTAGACTCGGGAAACCATCACAAAAAAATAAAATCAGTTCAACTAACCTGCTAGCCGTAATCAGATCTTGCAACTCGAAGCACTAAGCATTGCATTCTATAGGTTCTATTACTTTTTGGGGCATAACTTACACTAAATACTGAGATTTCTGCCCAATTAAAATTCATCACTATATTTTCACTTTTTCGCCGTCGATTTTTCTTTAATTTTTTTCGGCCGTTCCATTCATCACATCACTCCACTATGGGCCAGAAATTGAAATTTCGGGACAAATATATTTGAGGTTAAACGGCGTGTCTCAGCTCAATGTAGTCTTCGGCAGCTTTTTGAATGAAAAAATGATGCATCTTTTGAAGGGGTCGTCCAATATTTGCGTGTTACTTTAACAACAATTTAAGTTATAACTTTTTGAATAAATTTTTTTTCACCTTTTTGGTTTCAAAATATTAAAGATAAACCAATTTCAAGTATTTTTTCTGAAGATATCAAACTCCTACCTTTTACCCATTTTCAGCAATAAACCTTTGTTTATAAACGACCCCTCAAATCACATTTCTTCTTGTAACACGTTTATTTCAACAGACAGCTCAATGTGATGTTTTAGACAACATTTTGCACATAAAAGATGAATATTTTTGCTGAAGACTATTTTGCTTTTTCTGCATTAATTAATAAGATATAACTGTTTTTAGGCCAAAAACCTTTTGATGAAAAATAAGTATTTTTTCAAGGATGGTGTCTTCGGAGAAGTAAAATAATAAAATATAGCACATCTTCCTCCACTATTAGGGTGACCATGAATTCACCTATTAAGGTGATACAAACTTTTGTTTTCTTAAAAAAAAATTTAAAAAAGTTTTTTTCTCCAAAAGTTGCAGAAAATACTAAAATAAGCGACTTTGCTGAACAAAGTAACCATCTATCTCTTACCGGTTACGAAATATAACGATGTGTTAAAAAAGAGCACTTAAACATCAATTACACTCAATAACTTTGCACACGATTATTTTGATGCTTTCAAATGTTTTACAAAGTTATTCAGTATGTTGAAATACATATTTTCTGTGAAGACTGTTTGACGCTAGGACGCATATTTACTAAGTTATAAAATGTATGAAAAAAAATCCGCACTATTCCCAGGTATTCCCAGCCGTGGTATTCCCAGGTATTCTCTGAAATACACATTTGGGCAGATAGCTTTAATAATTCCCTACAAATTGGTATGCAAACTAATTGCAGATACTTGCAGATGGCTAAGATATTCGGATTTTTCATCAGACGGTGTTTAACCTAAAATCAGTTATATCTTATTAATTAATGCATATAAAGCAAAACAGTCTTCAGCAAAAATATTCCTCTTTTATGTGCAAAATATTGTCTAGAACATCACATTAAGCTGTCTGTTGAAATAAACATGTTACAAGAAGAAATGTGATTTGAGGGGTCGATTATAAACAAAGGTCTATTGCTGAAAATGGGTAAAATGTAGAAGTTTCATATCTTCACAAAAGTTACTTGAAATTGGTTTATCTTTAATATTTTGAAACCAAAAAGGTGAAAAAAAGAGTTCTCAAAAAGTTATTACTTAAATTGTTGTTTAAATAACGCTTAAATATTGGACGACCCCTTCAAAATATGCACCAATTTTTTATTCAAAAAGTTGCCGAAGACCACATTGAGCTGAGACACGCTGTTTAACCGTAAATATTTTTGTCCCGAAATTTTAATTTCTGGCCCATAGTGCACTCGCGAAACTTAACTTGAAACACAGAAAACTATAATTTACCACCCGAACAGTTATTTGGTAAGATATTATAATGATTTTGTCCAAACTGTTCACTTGAATTGAAATGAAAAAAATTACTTCGTTTCGATTGCAATTCCGAATCCGCGACCGTCGTTGTTGATACGTTACCAAGAAAACGGAAGTGATGCCATATTTACGTTGAGCGTGAAATTAGCCAATAATTTTCGCTATCAAATTAACGGTCGTAAAGTGTCGAAAATATACTTACAAAATTCTCTGATAATAAAATTCACCGTAAACAACATTTTATGTGATAGAATTACTGTCGGATCTAGTTCAACAGCAAAAATAGATACGCGATTCTACGTTTCATAATTGTTCATAACAGATTATTACCTACTACTAGCAACTTAGCATAAACAAAACGATAGTGGAAACAAGTACTGAAATCAGTAAAAAAGCAGCTGGCCTCTGACGACCTTCATCTTAAACAAAAATGTTTGTTGGGTGGAGTTAGAAAAAACCGGAGACTTTAAACGAAAAGATGAAAAAGGGAAAAGAAAATGCAGACGGATTATTACCAAAAATGAGTAAAAAACAAGGGAAAAAACCAGACTGAAAATTAGAAAAAATGAGACAGGAAACGAAGAAAAACGAAACAATGAAGAAAGAAAAATGAGAGAAAACGTAAGAAGAAAAGTAAGAGCAAAAACCAAGAAAACAATACAGAATAGAAGGAAAAAACAGGACAACAAGTAGAAAAGACGGAGAACGAAACTAGAAAGGGAAAAAAGGAACAAAGAAGAGGTTAATCGTGTGAGGGAGAAAGACGAAATATGTCTATCATAATTTTAAGTAAAACTTCGGATCAAATTTCCTGTCCAGCTCCAAATTCAAGTCTAATTCAATGTCTAAAATGTCGAGTTCAATTTTAAGTCAAATTGCATGTCTGATTTGAATTTCAATTTCAAGTCTAATTCAATTCCAATCAAAGTCAAATTTAAACTCTGATATCAAGTCCAAATTCTAGCAAAATATGAATTTCAATTTAAATTCTAATTTCAAAGTCCTATTTACGTCCAATATAAATTCAAATTTTAAGCATTCGAGCATAAATTCAAATCCAGTTTTATGTGCAATTTCAACTTTAATTTTAAGTCCAATTCAAAGCCCAAGCCCCAAGAATTCCAAATCTAGTTCAATTCGAATTATAAGTAAAATTTTAAGTCCAGTTACAAATAAAATCTTCAAATTCTCTCTTAAGACCAATTTCATATCTAATTCCAAGTAAGCTTTACCAAACCAATCCAAACTACTCCAGATTTAAGTCAAATTTGAAAATCAAATTCAAGTTCAATTTTAAGTTCGTGGTTCGGTTTGGCAGAACGTCGGCCATTTATCGACTGCAAGGTAGAATTCCATAGCCTCGAATCGATTCGAGATGCGTTATGGCATATTAGGCACGAGTACGGATTTCCGGATAACCGGAAACGATTGATCAAAGCTACAATCGGATCGATTACAATGTGTTGTCGTGCGCATTTCAGGGGCACTCTCGAAGCCCTTCGAGTCGCACAAAACCCTTATCCTAGGAGAGGTGTCATTCGACCGTCGACGGTGTCAAGCGAACACCGAAACGAGGGGCGTGATTTATTAGGAAGACAACTGCGATGCTATTACTAGACTAGAAACTTTAGGACGGCTGACGCAATCTGCGCCAGACTAAAACCGGAAGCTAGGTCAATCGGGTTTACAATCTACTTGAAATAAATTTAATGTTAGACTTCGTACTATCCAACTGATCAGTGATTTAATAAATTATTACATTTTTTATTGACTATTATTTATATTTTCATCTCATTCCAACAGGAAATACTTCCAAGGTGGTCAATTCAAGAACAAAGACATACGACTAGATGCAAAGGTTGTCATCATTACCGGTGCAAATTCAGGAATCGGAAAGGAAACTGCCATCGTAAGATTCGTCATTACTAGCTGGTAGTTTCAGTGGTTCCAGTAAACAATCATCAATTATAATTTTAGGAATGCGCCAAACGGGGTGCCCGCGTGTACATGGGCTGCCGGGATGTAAACCGCATGGAGAAAGCCCGCCAGGAGATTCTGGATAAATCCGGCAGTCAGAATGTTTTCGGTCTTGAACTGGATCTGGCTTCGCTCGAATCGATCAGGAAGTTCGTTCAAACGTATGTTAACTCATCTTTTCCTGAAGGTTTTGAACTAATGAACTGTATTTCACAGTTTTCTGAGCATGGAGCGAAGGCTGCACGTACTGATCAACAACGCAGGGGTGATGGCATGCCCGAAGGGCTACACCAAGGAGGGGTTCGAGTTGCACTTCGGTACCAACCATTTGGGACACTTTTACCTAACCAATCTGCTGCTGGAGCTGTTGAAAAAGACAGCACCCAGTAGGGTAGTGACCGTTTCCAGTCTCGCTCATCGCTGGGGACGAATTAACAAGGATGATATTAACGCGGAGAAAGATTACCGGGAGTGGGATGCGTACATGCAGAGCAAACTGTGCAACGTTCTGTTCTCAAGGCATCTGGCTCGAAAGCTACGAGGAACGGGTGTGAATACGTACTGTTTGCAGCCGGGAAGGACTAGTACGGAGCTGACACGGAATCTCAATCGGTGCCTGATGTAAGTGTGTAGTTTCAGAATATTAAATCTTCTACAAAATTGCAAATTTTTAGGATTGTATCAAAACCAATTCTCTGGGTATTCTTCAAGTCGTCCAAATCTGGAGCTCAGACATCATTATATTGCGCCATGGAACCGTCGATTGCGGGCCACACGGGAAAGTACTACAGCGATTGTGAGCTTAAGGATCTGGACCCACACGCGAAGGATGAAATGATGGCTGAGTGGCTTTGGAAAATTAGCGAAAAAATGACCGGACTGAATCATCGATAAACAATGATGCACTATAGGAGCACCGTTATCCTATGATTCTAAGGCAATTTGCTTACGGCAGATTACAAAAACCTAATTCAAGTCAATCGCATGCAAAGGGGCTCCCGCTGTGCTGGGAATGATTGCAGATGCAAAGATTGATTGTGTTTACTAGCGTTAAGTAAATTAAAGTTCATGAATAAAACAGTCTTCATGATATAATATTCCTACTGTCAATTGTGGAGTAATTGATTGCGCAATTAACGGTACCTCCGATCAGTGGCGTGCCCAGGCTGGGGCACATTGGGGTGCGGACCCCATCTTCTCTTAAAAATTTAATGTAAAACAAAATAGTTCCTGTGACCAAGAAGTCCGCAGTTTTTAATTTAATCACTATTTTTGCGATAAGTAAATTAATTTCGTGGAAATAGTTCAGCTTCAGGTCCAATTTCCAGTTATAATTTCAAGCCTAATTTAAGGTCAATTTCAAGTTTAATTTCACCCATTACCAAGTCTAAATTCGTCTGCTATTCTAAATACAATTTCGATGTTTGTTTCAAGTCTGAGTTAAAACCAATTCGATTTCGGTTTTAAAGTCAAATTTTAAGTAAAGTGATGGTGGAAAACTTTCAAGAAAAGTCGAACAATTATGTTCTGTCACATGGATTTTTTTAAATGTTTTTCGTGTTCACCAATCTTTACTGTATTTTATTGATAAAATTTCCATGACAGTATTTTTTGTTGTTACGTCTCATGAACCAAATAACGCAGAGTTTCTCCTATGAAAATGTTAGTAAATTTTCTTAGTATTTTCACAGATGGATTACCGATGGATCTACGGATAGTTCGTGAAAACGGAAGACAAAAGAGATAAAATGGACTAGATAAACATAAAGTGACAGAAAAAAAGAAGCATAACGTAATAATAGGGAAAACGGAACAGACGAAAATGAAAAAGGAATAGAAGAAAGAGGATAGAGGAAAGAGTTAAAAGGAGGAAAAAACAAAACCCGGGACCGAAAAAAAAAGACCAACCAAGAAAGGACAAAAAATGAAACAGGACAGGAGGAAAACTGGGCCTAAAACTGAGAAACAACGGAAGAAAAATGGGAAAAACAAGAGGGAATGCCGAAGAAGGGGACTGAAAATGGCGAAAAAATGAGACGTGAAAAAACAGAACACAGAAAGAGTAAACAGGGATTTGAGGGATTGAAAAAACCAACAGAGGGGTCAAATGAGATATAAAAGGAAAAATTGGAATACGAAATAGGCAAATGGGATGGAAAAAGAAGAAAAAAGCAGGTAAAATGGGAAAGAAAAAGATGGAAACGGAGGACAAATAAGGAACACCAGAGATGAAAGGACAAAGAGAAGTCAAAAACTCGCGATAGATAAAAGGAATAACGGAACAGAGGAAAAACCAGAAGAAAAACAGTTAAAGAAAAACGTAAACTGGAAATGAAGAAAAACGGAACAATGGAACCGAACAAACCAAGAAAAAGATGATCCGAGGGAACCAAGGAACAGAGAAAGAAAACTGGAAAAGAGAAAAGGCAGAACAGAAAAGGGATAAAACGGGTGAAAAAAGACGCAAGATGTCAAATTCAATTTAAAAAAAATGGAAAAACGCGTGACAGAAAAGAATAAAACCTGGGATAAAAAGAAAAACTTGACAGAATGGAAGAGTAATCGGGACTTAAAATTAGAAAAAAAGTGGTAAACAAAGAAAAAGGGGAGAAAAAGAGGGAAAACTGAAAAGAAAATGAGGATAGAAAAGCAGGCAAAGAAAAGTGGAGAAACTAGAACACAACAAAGGGACAGAAAAAGCAAACAATGGAGAGAAAATGAAAACGGAAGACATAAGAGATAAAATGGATAAAATAGAATGTGACAGAAAAGGAGAAGAAGCACATAATAAGAGGAACAAAGGAACAGACGAAAACGCAAAAGAATTTAAAGGGGAATAAACCGAAAAAAGAGCAATAAAAAAAGAAAAAAAGAATTAAAACGACAGAGTGAACACAAAATGACGGCTTAAAAATGTGGAAAAACGGGATTAGAAATGAGGAAAATACGAATAAACGTTGTAAAGAATATTAAGAGGAAAACCAGAGCAGAGGACAAAATCAGTGGCGAACGAAACGAAAAAAAAATCTGCACAAAACTGGGACAGAAAACGAAAAACGGAACAAAACGTGGAAAGACAGGGCTGGAAAAGAGAAAAGGTAGATAGAAAAAAGATACTGTGTGAAAGAATAAGACGAAGACTGTCAATTTTCATTTTAAAAAAGGAAAAAGAATAAAACGTGACAGAATACCCTACTGTGTCCCCTTTATGTCTCCTTAACGGGAGAAAACGGAAGAAAAAAAGAGCAAACAAAAAAGAAGAAAACTGAGCCAAAAAAGGAGAAAAAAGGGGATAAAAAAGCAGAAAAATGGAGAATTAAGAACATACAAAAGGCACAACGCGACAGAAACAGTAAAAAAATAGAGGGATAAAATGGACAAGAAAAACAAAAGGTGTTAGAAAAAGAAGAGGAGCATTACATAATAAGAGGAAGACCGGAACAGTAAACGGAAAAGACATAGGAAGACATAGTTAAAAAGGGAAAAAGATGAAAGCCGAAAACGAAAAAGATAAAGATGGGACAAAAAATGACAACAAAATTGTCAGGAAAAGAAGAAAAACGAATCTGAAAACGACGGAAAACATAAAAGAATACGAAAAACGGTACAGAAAAACAAGAGGAAAATCTGATAAGAGGACTCAAAAGAGCAAAAACATGAGACGAAAAGAACGGAACAGAAAAAGAGGAAACAGAAAAAAGGAAAAACGAAAGAGAAAAGGATAGAAAACTATACAAAGAGTGGTACAGAAAAAAATAACATCGCAAAGATGGGAAAACGGTACTGGTACGGAAACCGAAACGAAGAAGAGAAAAGGAGAAAGATGGGCGAAACGGGAAAATGTGATAAAGAAAATGAACGAGAGATAAAAAAAGGAACACCAGAGAGGAAAAGGTAAAAAGGGAATTTAAAATAGAATGAACGCGTCAGAAAAGACGGAAAACGGGCATTAAAAAGACGAATAACGGAAAAGACCAATACAAAAAACGAGAAGGAAAGAAACTAAAAAGCGTTAGTAAAAGACGAAAACTGGAAACGAAAAAGAGGGATAAAGAGTATAGGAAATACGGAAAACGGGAAAGAAAATATCAAAAAACGAGTTTAAAACATTAGAAAAAATAAGACTGAAAAGTAGAAAAAACGGAAAGGGAAACGAGTAAAAATGTAAACACGGGAAGAAGAGGAATAACGGAAGGAACGTGGGAGCAAAACCCAAAAAACGGTACAGAAAAGGAACGGAACAAAACGTAGAAAAATAGGACTGGAAAAGAGAAAAAGCAGAACAGAAAAGTGGTAAGACATCTTAATTTCATATGCAATTTTAGGTCAATTTTTTTGTTAGATTATAGTCTCTTCAACAGCTTGAGTGATTCGTAATTTTCTAGTCTAGTTTCGAGTCTAATTTTTAGATCAATTTAAACTTTGATTTTAAATCCAGACAAAATGGCAATATCACTAAAATACGAAGAAAATACAATGTAGAGACGGCGAACCGCCGTCGTAAAGATGACAAATATGCGAAGAAAAGATGCTGAAAAAGAGATGAAAAGATGGCAAAAGTACGATGAAAAGTTGGCGACAAAAATACGGTACTGCTAGCGACTAAAATCGACGAGTAGATTCCAAAACAGCGTTAAAAACGACTAAAGCCCGTTTAAATAGCGATAAAATACAAGAAAACATGCTAAAAGTACGATAAAAAGAAAACGAATATACGACAGAGAGACAAGGAAAGAACGATGAAAAAGCAGTAAAAGACGACAAAGAAAAATATCAAAAAAAAAATGACAAAAACAACAAAGAGATGGTGAATTGATGATAAAAGACAACGAAAAGAGGACGAAAAACAGTATGACAGCAAAAAGCCAAAATATCGTTTAAACCGAAAAAAGAGACAAAACATAACAAAAACAGGGCAGAAAAGGACGGACAGATGACGAAAATACGTTGAATAGATGGCATAAGGACCAGAAAACGACTACAAAAAAATAACAAATACAAAATAAGCACCGAAGATAACAAAAAGGCATCAATAAGACAACAATAAGATGAGAAGATAAGAAAGACGGAAAAGTCGAAAGGCAAAAAACAACAAAAATACGATGAAAATGCCAAAGCAGCGACAAAAACATTAGAAAAGGACTATAAACACGACAAAGATTGTAAATACATGATGAGGAGGAGACGATAGAAAGTCGGCAAAACAGCTAAAAATAACAGCAAATCGCTGAAAAGTGACAAATTGAGCATGTAAAGATGCCAGAAAGGCAGATGTTAAAAGAAACGGTAAACAACTAACAACACAACAAGAAGACGAGTTCAAACAACGACACCGTGCACATAATATAAAAGACGAGAAATTGATGAAAAAAGACCAAAACTAAACAATGAAAATGGAAAGACGAAAGATAGTAAAGCAAAGACGAAGAAGAACGAAACTCGAGAATAAGCGTTCTTGAATAATTTAAGTCAAATCTCAAATATATCATGAACTGATTTAACTCAAAAAAGTAATAATTTCCTAGAACATAAATGTCGGTGGAACGCTGCCTACGATTATGTACTCCGTTTTTCCAAACCAAAACATTCTTCCGAAAGGTCGGGTACCCCACCTTTTGTCTATGTCTGGGCACGCTAGTGAGCCACCGAACCATAGAAAATGAAGCTAGTTATATAGTCCGTCGCAGCACAAATTAGAAGTCGTAAAATTCTATGATCGATATCAATCAATTATTCTAATGATTTAATCTGCCCGGTAAGCCCGGTAGCGATTCAACAAACAATGCTTGCCGGCGACCGCCGATCGTGTCAAGTGAGAAAGGTAAAAAAATACACAAACTGGCGCGTTGCCATAGTTACGTGTCGTCTCGCATAACATTTGTTTTGATTGACTGAGTTCAAGACGGCACGATGTAGGTATGTAGGTAAGTGCCTACTGCTTCATCCATAGACGAAACCTTCGAACCGTTCATCCGCGCACATGGCCGTCGCGACGGTGCTTCACGCGCTTGCACGTGCTACAGAAAATTGCTCTGGACAGCGTAATCGGATAATAATTGACGAAGAAGCATGCTCCGAAAGCCTTGACCGGGAGGTGGCAAATATAAATCGTATAATTCCTCTAGAGGGCTCTAGAACAAATGACATAGACCGACTGTAATGGTTCATAATTTAGTGGGAAAGTAAAAATTTGTGATAAAAGAAAGTGGAAATCAGGTTTCCTAGTGACAATATAGTGTCATTAGAACTTTCTCTAGATTTATTTGCAAATTATAGGAATACCCACCTAGAATAATAGGAATGAGGTCCTAATTTTAACCCCAGGAATTACCTAATCATGGCTGCAAACATTTCACGAAGTTTTGTTAGACAATCCGGTCATTTTTTCACTCATATTCCACAACCAGCTGGCAGTCTCGTCATCCCTAGCAGCTTTGGTCGGGACAGTTGCACGGCAATCCCTAAAAAAAAGAAACCATTCTCTCAATAACTGCAAGATCAGTAAGGCTTCCAAATCAAACTCACGCGTAGTATTTCCCACTCTCACTGGCCAATTCCTCATCCAGTGCGGTGTACAGACTAGTCTGGGCTCCTGATCGTGGCGTCTTGAACACTAGCCGCAGCAAGGGCTTAACCAATTTGCTGAAAAGATGGTGTCACAATTAAATTGGGGCTCGTAAAACGTTAGTTTATTGTTCACTTACTGTTCAAAAAGAAAGAAAAATGTTCCCATATGTCGGGCAAGTTCAGTGTCAACCGTTCCTGGGTGAACCTAAAAGAAGATCAAAAACCAATCATATCTTTTTAGCCTTTTCAAGGGTCACAGCAACTAAACTCACCGCATAAGTGGTCACTCCCGTTCCTTTCAGTCGTTTACCCAACTCCCTCGTAAACAGCACATTCGCCAGTTTACTCTGACAGTACGCCGTCACCTGGTTGTAGGACTGTTCGCTGTTCAAATCTTGCTTGTTAATCGATCCCCACTTATGGGCCAAACTGGACAGGTTTACGATCCGACTCGGGCTGGATGCCTTCAGCCGGTCCAGCAGCAGATTCGTTAGCAGGAAGTGACCCAAATGATTGACACCCAGCTGCTGTTCGAAGCCATCCTTGGTCAGCGCCTTCGGACAGGCCATCACTCCGGCGTTGTTGATCAGAATGTCCAACCGGGGTTCCTCGGCCAGGAAACTGGAATGTGCATGTTTGCATTACTTATTTTGTTTTCTCACTAATATAAAACATGATTTATTAGGGTTACTCTGAGGCGGTTTACAAAAATGTCATACAAAATTGGGTTATTTTTTTTAAGAAAACCTCTAGAGAAATTTGTCCATTTTCTCAGAAATTGTTCAAAAAATCACAATTATTAAATCAATCATCGTAGAACAATTTTTCATAACAAAAATGTAAACAATTTTGTTCCCCGGTCTTTGGTGGTGTCGGGTGTCGGCGCCACTCCACGTCCTTCGTCTGTGACCAAAGAATTTCCTCACCGAGCAGTGTGAATAATTCAAACCCATAATAGAAGACAGAGTGGTTAGTCAGATTTATTGTTTTGTACTTTACTGAGAAATAAAGACACGATTTCCAGATTAAACGCATCGCTGGATCTCCTTAGTGGTGCACTTAAGCGTTGCTAAACACACGAACTCGTCGACCACTTCGTCGCCATCTATACAGGGTCCGGCACTCGATGTGTGACCCATTCAAAAGTCCATAAATTAGGCTTGGAAAATGATTTCTATTAATTCATGAACGTACAGAATGTATAAAAATTCAGAATCACTTCACTTATGCTCGATAGAAGTCATCCATCTTGACTCTTGACTATGGCCTTGAGATGGTCAAAGACGAATTGCGTAAGCGCCCGAATGTGGCTTGCCAAGCCCACTCACGGACGATGGCCATGCGGATACCCAGTGCACACCAGATCTCACTCAACCTGTTCTTGACAGCTCGCTCGTTGCACCGCTCTTCGACTTGTTCTTACCGGATGCGAAGCGAAAATCATTTTTGCTGGACATTTTTGTTCGGCATTTTGGCGACATGCCTTGCCCAATGCATCCGTCCAGCTGTTCTGCCGGAAGTCGGTCTTTTTCGGCTGCTCGACTATTCTCCAGTTGGCGGATTTCTCGCCGGATCTCTTCGAGATCGGCAGCCTAGACGCTGTTATCGTTTGTAGACATTCCTATGTTAACTTCCGTTCCGTCTATTTCTGTTATATCGCTATTGAGATGCCCATGGAAGAACTGCTTTCCCTTGTCGATCACTCGCGCTCGTTTGTGACTAGGTTTCCCTCCTCGTCCTTATACACATGTCAGGTTTCGGTGTTGAATTGAATGCCACGATTGCGAACTTTCGGGGTTCTAACTGATCGAGCCTCACGAAATTCAGCAGTCTGAAGTTTCAGATACCAAGCTTCCCTTCCATGTTCTTATTTCGTCGCCTTTGCCAATGTCGAATGTTCCGAATCGATTTTCCTTGATTTTTCGTTGAAAAGTGGGTTTGGTTAGTAGAGCCACGCTACCGAGCCTCATGGTTGGACTGCCATCTTAGGTGAAGTGCCGAGACAAAACATTTCTTTATTCAGCCGCCCGTTCCGGATCAGACGCAGTCGTGAGCCACTCCTATCCTGGAGTACAATCGCGCACTTGGTAGAGGAATTATCAAGCATCCAAAAGATGCCTCTGACATGGGAAAAGACATTCAGTAAAGTGCCTCCTTTCCGGTAGATATACGACCTTTACTTCCACCGGGATTCGTTACCCGGTTGTTCGTATTCCGCCTAGTACCGCGAGGAGGTAGGGACAGGAGTTTCTGGATAAGAGGCTTTGGAACACTATGGGGTCTACTTTACAGCTACAGATACACGACGCACTGATGTTGCGCATTATTCGTTCAACAACCCTCTATAAAGCCGACCTAATAACTTCCCACGAATCTATAGTAACACAAAACCAAAGTTCCATGTTCGAAACTTGATCTTCTGTGTTTTATTCGTCAGTCTTCGCAGGCCATCTGGGAGACGCAAAACCTTGGGTATAAAAGTCTTTAAGACGACCCTTCTATAACGGCAGAATTCGCAGCCAGTTATTAGTGTACAGGACAATTTCGACGCTAGTGCAACGGATTGTACTGATTCAAGCCCAATCTCAGCTGGGCGGTGCTGGTAGAGTCAGTAGGATCGTTGTACTAGCCCCGTAATTGTCCTGTACTCTAATAACCGACTGCGAAGTCTGTCGATAAAGAACGGTCAAGTCTTAAAGACGTTTAAAACCTCAGGCTTTTTATATCCAATTTCAATTCATACATTACGTTCAATCTTTAGTTTAGTTTCATTTCCGATTTCAAATCTAATTGAAAGTACCTAATATCATTTCCATTTGTAAGTCCAAGCTAGCTGGAAAGCAAACTACTTAGTTAAAATCGAGCAATTGCTCGACGAGTTCCCAAAATGCTTCATTGTCGGCGCGGACAACGTTGGGTCTCGCCAGATGCAGACCATTCGTATGTCGCTTCGTGGCTCAGCCATTGTCTTCATGGGCAAGAACACCATGATGCGTAAAGCAATCTGTGGTCACCTGGAGGAAAACCAGAACCTCGAGAACCAGAGCCAGAAGCTGTTACCGCACATCCGCGGTAACGTTGGCTTCGTGTTCACCAAGGGTGACCTGGTCGAAGTGCGCGACAAGCTGATGAAAAGCAAGGTCCGTGCCCCAGCTCGTGCTGGTGCCATCGCTCCGCTAGAAGTCGTCATTCCAGCGCAGAACACTGGTCCAGAGAAGACTTCTTTCTTCCAGGCTCTGTCTATTCCGACCAAGATGTCCAAGGGTACAATTGAAATCATCAACGATGTACCCATCCTGAAGCCAGGCAACAAGGTCGGAGCTTCCGAGGCTACCTTGCTGAATATGTTGAACATTTCGCCGTTCTCGTACGGTCTACAAATTCAGCAAGTGTATGATTCTGGTTCTATTTTCTCTCCGGATATTTTGGACATCAAGCCGGAAGACCTCCGTGCCAAATTCCAGGCAGGAGTGGCCAATTTGGCAGCAATTTCGCTCGAGATCGGATATCCGACGTTGGCTTCCGTACCACACAGCATCGCCAACGGATTCCGCAATCTGCTGGCCATTGCACAGTGGGGCGACTCCATACAAACGCTGGCCAAGCAAAAAATCTCTAAATCAAGGCTAATATGTGGTTCTTAAGTAATTTTGGGGTGCTGAGCCCGAATTTCAGGTTTATTTTGCATTAGAACGTATATTTTTTGTGTCAGGGAGAATTTTCAACTATTTCTCAAGTATTTTGACGTATAAGAAATGAGGGTCATTTGGAAAACTATTGCAGATGGATTTTTATAGGATAAAACATTTTATAAAACAATTCAAAGCAAGTATGAGCTTTAATAATCAACACAAAATCCATATAAGTTAATATTAATCAAAAATCAAAACGTTTCCTCTTATTAGTTTTCTTAATCTTCTTTATCTCCATCTTCTTCTTTTTCTTCTTCTTCTTCTTCTCCTTCTCCTTCTGCAGAATCACTAGTTTTACGTTTCGTCTTCAATAGTAATATAGCGTTCTCAGAAAGATTTTTCTAATTACATTTTTCTATTTCAAAGAAGCTATAAGCTTTATCCGGAGAAATAAGAATACGAATAATTCTATCACGATTTGTATTTTCACACTCATTTTTGCATGCAAATTATTGTCTTGTATTTTTATCTTGCTTTTCCTTTGGAGTTTTGTCAACTCGAAACGGAAATGCACCAATATCCCGACCAACGTTTACCTTGACGAGTCAGAATCACGCTCCATCACTGATTCCTGCGAAATGTTTGCATCTTTCTTCTCTTCTGTGTTCGCGAATGTGTCTGCTTCTGACGGTGAAGCTGAACTAGCCGCGTTGAACGTTCCCGAAGGACTAGTCGACCTCGATATATTTGAAATAACTCCATTGATGGTTGTCGAAGCTGCACGTAAATTGAAGCGATCTTTCTCCGCTGGACCCGATGGAATTCCTGCTGCTATTTTGTCCCGTTGCGCATCAGAATTATCTGTGCCACTCTGTCGCATTTTTAACAAGTCCTTTACGCAAGGCAAATTTCCTGATATCTGGAAACAATCTTACATGTTCCCCGTCCATAAGCGTGGCGATCGCCGAAATGTTAAGAACTACAGAGGTATTACAAGCCTGTCTGCTGCCTCTAAGCTTTTTGAAATTATCGTCAGCACCGCTATCCTCAATCGTACTACGCATTACATATCCATCTACCAGCACGGATTCATGCCAGGCCGGTCGGTTTCAACTAATTTGCTCGACTTCACTTCCTCTTGCATCGCGCAACTCGAAGAAAAAGCACAAGTGGATGCAGTATACACGGATTTGAAGGCTGCATTCGACCGGATTGACCACCGCATCCTCTTGCGAAAACTGCAGCGTCTAGGAGCCTCGCAACGACTATTGTGTTGGCTTGGCTCATATTTACGTGATAGAGTCTTGCAAGTCAAGTTGGAATCTACCGTTTTATCTGCGTTTACTAACAAATCCGGTGTTCCCCAAGGAAGCAATATGGGGCCTTTACTCTTCATCCTATTCTTCAACGACGTCGCGTTACTACTTGAAGCCGGTTGCATACTTGTTTACGCCGGCGATCTCAAACTGTATCTTAATGTTCGCTCTATCGATGATTGTCATCGGTTGCAGCATTTACTAGATGCCTTTGCGAACTGGTGCAAGTTAAACTACTTGATTGTGAGTATAGCCAAATGTGAGGTAATCACGTTTCATCGCATTCACAGCCCGATTGTGTTTGACTACCATATTGACGGAAGTATCCTCCGAAGGGTTGATCAGGTTAACGACCTCGGCATCTTACTTGACTCTAAACTTACGTTCAATGCTCACCGTTCTAATATCATTTCCAAAGCCTCCCGGCAGCTTGGATTTATTGCTAAAATTGGAAGAGATTTCAAGGACCCTCATTGCCTAAAATCCTTGTATTGCGCACTAGTCCGTCCAGTACTTGAAAATTCAAGTGTAATTTGGCTACCTCATCAGCTCACGTGGACCTTAAGAATCGAACGCATCCAGAGAAGGTTCATTCGTATGGCTCTTAGGGATTTGCCTTGGCGGGATCCTGACAATCTTCCACCGTATCCAGCACGTTGTCGTTTGCTGGGCCTGGATACTTTGGAACGGCGCCGTAAAGTTCAGCAGGCAACGTTGGTGGCAAAAATTCTAAACAGCGACATCGATTCACCGACGTTACTTACTAAAGTCAATTTCCGTGCTTCGCAAAGATCTTTACGCACTACATCATTGTTGCATGCCGTTTTTCATCGTACCACATTTGGATTCCACGAACCGATGACTGCATGTGTCCGGACTTTCACTCGGGTTGAAGAACTCTTCGAGTTTGGAGAGCCAACTGGAAAATTCACGCAGCGACTGTGGAACACTGATTTGATATAATTTTTAATTGTGGACCTTACATGTGACTATAAATTCATTAAGACTTTGTCAGATGGATATATTAAATAAATAATAATAATAATAATAATAATAATAATCACTATTTTTAGCATAAGGCAATAACCTTATTTTCGTGAGGGTCAATACCGGTGTAGTGGCTAGCATTTACGCCTCTCACACCGAGGACCGTGGTTCAATTTCCAACCCCGCAGAAATCACGAATGACACGAATTGTCAAAATGTGACCATAATTAAACAAAAAAACTTGTTTTTGTGCTTCTTCTGTCATTCGTCCTATCAGCAATATAGTTGTCTAGATTCATTTATGACCGCGAATTCAAATTCTTTGCATTGCAGTGGACGTATTATATGAGGACTATACTAGGACAATAAGTTTAGAATTTTTCTGAAATAATATGTTCAAGAACTTGCTATAAGAAAATTTCTCACCCTTTTAATTAATTTCATATCAATACCCGTGATTTCAAACCTGATACCAGGATTGGCATAAGATCTTCGAGCTGAATTTCCGTCATTACTATCGCTGTATCTTCCAGATTTCTTTCAACCTCTAAAATCTAGTCAATATGCAATATGGACCATACATTCGAAGTAGCTTATCCAACCATGTAAAGGAGATATCCCATATTTAAGATATCCTACGTTTACTTTGCGTGTTTGCATTTGGTCTGTATTGTTTAATTCTGATATAGTAGGCTTACAAGCGTAACATCGGTGCTCTGCGCTACTCTGCGCTAAATGAGGCTATATCCATTTGAAAGCTCATATTTTACGCTAACTTTTACCGGTAGTGTCAATAGTGGCGAACCTTGGCTTCAAAACTTTTAAGCGTGTTTTATGCGAAAATATGGCACTTTTTTAATGAAAATTAAAATTGTGGCATACTATGATAAAATTACTGTATACTCAATTAATGGGTTTTATTCAGCACCATTTTTTGAAGAACTTTTCCTTAGACGCCGTTGAAATCCGAGCTACCATTAGACCTCTAGTATATTTTGAAATATTGGGTTGTTTTTCAAAAAAACGCTAAAACATGCTGAGATCGCATACTTTTAAGATTCATAGAAAATTCAAATTTTATCATATTGATCTAAAATTTTGGATTTGAACACTTCAATAGTATAGAATCACAGGAAAAATACAACGGAGAGTCGAAATGAACTTTCATTTTTTGGCTGCTGGCAAGTGATTCCCCACTGTGCATTGCCGCCGTCACCGAGGTTGAGTTCAAAGAAACCGAAACCGTCAAGGAGTTCATCAAGGATCCGAGCAAATTTGCTGCTGCTGCTGCTTCGGTCACTGCCGCCAAGGAGGAAAAGAAGGAAGAATCCGAGTCCGAGGATGACGATATGGGCTTCGGCTTGTTCGATTAGAAAGCTGGCGGGTTTCTCATTCGTGGCATTCGCATGTTATACCATCCTTTAATTTCAACACTTGCAACTGGTTCGTGTTTGCAGTTCGGGTCAATCGTATCTACTCGCCCGGGATTTGCGACAACAGGTCCCCATGGCGATATACGATCGAAAGTGCAACGCGACCTGGTTTCTGTTTTACTTATTGAGGATGAGTAAGCATAAAAATATGAACATCAATATATATTTGCCCAATTTTAAGTTGAGTGATGGTGGTATTTACCTAATTCAAAAATACATATCTCATGAGCCAAACCACGTAGAGCAAACAGTTTCTTATGGAAATGTTAGTAATCGTTGGTCACAAGTTTTTGTATTGTCTCTGTCAATTTATTATGCTTTTAAAAAGCTGCTCAAAAACCCTATATCCTAAGTCCACCTCTGAGAAAATTGTTGACAGAAGTAGTGATAGCTCTGAAGTCTGAGTGAAGTCTGCGGACGGAGAGGTCACTCACAGGGTAAATTTTTCTCCAATGTGGATTACGAGCACCTATCTCCGAGCGGGCTGTCATCTGTGTGAGTGATAACACTTCAAGTCTTCGGACGGAGGGGTCACTGTCATTGTTATCTTGAACCTGACATAGCTTTTTTAATACAACCACTAAAGTTGGCAACTGTATGGGTGATAACACTCCATATCTTTGTAAGAAGGGTTACGCCGAAAATACAACCAAGGTATTGAATATATAATAACCACCCAGTTAGCTTTGAGATACGGAGCTGGTCTAACAAGCCAGTTGTCGTATGTTCGAAACTCGGGCGGTGCTGTCAGATAGAGTCAGTAGGATTTTTGCATTACCCTCGTAACTGTCACCTACTCTAACAGCCGGCCGCAAAGTCTGTCGATAAAGAAGGGTCAAGTCTTAAGAAGCCGTTTAAGTCCAAGGCTTTGCTTTTTGTATTCAATACCATAGGGTGAGATTACCGAGGGAATTGTTGTCAAAACGGATGATTGCTTAAAATTGGAAAGCTTCCTAAAGCTTGATTTTATTCTCTCGGATGCTTTAAAAAGTTCATCATAAACATTATTCAAATTTCAAAGCTAAATGAGTGAAGTGCGCACGGAAATTAAAATTATAAGTGTTTTTTTGAATTTGTGTTTTATGTAAAATAAAAGATTGTGTTGTCTGTGCAGATTTGAAAAAGGTAATAGTTTTGGTTAAAAGCTGCATTGTAAAATAAATACATTATAATTGATTAGTTTGTAGTGCTAACAATAAAAAGTGCAACAAAATGATAAACCTATTGGCAGGCTTGTCCTGCACTCAGTGAACTTATTTTGCTTTTTTAACTGTAACACCTCAGCCAAGCAAAATTCGAAAATGCACCAAGGTGCGCTTCCAGTGTAAACTGGGATTGCGCCGTAAATACTAAAGAGCAATACTTAGTTCAGCAATCTTGTGGATAATAATTTACTCTACAAATGCCCCATATATAATATTTTTGAATTTTGCTTAGCTGAGGTGTTACAGTTAAAAAAGCAAAATAAGTTCAGTGAGTGCAGGACAAGCTTGCCTATTGGTACAATTTTAAAGTAAAAAGAAACAAAAAAGTTGGATTTGCCTACGCCATCAGATGTATTACCGATGGATCTAGCTACTGAGGCAATTCGTCTCCTGGATGCTATTCAGAAAAAATAGCAACAAAGGGAAAATGAGACAGAAGGAGAAAAAACGGAAAAAAGCACGAGCAGGATGTGACAAAAACGGAAGAAGTAGATTAGACAGAAACGAATTAATGTTGACATGAAAAAAAGACAAACGAAAGAAAAAATGTGATAGCATGGGAGGGAAAACCGGAACAAAAAAGAGCAAAAAAGTGGAAAAACGAGAGAGAAGAAGAAGGAAAATGTGGCAACCATGAGACTATACAGAAATAGATGACAAATGGAAGAGCGAAGAAGGAAGAATCATACAGACAACGAAGTAAACGAGAGAGATAATGAGCACAAACTGCACAGTTTTCCAGCTAAGCAGTCAATGTAATCCGCTCTTATTTACGTGGCCGCAGCCAAGATGTGTTCTATAATGGTAAAATACCTTCGTATCTACCTATAGATTCTGGAGTCCCTCAAGGATCCGTTCTGGGTCCCCTGTTGTTCGCAATGTTTATCAATGATTTACCCACAGTTCTGCAATTTTCCTCAACACATCTCTTTGCAGATGATGTCCAGATTTATTGCTGTGCCCAAAATAATGAAAGCACTCAAAACATCTCAAAAAAAATTAATCATGATTTGAACAATGTTTTTCTTTGGTCGCAAAGAAACCTTTTGCCGATTAACACCTCCAAAACTCAAGCAATGATGATCAGCCGATCTAAAACCATCGTTATTCATGAATAGTGAACGTGTGAATTTTTCTAGCACTGGCAACAATCTAGGTATGATTTTTGCTTCAAGTTTAAACTGGGATCTCAAAATAAATGCCCAGTGTGAAAAAAATTATGGTACGCTTAAACGTTTGAGTCTGGACACATGTCATTTCTCAGTCGATAGCAAAATCAAGCAGCTTAATACTTCAACATTTTTTATGTAGGGATTTTGCGTATTTGAATGCTTCTGCGGCATCTCTAGCTAAACTAAGAGTGGCTTTAAATTCCTCGGTAAGATATGTCTACAACTTGTCTAGATATTCCAGTGTATCACATTTACAAGCTTCATTATTAGGTTGCAAATTCACTGATTTCTACAAGTTTCGGTCATGTGTTCAGTTATATAAAATAATAAAAACAGAAAAACCTGATTATCTATTTTCTAAGCTGATACCATTCAGACAGACTAGAACGTCTAGCTTTAATATTCCATCTCATAGCTCATCATACTATAACGAATCATTGTTCGTCAGAGGTACAGTAGTTTGGAATCACTTACCGAATGCAGTCAAAAATAGTACTTCAAAACTAGTATTTAAACGGAATCTACTATCAGAGCTCAACCGCACGAATTAGTTAAGCTTCAATCGAAAAAAGAAATAGTTTATTAGTTTGTAAGACAAATTTTTCTATGATTTAAATTATACTGCACCAATGCACAGTCTCCAATTGTAACGAATTAAAAGGCAATAGCCTTACGTTACGAAAAATTAACGAATACATAAATAAAAATGAGATAAAACGGGACATACAAGAAAATAAAGTGGGAAAATAAATGGGAAGAAAAAAATTAATATAGAAAATAGGATAAAACGGAAAAGAAAAACAAAACAAACAAGAGAAAAGCAGGACATAATAATAAACAGAACGGAAAAGAGGAACGAAAAACACGAAAGACGAACGAAAAACTGGAAAGAAAAGGTTTAAACTCCGAGAACAGAAGAGAACCGGAACAAAATATAGTCCCTAAGTTGATGTGCAGAAACAAAGCGTCCCGCACATTAAAATGCAGTTTTAGCTCGTTTAGCAAAAAAAAAACTAAGACTGTAATAACGAGTAAGGAGAATAGTTTCGGCAGTACGCCTCGGCCTCAGCATTCCTTACTCGAGCACTACATTCCTCTTAATGGTTTGGTTAGAACGTTTTGGCACTTTCGGAATTGTGCAAGTCACTCCATGCTAAAAGCAACAGCCAGTATAAAGTCGCTTTCTATACGGTTGCATCACGATTTGTTTTTTTCGATTACTCACAAATGATGCAACTTTTTTACCTACTTGATTTCAAACGAATTTGCTGTTTCAGATAAAAAATTCACAAGTCACTTATTACGCGATTTCTTATAAAACTTGGAACCTAACCTTGGAACCAATGGCATCCATTTTTGTTACCCGCATTCTCAGTTATGCTCTCTGCTTCTAAACTGTGAAATTTCCTATCTGATTTTAAATCGCACCGAATAATATCGGAATAAAACCCAGATAAAGAGCTTTCTTCAAGTCATCATGAATCACCGGTGTGTGCGTCAATAGGATATTATTTTATACTATGAGAGCAAGCAACTATTCAACTGTAATTTGAGTCGAATGGAATCCGTTTGAATCCGGAGTTGCGCATTCCATTAATATTCAACATTCTTGGCTAAACTCATTCTGTTCCGAGTTCCTGTTTTGAATTCCAATCAGCTTGTGTTAAAGCATAGAGTTTGATTAGATTTCAGACAACACATTAGAATGTAGAATTATATTAGATAACTGTCAATATGTCTAACAAAGATGAAAACTTAGTTATTTCGATTTTATTTGTAAATTTAACTCTAAACTAATAACTGTATTAGCATGTGTTTAGTTCATTATGCTAACTGTAGCAAAGTGTGACGACCGAATCGAAATTGATTAGCCAAATTTGCTCGGTCTACCTACCAAGTGAAAACACCAAGTTCGGTTACATTGTGAAACTTACCTTGTGGCAAACTTTCTCACCGATTCCAGCGATGCAAGGTCCAGCTCCCGAACGTGAATATTATCCATCCCGGTTTCCGCCAGAAGCTCCTGCCTGGCTTGGTTTGCCTTTTCCAACGATCGGCAGGCGATGTACACTTTCCCGCCGCGCAGAAGCAACTCTTTGGCCGTTTCCTTGCCAATACCCGTATTCGCTCCAGTAATCACTATCACTTTCCCATCACAGCGCGTCGTCTTGCGGAATTGACCACCCTCAATGAACAATCTAACAGATAGGTAGATAATTCAATCAACAACAATTGAATTCCATTCAATCACTAATTAATGCACACCTGAACAGTTTAAATCCCAAGAAGGCAAGCAGCGCCAGTGCGCCAATGTACACGAAATCGATCATCCTCGTTTGTGTTGAGCTTCTTAGATGTGTCTCCGGCCAGAGGTGATGTTACACTAAACTAATAAACGTTATACGTCTTTTCTTCAAACGTGGAAGGCACCGCTCACTCTAGTGTGACGGTTGGTTCAGCGCCGGACTACCACTTAGTACGTGTGGGTAAGTACTTAGTCGCTATGACTATGACGCTCGCGAACTGTTTTACGTTTTTTGCGATCCCGGTTAAATATAATAGCTTCTGTCAAACATATCTTCTCTGAGTGAGCGACTCAGGTGGTCACCGTTCTGTTATCACCGCAGAATACATACATACCTATATGGATGACGGTAAATAAGACAGCCAAGAAGACAGAATCGTCAAAGCAACATAATCCACAATAAGTTAGTTACGGTGGTAACGGTTCTGTTGCTTTTCGGTTGGTCGCGAACGCACGCGGTACATTGGAAAGTTTGCTCTATATACTTACCGCCCAAGCCCAACCAAGTAGGCTGTAAACTATGGTGTGTTACATACAGATATGATTTCGTTTTCAACTTTTGACTTTCTTTTGACGTAGGACTACGTCTTACGACAAGTTTTGAGATAGGGTGTCATTCCAAAAAATCGAAAAACGCGAGCGTCACGAAAAGTGAAAGGTTTTGAGCGCTAATAGCTCAGCGGTTTTCCGATCGATTTTCAATATTCTTACACCAATCGATCGGAAAATCTTCTAAGAATTGACCCAAATGAAGAAAAGTATGGATTCTTGATGTTGAGCTATTGAAAAATTGAAAATAATGAACCTATGTTTTACCAGAATTCTCGCTTCGTGATTGGTTGGAAGATTCTTCACGATGATCTAAACCTATACCAATTTGATTTCAGTAAGGTAGCAGGAAAGTAATAGTTTGTGTTCTTGATTTTGTTAAATTGTTTTCAAATGCACAATCTTTTAAGAATTGAACGTATGCAATGTTACTACTTTGATAAATGTTACATACAACGCATGTAGCATGTATATATGTTGCATATAGCATGTATACAAGAAGAATCGAATGATTACAAGCATGAATACATGCTACTATCACTACAAAGAGACTTACGTAGTCCTGCGTCACCTATATATGCGGTCGTGTCTTGTACACAACCCCTCTGATTTTTTGTTTTTTGAACTGTAAACAGACATGGGTACGATGGGGGGTTTAGATTTAGGCACAGTTCATTGGATGGGCTAGGTTGTTTGTTCGCGCATATTTTATGCTTGCGTTCCTAACCTTAAGTTATGATTTTGTAAATTCAGTGACTAAATGAACGTTGATTTGGTTACTAATGACGTACTATCATTGTAGCATCGTAACCACAACAGATAGCGCAAAACTTTATTCAGCAAAATTGAAGATGATAACTAGTTCTACAAATGTTCCATATACAACTTTGTAAAATTTTGCTCGGCTGAGACGTTACTGTCAAATGAATCAAAATTGAGTTAAAGTGAACGAACCAGCCCTGGATATAATACAAGAGTAGAATTCAGGAAAACAGCGGCTCGTATCAAAAAATACTCCCAACTCTTTAATAACATATACTTTTCCGGTACTTCGTTGCGGATGCGATAGTTCTATATAATTGGTCTCTTCTTGCGACTGCAACATTCTTTCGACACCAGTCCGTAAAAATGTTGGTTAGTCGTTGCAGTTCACAGTCATCTTCAAAAGATTTAACCACTACAAACATTTTCAGATCATTAATATACAACAATTTGGATCCTCGTAGTACAACGTAAATGTCTTTAAAGAATAAAGAAAACAACTGTGGTTTGAAGTTGCTTCCTTGAGGATCGCCAGAATGGTTACAAAATCCACTTGAAGAGATATCGCTTAGTAGTATGGTGCGAATTCCGAGATTTGAAGCTTTGCTACGTACATCAGTTTCTTGCTTACAAGAATCTGAAGCAGTTTAGATTCACTGCTCAAGGAGGTAATTGTGTTGAGGCGATGAGATATGATGCTGAAATCCCGACAAATATAATTGAAATTTTGGCAAAATAGAACAGGTACTAACAAAAAAAGTTAGTGGATCGATTGCTGAGGTCAACAGTAGGAAGGCATTTCAGACCATGCTTAGGCCATCCAAGCGGTAGAATCAATGCGATACCGTTCTTGCAATACGGTCAAGTTCCATAAACTTTTTTGCCTTTCTACTATATGAAAATATAGTATAAAGGTATAGGAATCACTCGGAAAACCGAAAATCGTAAGAACGCCCAGCGGGACGAATGTCAGGTACCATTCGACTCAGTTTCGAAAACTGAGCATTTTCTCTGTGTGTGTGTGTGTGTGTGTGTGTGTGTGTGTGTGTGTGTGTGTGTGTGTGTGTGTGTGTGTGTGTGTGTGTGTGTGTGTGTGTGTGTGTGTGTGTGTGTGTGTGTGTGTGTGTGTGTGTGTGTGTGTGTGTGTGTGTGTGTGTGTGTGTGTGTGTGTGTGTGTGTGTGTGTGTGTGTGTGTGTGTGTGTGTGTGTGTGTGTGTGTGTGTGTGTGTGTGTGTGTGTGTGTGTGTGTGTGTGTGTGTGTGTGTGTGTGTGTGTGTGTGTGTGTGTGTGTGTGTGTGTGTGTGTGTGTGTGTGTGTGTGTGTGTGTGTGTGTGTGTGTGTGTGTGTGTGTGTGTGTGTGTGTGTGTGTGTGGAACGCTTTTTTTCTCACTCACTTTTCTCAGCGATGGATGGCTGGACCGATTTTGATGATCCTAGTGTCAAATGAGAGGTCTAGTTGTCCCATTGTTCGCTATTGAATTACATACTGATCGGACTTTTAGTTCAACAGTTATGTATAAAAATACGAAAAATTTGGGACTTCAGTATCTCATATGTCCCTTAACCGATTTGAACAAAATTGATTACAAATGAAAGAGTAGCCTTTGAAAACCTTAACTTATAAATTTCATGACGAATGGAGTTGTGGTTTGAAAGTTACATAAAGAAATGTGAAAAAAAGTATTGAAAACATATCTTTGTTACATATAAACAATAATTCAATAAGAAAGATTCTATAATTTATTATTATTTGAAAATTACTCTTGAGATCTATCAAATGAAACCGAGTTGTTGAAAATTGGACGATTTATTCAAAAGTTATTCAAACTTAATCATTACTTATACCAATATACTTATCATATCGTCAAACTTATATTAAACCATTCAAAACGTGTAAAACCAAAATATCAAGGGTCGATTGTAATAGGTGTATGTGTATATGTATGTATGCTTATATGTGTCCATGTATTTGCAATTTTGGAACTTGCTTGAGCTATCAAGAAAAGTGAGAAATATTTCATTTGTCATTTTATTCACTTGCTCTTACTTGCAATCGGACTAGACAAGAAGCAAAGGAAAGCAGTTGATTTAAGCATATAGGAATAGTGGTGTCTAGGGTTAAAAATGTTAATGAGTTGATTTTCCCAAATAAATTTATACAAACTTCAAACAAATTTTGAGCATGTGGGACCGACAACTGGCAAGCGCTGAAAAACGATAATGTTTCCCAACCTCAAGCATGGTTATGGCGCTACTTTTGCACTATTTCTTTTATCTCCTCTCGTTTCTATAACCCTCTAACAGACAACAACGTAAAAACGATGAGATCAAGTTCATGAAAATACATACAAAAGAAGCTCAAGTTTTGTGCAAAACTAATTATCTGAAGAAGTGCCAGCTAAGGAAAATCCCAATTTCTCTGTTTCATGTGTTATATTACATAATTGAAGTCAAGCATTTAAATCACTTATAGAAAAATTTTGAGGTCAATCTTTTTATTCTAGATATCCTTTTTTTCAAACGTGAAAAAGGAAATATTCGCGCAATAATTATTTTTGTAGTTATGAAGAATTCTTGTTTTCGATAGATGATAATTTTTAAGCGCATGGTCAGAAAGCTGTGGTGAAAATTTCAAGATATTTGTACACACAGTTTTCATATGAACATTTCACATTTTATATGAACACATTTTTCATATTGTCAATTCAAAACAAACTTCTTATGTTGCTCTGAAGCTCCAAAAACTAAGGCCATCTACAGATCTTTTGTGTTTACATACATGTTTAAATCACTTAAATATAAAAAAGAAGCTGTTGATAAAGTAAATTAAATGACGCTTACAAATATTTCACACCCTAGGAAAGAAAATATTATTATTGCAAGCAGTACGTTCTTGTGAATTTTACTATTAAATAAGAATTTTGAGGACTAAGGAACTGATGTTTAAAAATTGAGTCAACTTAATTATAGATGTTCCTGAGAAAAAAAAATAATTAAAGTTGCAGTAGAAAGGCTAGGTCACACCGCTAGGTGGATTAATTCGGGTTATTCTCTTGAATTTGACATTAAACGTCTCTTAAATTCGACTGCATAGGCAAGTAACGACGGAGAGAAAACATGAGCTTGGAAAAACTGTCTAAGCATTGCCCCTGCAAGAATTTTTCTAAGTATCGACGAGTACGGAATGAACTGACAGCAAACCGCAAGGGCGCATGTAGGGTTAAACCGACACCCTAATAATTTTCACAGAAATTCCATATTTGTATGTCAATTATTGTCCAACTAACCCCCCAAAATCTTAACTTAACTCTAAATTATTCAATCCACGAGGTCTGTTTGATACATATTTTAAATGTTTTTGATATACAGTCAGTTCACAATCATGGGTCACACACAATTGTGGGTCATTTTAACTCTAGCTACTGATTAGCGTTTAAATATCATCTAATTATTGATCCAATTATTAGTGCTACTTATGAGTAACAACTTTAGCAATCACTTCGTATAATATTCACGCATTAATCAGCAGAAAAAGCTAAAATGACCCATAATTGTATGTGACCCATGATTGTGGACTGACTGTATAACGAAAAAGAAAACTCTCATCCTTCTTCTGCGAGTCACGTGACTTAAAACGACAATTGTCACTCGCCGTGACTCGCCACGGCGATTCTTAGGAAACGTGCCTATAGTAAGCCTAGCGACAGCGGGAAAGAAGGACATTTTTCACTTGTTTTTCGGCCCACAGTCTCAGTTTTACACCAAAACATCGATTTTGGTCGATTTTACCTCGAATTGACTCAAAATATCAAAACAATGCACAGTGGTCCGGTTTCAAAAAAGGGCGGACATTAGCAATTGGATAAAAAATGCGTAATTTTTCAAGGATGATGTCTTCGGAGAAGTTTAACAATAAAATATAGCGCATCTTTCTGCACTAAAAGGGTAACCGTGAATGCACCTATTAGGGTGATACAAACTTTTGTTTTCTTGAATGAAATTCCAAAAATATTTATTTTATAACTATCCGGCCTATCAACAAACAGTCTTCAGAGAAAATGTGTATTTTAGCATACTGAATAACTTTGTGAAACATTTGAAAGCAATAAAAAAATTGTGTGCAAAGTTATTGAGTATAATTGATTTTAAAGTGCTCTTTTTAAACATATCATTATATTTCGCAACCAGTAAGGCGTAGATAGTTACTGTATTCTGCAAAGTTGCTTATTTTAGTATGTTCTACAACTTTTTGGAAAATTTTTTTTTTCGAAGTAAGGCCATTACAAATATTTCAAAAAGTTGTTGTCCCTCCGGTGTTGGGCCAATGAAGGGGGGGGCGACAAAAAAACAAAGAGAATTTTTTAATCGAGCAAAAAAAATATGGATTTTAGGCATTTGTACTTAAACTTTAAACGTGAAAACCAAATCTATTTTTGCTTTTAATAAATACGTTGTTATGTTTCATGCAAAAATCAAAAATCTACGAACAAAAAGACAAAAACGAAAGAAAATTTTTTTGGCCGAGTTTCGGAAATTCCACTGTTTGAACTCCTATTTCTATTTCGCGCTAGAAGCGTTAACTCAACTCGTACACTCATTTTACGAGTTTTTCAGACTGTAGAGTCCACAAACATCCTATCCTAATCCTACAAATTATTTTTTTTGCCCCCCGATTTTTCGAGCCAATTTCCAAGAGGGAGTCTGACAAAAACTTTTAAAATTATTTGCAATGGCCTAATTTCCAGAAGTCGAATGTGATCCACGAGCAGAAGTTAGTTTTAAACTGTGCAGTAACTAAATTATGTAAAACTAGAACACAACGTTGGAGCACCTTTCAGAAGAATGTTTAAGTCTGGAAAAATGAAGTAATCGTAGGATGGCGAATCTATTGTTACTTATCATAAAAACATCGATTGATTAGAGCTCACACATTTTACCTTTTTCTATTGTGTTTGTTCTCTTTACCATCCCATTTTTACACTTTTTATTCTTTTTTCCCAATTTTATACTATTTTCTTTATATTTTGCTCACTTTCCGTCTGTTTTTTCTTCTTTTTTTTCTTTTTCCTATTTTCTGTCCCGTGTTTCCTGTCTCATCGTTCTGTTTTTCGTTTTTTCTATTCTCTTTAACCACTTTTTTCGTTTCCACTCTTCGTAATTTTCTAACTCTTTTACTGTTTTTCCTCTCTTTAATGCCTCGTTTTTTTGTTTTTCCTGGCACGAAAATTCTGTTTTTGGCTCTCTTTTTTCTTTTTCCATTTCGGTTTATCCTTTAATCTTCCGTTTTACCTTTGGATCCATGGACTTTGGACTAAAATTTTTCCTGTATTATCTTCTTTTCTGTCCCATTGTTTCGTGTTTTGCTCCATCTTTCTCGCGTTGTATCCGGTTTGACCTTTTTTCCCTTTTTCCTCGCTTCCTCTACCGGTTCTCTCTCTCTCTCTCTCTCTCTCTCTCTCTCTCTCTCTCTCTCTCTCTCTCTCTCTCTCTCTCTCTCTCTCGCTGTTCTTCTTATTGTTTGTCATTTGTCCCGTTCCGATTGTTTTCTTTTTTTTGTCCCGGTTCTCGTCCGTTTTTTCACTTTTCGCTCCACTCCTTTTTTATCCCGTTTTTCGCATTTATCGGTTCCGTTCGTGCTTTTCCTCCTTTTCTGTAACGTTCTGTTTTTCTCTTCCGTTTTCATAGATTTCTCTCCATTTTTTGCTTTTTCTGTCCCGTTTTTTCTTCGTTTCTTAGTTTTCATTATTGTTTACCATGCTCTTTCTGCTTTTTCTCTTCTGTTTTTCATCATTTCTGTCCAGCCAGCCCGTCTTTCGACTCATTTTTGCTCTTTCACGGTGTTGCTATGCTTCTTTTTTGCATGCAAATTTTTATTCTTTTCTCTCCTCATTTCCATTTTTTCTCCTCATGTCACATTTTTCCGTTTTTCTTCTGTTTCTAGAGAGCAGCAGGAAACGGACTATCTACCTCTAAATCCTCTAAAAACTCTTCTGTGAATATGCTCTATATTGTTTGTATTATAAGATCAGAGTTTTAGGACTAGTTAAATGTTCAAGAAAACCTTGATTTTCAGCCATAACTCAGGAACAACAAACAATGTTATGATGAAAGTTTCATCATTAAAAGATTAGTAGTTGACAAACAAGGAAAAGATATATCAGACTGTTTCTCTGTCTAAGATCTTAATTCTTCGACTTTTCTTGGAGTTTCCCACCATCCCACCACTTAACTTAAAATTGGACCTAAAAATAGAAATGAATTGGCTTTAAGGTAAAGGTCGTCAAAGTCCAGTTGCTTTTTTACTGATTTCAGTACTTGTTGCCACTTTCGTTTTGTTGAGAATAGAGTTGCTCGTAGTAGGTAATAATCTGCTATGAACTAGGTCCAACAGTAATTCTGTCACATAAAATTTTGTTTACGGTGAATTTTACTATCAGTGAATTTTATAAGTATATTATCGGCTTTAATTGATTAGCGAAAATAATTGGTCAATTTCATGCTCAAATCTTTGCGTTGGCATCACTCCATATAAACGTCCGTTCCCTTGGCAACGTACAACAACGACGGTCGAGGATTCGGAATTGCAATCGCAACGAAGTGAAGTTTTTCCTATCAATTCAAGTGCACAATTTGGTCAAAATGATTGTAATATCTCTCTGAATAACTGTTCGGGTGGTAATTCAAAGTTTTTTGTGCCTCAAGTTAAGTTTCGCGAGTAATTTGACGACTGAAAGGGCTGAAAAAAATTAATGAAAAATCAACGGCGAAAAAGTGAAAATATAGTGATGAATATTAATTGGTCCTTAATCTCAGTATTTAGTGTAATTATTGACTGAAAAAGTAATAGAACTTATAGAATGCAATGTTTAGTGCTTCGAGTTGCAAGATATTATTACGGCTAGCTAATTTTATATTTTTGTGATGGTTTCCCGAGTCTATGGGAGCATGTTGGTACACTGAAGAAGGGAAGGGAATGGTGATATTCGTGGCCATGCTGACTGTTATAAATGGACTCTGACGACCTTGTCGTTAAATTCGACTTAAAACTAGCCTTGAACTTGGGTTTGAAATCTGACTTCAAATTATACTCGAAATTGGACTCAAAATCAAGGTTGAAATTAGCATTGAAACTAGACTTGCATTTAAGCATAAGCATAAGCATAGGATACTGTCCGTGTACTGCTACTTCGTTATTGACCAGGACCGATGAAAATTGCAAAATGATGGCTGGAAAAACGTACTTGGGACAGCATGTTATTCCTCATTGTGCATCCTTATCAGTTCACTGCATGCTGATCAATACCGACGCCGGCCACGTTCGAATGCGGGTCCTGGCGGGATGGGAAGGAATGTCCAATACTTGTTGCTACTAAAGACCAGGGAATCCTCTGCATCTTCACAAGTATTTCGGGAAAGGAATTGTTGTTAGTAGATGGGGGGAGCTAGATAGATAATGTAAGTATGTAAGCACCAGTTACATGAAACTAACCTGGATATTCGAAAAACTTCTTGTAGAGCCGGTAGTTACGAAACATAAGATATAAAATATTATTATTTTATTTTAAATCTAATATAACGGTAAGGGTACTCATAAACAACCATAATTTGTTAATTTATATCGAAAAATACTATGCACATGCGAGATTTACGGCTCAAAAACCGTGTAAAAACTCGAATTTATTATACCTGAAAACAAAAATCAGGCATAATGAAACGAGTCAATATAGTCCCTGAGTTGATAAGCATTTCCTCTTACCAACGCTAATATGCAGAGATATAGCGCCCTACACGCTTGAAACTAGACTTGAAATTGAGCTTAAAGTAGGAATTAAAATTTTATATGAATTGGATGTAAATTGCGCTTCAAATAGTATTCAGCGTTGAAACTAGACTTAAAATTGGAGTTCCAATTCGTGTTGGAATTTTACAGAGAAGATGAGGCACGCGTGCCCTAGTGTGCCTCAGCCTAGCCACGCCTGTGATTATTATTGATATATTAAAAATTGAGATTTACAGGGTGGCAACTCAATCTGTGATGTCAAATTCCTGGTTTTTTCCCGGTTTTCCTGATCGATTTTCGAAAACGATTTTCGGTTTACGAATATAACTCAAAAGAATCAAGAATGGAAAAATACAAGTTTTTTGTGTTGAATATTATGCTGGAAAGTTTGCCAGGTTATCTATTCCCTTTTACTAAATGTGAAAGAGTAAAGATAAAAATTTATATTTGCTACACTGACTAGGTTTGAAACCAGCGTTGAGTCTTCTCTAGCTGAATTTTCTCATGAAAATGCGACGGCTACTTCAGCTAAAGGCAAACATTATGAGAAAAATCTGCGAAAGAAGCAAATTCGAGACAAAATCCGACAAGATACTTTTTCTCGTCCGGGTCTGTCTTTTACAGACCTGCGGTTCCAAGTTAGGATGGTAAGCCGTCATTTTACGGCATCTATGAAAGATGCGGGGGTGCTCTTTTCGAAGACGACCAGTATCCCTTCGAGAGTAGAGATGCTTTACCGGTTTTACCGGTATTGCCAGGCACTTTTCCAATACCGAATTACCGGTTTTTCCACGATCGAAAACCGGTATTTTCTGGTATGATTAAATAACAACTCAAGAAGCTTAAATCGCTGGTAAACTTTTGAAAGTATAGGGCAAACTTAATTTCATGATTGTTAGTTCTCCCAGTTGGCCTCGAGGTATGGCGCTGGCCTAATAAGCCAGTTATAGTATGTTCGAATGCCGACTGAGAGAGGCTGTTAGAGTCCATAGGATCGTAGCAACTGGCCCTGCAATTGTCCTGCACTCTAAAAGCTGGCTGCGAATTCTGTCGTATAAAAACAGAAGGTAACTTTCGATAACGGAATGTAGCACCTAGGCTTTGCTTTGCTTTTTTTTAGTTCTACAAATAATAATTCAATCATGGAACCCCTGGAACACCTCACTGTTGTCAGCATAGAGCCGGAGTGCCTCGTGCTTTTTAAGCAGTTGTCTCCATTCAACTCAGTCCACTCCATAGGTTACTCATCGCTAATTTCCTAGTAGTTACAAGTCGCTTTTGATCTGGTTGAGCAATCTAGCACGTCGATCCACCGAGTGCTGGTGGGGTTGTTGAAAAGAATCGCTTTTGTCGCACTATCATTTGGCATCCTTACGACATGCCCAACCCACCGCAGCCCACTGACTTTAGCCAGATATACGATTGCAATCTTTCCAAAAAGTGTATGTAGCTCGTGATTCATAAAACGTTCCCACTCTCCGCTTTCAGTTTGTGCTCTGCCAAATATCATCCGCAACATCTTCCTGTCAAACACGACAAGAGCGCGTATTTCAACTGTGAGCGACGTCGCAGCTTCAAGTCTGTAAAGAACTACCGGTTAAATAAGGGTTTTGTACATTGTCAGCTTCGTACAGCGGCGTATGCTTCTCAATCGTAGCGTTTTGCGAAGGGCAAAGTAGGTCCGATTTCCTACTTGAATGCACAATGCACCAATTTATTAAGAATATTGCGCAACAAAAAAAATGTGCGATATACAGTAAAGCTGTTCAGAAAATCTTTAGTGAAAATTGATGGAGTACTCTAGAGAAATGTCAGAACACACCAAGGAAGAAGGATTCGTTCGGTTGCTAATACAAATTGGAATAGAAATAACTTTCTGATTAGTTAGAATAGCCTGTTGACAGGACTGAACCAATTCTACGGGCTTCAATCATCTCATCGAACGTCTCTGCCTGATCTAAAAAGTAAATATACGCTGTACTAGTTATGCGGTGAGTAATTCATGAAGAATGAAGAAATCGTTGCAGTGTCAGAACCAGTCCAGACTGCTGTCGAATTGCTGTACCGGAAAAATTGCAAACTTTACGACTCTAGAACTGCTCTCGGAACACCTATCAGGAATCGCATAACTGCTGTTCGATTTACTGTATTGATAAAATTGTAGAGAAAGTTCATATATTTAAATTTATTCGTTTTATAATTAACCGCCCTATTCGTGATTTAAAAACAAATGACATTGTAATATTCTTCAAGACATCAAGGATGTTTTGCTAGTAAGGTACTTCCTTTTTCCGAGGACACTGAATGAAGATTCTCTAGTTTTTAGTCTTGACCTTGAAATGCGGTCATACATATATATTAATATTTTTTTGAAACGATGGTTCTACAATTGATGAAGGGACGGTAGGGGAAAGAAATGAAAATTTTTTGGTGAAGGAGGGGAAGAGCGGAAAGGAAGGGGGGGGGGGGTATTGGTAGCTATGCTTGACAAGTAGTCATTTTGACTCCTACCTTTTGTCCAATGCTGGTAGGTGCATGAGTCGAACCAAGCTGTAATCTGAGATTACAACCGGATTCGAACCCACAACACCCGCCAGGGCATGTGGTTCGCTGGTACTTGTAAAAAACTTCTCGCTCGGTGGTAATCTGCAATTGATGCAGGAAGCGGCACAATATGTGTCGATAACCCAACCAACACGCGTCGCTATTCTTGAGAAGTGGATTTTGCGGTCTCCTTTTGTCCAGCGCCTGTATGGTTCAAAGGTACAAGTACCAGCGAACCACATGCCCTGGCGCCCTGGCTACCAATACCCCCCCCCCCCTCTTCCTTTCCGCTCTTCCCCTCCGTCATCAAAAAATTTTCATTTCTTTCCCCTACCGTCCCTTCATCAATTGTAGAACCATCGTTTCAAAAAAATATGAAGATTCTCTGCCTCCGCAAATTTTTTCAGGAGAATTTATTCATTAACATTTGTTCTCGTTTAAGAGATGACATGATTCTAAGTTCTAAAAACTAATTTTTTTAATGAACTAGTCAATTAGTTATGCCTAAATAAATTGAGTACCATTGCTTATGGAAAAATCTTCTTCAAATCATAAAATTTTTAAGCGTAGTTTTCGATAATTAACTTTTACCGGTTTTCATCAATACCGAGAAACCGGTTTTCGAAATACCCCCCAGTATTGGCATCTCTATACGGTACGGGAGTACAGGTTTTCTTTTATTTAAATGTTTTTGTGACGTTTTTTTCCCCCATCCAAACCCTCCCATTCTTCCTGATCCTTTTCCCTTCCCATCAGGTAAGTAATGATGAGAAGCCAAAACGACGAGGCACAAATGTCCAAAATAAATATGAAGAATGTGCCATCCGAGCCAAAAATATCTTCTGAGGATTGAAACCATCTGTTTCCATAAGTTAACTTAATCTAGTACGATTAACTACTTTAAAGAGAAATTTCGTACTTATTTAAAATTTAAGTCATTCTGTAACTCGAATTGAAAGCTTGCTATTCAATTTTGAAAAATTAAGAGTTGCGGAATGTGGCCACAGATTACTTCACAGACCCTTGCCCAACAACTTGTCTTGCCAGTTGGTTCAATGGGCAAGAAAAGCTAACAGCTTGTAGCTCCAAATACTGGAACTAATCGAGGTCTAAGGGGCTTACGAGGCTCGGAGCGAATAAACTATAAAAACAAACGCAGCCTGATTCCAAACACGGCGAAAACCAAGATTGAGTGTGCACGAACCAGGGCGATTAAGACAGCAACCCATCAATGATATTCCAAGGTGGAAAGGGCTGTTAAAAAGTTCTGTAAACGCGACAAAAGAGCCAGGGTCAACTAACTAGTTGAAGAGGGTCACTACCAGCAGACATCCACTTATTGCAGAAATTGCTACCTTAGTGGTGTTAGCACCAATGCAAAGATGTCGCCACGGGCAGAGCTGGCTAATTACTGATCGACCGTCCGACCGACCGAGACAAGCTTAACCGTTGAACAAAACATTTAAACAATTCTTACGAGTCTCGAAATCCGCAGACTAGAAAAATCAGCAGCGCGTGATGCCCACAGTACTTCGCATCGACCATATCAACCCGGGAGTACCATCGTTAATTGAAATTGGATATATGAAGTCTTGTAAATCACCAGGAATAGTCTGCATTTCAGCCGAGATGCTGAAAGCTTGCCCAGAATCGTCATCGCAAATGTTGCATCAGCTCTTCAGCAATATCTGGAAAACTGCAACATTTCCGGTGGATTGGATCCTTCTGTGGGCCCTATACAGTCAACCAAAAAAGTATTCGGACAGCAGCGCATAAAATTTTCTTTTAGAAATTTTGCACAGTATTTTTGCAAAGAATGGTAACACATATTTTTTAAAACAATGTTTAACTAAAGCATATTTATATGCACAACAAAAATTCGGGGAAAAGCTTTCCGTTTTGAAGATAGGGTGCATATAGTTTGAATTCCTCAAAAATGCAGCCAAAAAAGTATTCGGACAGTTAACTATTAGTTGAAACAAATGTCCTTTCTCGCTCATCTACTACCTCGTAGGCCCATTTACATTCTTGATGACCTGTTTTAATCTGTTTGGGATAAAATTAACAATTTTTCAAATATCCCTCTGTGAATTGCTGACTATTTTTTTACAAGAGCTCGGTTTAAGTTATTGTGATAAGAAATCGAATGATTTCTCATTTAGAAATGAGATTATCTAAAAAGATGTTCAAAAGGGTTCAAATCTAGACTGAATGCTGATGTTTCGGTAGCTCTAGGACAATTATATGGTGCCTACCGCTTACAATTATCGACAGTATGTTTAGATTCAACATCCCGGTACAATATGTATGTACCACACAATTACAATTTTGCTTTAATTACACCTAAAATTATTCAGATAGTTGAGTTTACATTTAGTTCTATCCAAAAATATATATCTTTGGTGCCTCGGAGCTTTCCAAGCACCCCAACAAGGTATGACATCAACAACCCTTATGCAAGAATAACTAAAAGAGAAGGGTTACAAGCGAAAAATCACTCGTCAGCAAGTAAACAAGCAATGCGGTTAGTGTCATACCTTGTTGGGATGCTTGGAAAGCTCCGAGGCACCAAAGATATATATTTTTGGATAGAACTAAATGTAAACTCAACTATCTGAATAATTTTAGGTGAAATTAAAGCAAAATTGTAATTGTGTGGTACATACATATTGTACCGGGATATTGAATCTAAACATACTGTCGATAATTGTAAGCGGTAGGCACCATATAATTGTCCTAGAGCTACCGAAACATCAGTATTCAGTCTAGATTTGAACCCTTTTGAACATCTTTTTAGCTAATCTCATTTCTAAATGAGAAATCATTCGATTTCTTATCACAATAACTTAAACCGAGCTCTTGTAAAAAAATAGTCAGCAATTCACAGAGGGATATTTGAAAAATTGTTAATTTTATCCCAAACAGATTAAAACAGGTCATCAAGAATGTAAATGGTCCTACGAGGTAGTAGATGAGCGAGAAAGGACATTTGTTTCAACTAATAGTTAACTGTCCGAATACTTTTTTGGCTGCATTTTTGAGGAATTCAAACTATATGCACCCTATCTTCAAAACGCAAAGCTTTTCCCCGAATTTTTGTTGTGCATATAAATATGCTTTAATTAAACATTGTTTTAAAAAATATGTGTTACCATTCTTTGCAAAAATACTGTGCAAAATTACTAAAAGAAAATTTTATGCGCTGCTGTCCGAATACTTTTTTGGTTGACTGTAAGTGTTGCTACAGGAGTAAGACAGGGTTATATACCTTCATCGTTACTGTTCCTCGTCGTTATGGATAAAATTTTAATTGGCATTGATACCAAACCTAACCGAGGATTACTCTGAAACTTTTTGACAATGGAGTAATTAAATGACCTCGAGCTGGCCCATGACATTCTCTTGCTCTCCCAATGGCAATATGATATGCAGAGAAATTTAAATGGTCTCTGCTACAACTCCAGGTCTTTGGACCATAGTCAACGTCGCAAAGACCAAGTCAGTGGTAGTGAACAATAACAATTCCTCCAATTTCACAATAGAAGTTGAGGAGGTGGAAGATTTTGGTAGCCAGACAACCCCTAGGGTTGCCAAGTCCGAAAATTTCAAAAACCGGCCAGTCGGTCCTGCCTTCAAAAATTGTGGGGGGGGGGGCAGTAAACCATTTGGTTTGTATATCTCAATTGCAACTGAGATGTACGAAATCATATCTGAACGAAAAAGTTATATTTCACGCCATATAAGAACATATATGTACCAAAGTGGAGGCGATATACGTGCGAAAATTTTGACAACTATTTGTAATTCTATTTTGCGTAGTTTTTATAACACGCAACTAAATACTCCTGAATATATGATTAAGATATAATCAAATATTGCAATTGTCTATACTGCTTTATAATTCACAGTCATGAATTGTATATGAGGACACGCACGACTGCAAAACAACTTAATGTTCACTTCGATTTGACATACTCTAATCATTATACAATTCCAATGTGAAATTGACATGAAAACGATTTAATGTGAACTTTCTATTACGATTTTGTGTTATCTGGGGGGGGGAGGGGTTGTGGCTGAGGATTTGCCTGGAATGTGTAATGTGCGGTAATTATTATTATTTAGGTAGTCGTGGAATCGAAACCACAACGAACATTGCATGGATTATTGAAGATACTAGAAGACAACTAGTTGCTTCTGGTGCTGATGGACAATTTAATGTATATTACCGCCAGAAGCAAAATATTGTCGCTGCAAAACTGGCTATCTTCAATGATCCACTGCTCAGGATTACTAATAAATTTATCAGAAAATTTAACAAATCAGGAAAAAAGTACCAATCCGGCTTCCTATGTCGGAAAACCGGCCTTTTTGCAGGATTGACCGGCCACCGGCTTTGCAGGTGAAAAACCGGCCGGGCCGGCCAAAAACCGGCCACTTGGCAACCCTAACAACCAGACATTGTCATATAGCACAGAGACGTGTAGAAAACAAACGTGCATCTATGTAACTTGTCTCAGTCTCCTTTGTTTGCGCCTGAGCAAGTGAATATTGAGAGATGGTATATAAAACTAAGAGACATGCTTTTGGTTAGCTCTCGCACTTTGTGAGTACTGTGTTTCGAAAGCTCCCAGCAAGCACCGTGCAATGCACTGTGCTTATTACAGCTTTTTGTTTTGCAAAATTCAACCGTTAGTATGCTTATTAGTGCATCTAGTTCTAACGATACTAATATATTTTGTCAATCATGATGCAACATTTCGAGTCAATTGAAAACTTGGCTGAAGCTGAATTTTATCAACATCTTTTAAAAATGGTAATTAAAATATGATAGCAATTACGAGTAAATTACAGTCCAATGTTTAGAGAAGTATTAAGAGTTAAGTTTGCGATTACGTTTTAAGTCGTTCGTGTCCATGTTTTACACCATGCCTTCACCAAACTTAAGTACTTTCCCTAAAAAACTCTTTTAGTTTCGTCACTTGATCCCGATTCATTACGATGTTCCTTGGCGGAATACCACCTAGTTGATGTTGAAAAACATCATCACAGAACACGGATTGAAATCCGTTACAAGTTTGGATCGGAAAGGAAATTAGCACATATAATGTGACTTATTTCAATTTTCGACAATAAAGCTCCGCAGCTTCTACAAGACCATAATATCATATTACGATATCGTAGACAGATTCTTCCGGAATCGGTTCCAGGATTAGTTTACAGTTGACAGAGTTTTAGGTATATGAGATGAATCTAACCGAATCAATTTTTGATACCTAAGCCACTGTAGCCCATTTAAGGTCTTTCAAAAGAGTTACTGGTGCAAAGATACGTCTCCTGGGAATCATAGTTCCGGATCTTGGGCAGGTATATTCGAAACTTGATCCCAAACTGTTAGACACTTAACTGATGCTGTTCAACCCGCGATCTCTGAAGCATATTATGTGATGTCAACATTTTGTGAGAGCTTGCCCTGTTTTACCACGCAACTCTTGCTTACATTCCTGAAATATTAGAACGCCTTGCGAGCAGCCGATGATGGGCATCAATAGCTTGGTTAACAGATTATGGCTGGATTTGATGCACCATAAAACATGTGAGTCCACCAATTTTGGAACGAATCATGTAATCTTCCTAAAGTCGAAATCGGATACCAACAGCTTCGCCGTGATTTCATACGGCACGCATACCTATGTGTTTATTTCGTTCTTTGTACAAGCCGACAACACGTGGTTTCCAAGGAAATGAACGTTATTGTGGTAGATCCAAGCACTGTGCTTCAAGACAGAGCTACTCAGAGACATTTCTGTGCGAGCGCATGTGCTGTATACCATGATGTATAGAGCATGGTGAAACGCTAATGACCAACAGTAGGCGAAGTGGAGTAAAAGCTTTTGTTGTGCAGGGCAAGGGACGGCACGATGCTCTGTGACGTAGGAAGTTTGCAGCTTTTTCTCGTTGCTTTGGTTTTATTAACAACACCCATAGCAACAAATGTTTGTTACAAATTGTTTGCTATCTGCTAAAAGGAATCACTTGCTTGTGATCGATGACAAAATATTTGTTTGGTTTTACGAAAACCAAAATGATGGTAAGTAATACTGTAATAATATTTATAAGCGGTTCTAATGTATTCTTTTCAGCTGCAAATTCACCCAAATACCGGCGAACCAACACGCATTCTTTTTCCAAACGGACGTTAATCATTCGGCACTGGAGAATTTCATCCAGTTCATGGTGATGAGGTGAATGAAAGCAAGTTGCTCATCCTGCATTTATCAGTACAGCGGACGTGCTGCTAAATATAAAGGAATGGCAGAAACGGGAGAAAGCGCATCTGCGAATCCGTCGCCTGCCAATGAAACTTTTTACCTGTCTTATAGTGGGATCACGACTATTAGCTCGAATGCGTAAACTCCGAGGTTAAAACCACTGCAGCGGAGTTGAATTCATTTGTACAAGCTCGATTTGCATGATGGTACGAAAAAGTAGTAAAAATCACCGCTACCTTTATCCCTGTCCCCTGTAGTGAAGTGATCGTTGCCACACAAGTGCAGCGCCATAGCAAGTGCATGCAAATTTTACAAACGCACCCGTCAAAGAAATGAACGCTTCACCAAGGAACCTCCTCTATCACACCGCAAAGGCGCAAACGGCTCAGATCCAAAAACATGATAAATTGTCAGATCCTCTACAGGCTGCCGTTGAGTCAGCACCCCAAATTCAAACCGTTCATATTGTCACGCAAATCATCCCCCAAACATAGAAACTATCGTCGGAACCGTACTATGTAGAGGTGCCTATTGAAACAATCAACTCTAAAGCCGGGCCCGAATACGCTGATACCTCGGAGGCGAGAAAAGCGTATAAAAATGGACAATGAATAAGAAGCAGGTGCTTCGGTTCATTACTTTCAAGAAAAAACCTGTTTATGAAAAACTGTTATACATTATTATTAAATGATACATAAATAGAAATATGATTTTCGATTTTGAAATAAATACTTTGCTTTAACTCTGATAGTTACGCTATGACAAGAACGTCATCATCAGAAAAGCGCCCTCCGCCTGCCTTAATGTTGTTGTATATAGAACACGAGCACGTGTTTTAGACTGTAAGCTTTTGTAAAAAAGATGCCTACGTCACAGACTTTTATAGCTTTTTTCAATATGACTGCTTCTGCTTTTCGGCATATCGTTTCACCATGCTCTATACACCATGCTGTATACTTGGATGTGCCTACGCTGTTTTCAGGTATCCCTTGGCTTGAAAAGCACAGCACGCAACTGTCTCTTGCTAACAGAAATAGGCGTCTACTAGTCACTTTAAAATATATTGTGCAATCTCGGCATATGTTGTGCTACACAGTAAGAGAATAGTACTACTCCCAATGTCTGCTAACAACCCCAGACGATGGTACCAAGACCGATATAAACACACAAATCAGGATGACTAGCGGCGATTTTTTGGATCTTACTTTGGAATGTTTGGTGCTCAAATCAGATCACTTTACCGACTTAATCACGGTTTTTCAATTCTAACGTGAAATCCGGTCTATTGCCTGCGAGACGTGGTGCATATCTATCAGCGGAGATTGCAGGTCTTCATTAATCGTTGCCTGCATACATTATTTGGGCTTGGTGGCCTAACACTCGATCGTCGATATCACCAGCGCCAGATAGAAACAGAGATTTGGGAACGTAGGTAGAGGTGGATCTGACATATTTTGAGAAGAGAATCGAACGAAATCTGCAGGAAACCTGGACTCAACTGTAATCCACAGGGAGAGCAGAAGAGGCAAACCTAGAGACTAATGGTGGCCTACGCCGTCAACGTCAGTCAATTGATTCAGACTAGTGATGCAAACCTCTCCTGGCGACAGGTGAATGTCCGGGCATGTGACCGTCGACAGTTGGGAAAGCAGACTTTTTGGTTTTGTCGAACCAACGGACATGGCCACACAAGTGCAATCAGCAAGCATCTACTTTTTTTTCCTGGTTTTGGGTAAAAATTCCTGGTTTTCCCCAGTTTTTCCTGGTGAAAAAAAATTCCTGGTCTTTTCCTGGTTTTCCCGGTTTTCCTGGTTGAGTTGCCACCCTGGATTTAATACTAAAAACTTAAGGTTTGAATCGATATTTTTCCGAGAAAGGTCGTTGAATAATTTTTCTCTTTTCAATATTTCAATGTGAGAATAAGCCAACTTACGAGTATTCTAGGATCGCTGTTATGATGTTTAGTAACATTTTAAAATTTCCTTCGAAATATAATCAAAATAATTTAGTAAGGCATGAAAAACGAAACATTTCGAATAATTTGTTTAGATGTATTCTAAAAATTCGAGGAAAATATGAATTTAAAAAAAATTAATCCAAAGATTTTAAAAAATATAGAAAATGTCAAAAAAGCTATTTTTTGTTATTTTTGTTCGATTAAGCCCGCCATTGCTCGACTGTGCACAGATGTACTAAAGACACCATGTTATAAGCTTCTCTCCTATTGCGATCATTGCACTATTGTTATCCATTTTCACGTTTGCAAAGAGTGCTCATTTCAACGAGGCATTCAATTCTATTGAAACTTTGCTTTACCGTACACATCTGTGCACCAACTTTTGTTTTAAATTTAGATTAACATCAAGAAAATATCGTAAAAAGTTTTCTATTGACAATTTCTTGGATGTTATCTCTAGAACTCGAAAATTAGTCTTCAAAGTTAAGTTATCCAAAGGATTCATCACCAAGTAAGTATTCGAAAAAATTATCTCTTCGTCAAGAAACAACTGGTCAAAACATGTAGGATAATGATAATTAGCTAAATATATATCATGAACTTTGAACACAAAAATATCGTTTCTAGCCCACAACAGAGCTGATGCAACCAGTCGAGCCCTAATCTTATCGTCGGCAGATAAGATTCAGAACACCGCCGTAAAGCCCACCGAACGCCACGCCAAGAGTGTTTGACAACAATAATCGCCGCCGGTTTTTAAATTTCGATCTTGAACTTGACTTATAGTGCCGTGGACGCCGGTTAGACGGCTTTAGCGCTGCATCGCTTTCGAACAGAATTGGGTCGTAATTATTTTTAACCTGTTCACATTGTATAAATTCAATCGACCAACAACAAAAGAATGGCTTGGCAAATCATTCCGATCCTGCTTCTCGGATTGAAACTGTTCAGGTGGGTAGAAATAGTGCGCAGTAACTATTATAGTCGGTTCGATTATCGAAAATCTCTTCCATACACACTCGGCTAGAGCATACATGGAGGGCGGACAGTTCCAAAAGGCTACAACATGCGAGGGAAAAGTAATTCTGATAACCGGCGCGAATACCGGCATCGGGAAGGAAACGGCCAAGGAACTGCTCAGACGCGGGGGAAAAATTTACATTGCGTGCCGCTCACTGCATAGGGCAAGCGAAGCCAAACGCGAACTGATAGAGGAGACCGGCCAAACCAACATCCACGTGCGTTATATGGATCTGAGCTCGCTAGAATCGGTGAGGACCTTCGCCAGAACGTGAGTCCCATTTCGAAGATTTCACAGAAAGGATAAAAACTGATTTCGAACCACTTTTTACCATCAGATTTCTAGAGGAAGAACCACGTTTAGATATCCTGATCAACAATGCCGGCGTGATGGCCACGCCGAGGACACTGACCAGGGAGGGCTACGAGGTGCAGTTCGGCGTAAATCATTTGGGTCATTTCCTGCTGACGAACTTGCTGTTGGATCGGCTGAAGGCCAGCGCTCCGAGTCGCATTGTAACCGTAACGAGTAAGTGCCACAAGCACGGGGAAATTAATCGAAACGATTTGCACGGTAGACATGAGTACAACCCATTCGCAGCCTACAGTAATAGCAAACTTGCCAACCTATTATTTTCGAACGAATTAGCTAAGCGTCTGGAAGGAACGGGTGTGACCACATATGCGGTAGGTTTTTTTTTGTTCTTGCTTTGTTGGGCTGCCGGAATCATAAAATGTTATGTCCATTTAACAGGTTCACCCCGGCTCAGTTTACACAGACTTGCAACGTCACTACGAGATAGTTTGTCCTCTACTAGACACGTAAGTGCACTTCTTATAACCACACGTTCAAAAGTCATTAGTAAAATGTTCACGTTTATTAGCGTATTGGCGGATTGGATTATGCTGCTATGTTTTAAAAGTGCCCGTGCCGGAGCACAAACAACAATCTACGCAGCTCTGGATGACGAATTGGCAGGAAAAACTGGAAAATACTACGTGTAAGTTAGCTTTTGGCTCATCTTCCTCGCGGGTTCAATATCTAGTTCTTTAACAGTGATTGCCAAGAGAAACTACCGCATGAACTGGGACTCGACGAAGACACCGCTCGATGGCTCTGGATGGAGAGTGAAAAACTGACCGGGATAACGACCAGGCCTTCCTCCTAGTGGGTCATTATTTGTATCTTTTTCTAACTGCCTCATGCTAATTACTTAACACTGTAACATATAATTGGAAGGAATGTTGAAATACTTCATGAGTCACCGTGACTCCCGCAGCATTACTTTTAAGTTGATAAGATGTGTGGCCAATATGGTCGATTTTTTAAATAAAGACTAATTTTTTAACCTAAGTTGAACTTTGTTTTATTAGCTCTTGTTATAATTTAACCCTTAACTGCCTAGAGAACAGTATCCAAGAGGGGCTTCACTACTTGGACCAACAAACCGATTGAGGGTTTTTTCTTATTTCGATTCTCACTATATACAGCAGAGATTAACTCTTACAATATCTTACCAACCTAATATTTATATTTTGTATTGGAACTCCTTAGAAAAAGTGCTCTTTAGACAGCTTTTTCACATAATTTAATTTCGATAGTTTTTCAATATAATCTGTGGGCAAAGCATTAAAAAAATTACCCGCAAATTAAATGCTCTCCTTTGAAATGCGACCATTGGATTATTTTACAGATTTTTGACGCAGGACTATATGTCTTACTTTAACAGGGTGGCATGCTACGAAAGCAATCATTGATCGTGACCAGCGTTCGAAAAAATTAACAACCATGCATACAATACAGAACGCATTCAGCGCATACAGTTTTACGCCCTGATAGTATACTTTTATATGTCAGTGCATGGACATGACTTTCTGACTGAGCTGCTGACGGTGTTTACCTTTCTCAGTTTTCTACCCTTCAATACAATTCATCCATGAATGGCAGTGCTACTCTTGACTGATATTTTAGGTCCCAAAGTTTAGTTTTTTAAACTGCCTGCTTTTTAAAATCAACCTAAACCTGGTTTCAGGTTGGCAAGACTGTGTTCATTTCACCAGTACTAAAACACCAAATGAACAGTATATTGTATCAATTCAGACGTATTGCATAAATTTAATATGAGATATGAGATTTGTAAGCACTGCTAAGCCCCTCAATTGATATTTTTCATCTTATTCTCTCACATGTTTTACCTCTTTAATGTTCCGTTTTTTCTCTCTTCCAGTTACGATTTTGCACCATTCGTTCCGTTTTTTTTCCTTTTCGGTATCGTTTTCTCGCTGTTTAAACTAATTTTCTTTCCGTTTTGCCTCTTTTCATCCGTTTTCCTTTTTGTCTGTCCTATGTTTCCTGTTTCATTGTTCCGTTTTTCTACGTTTCCTGCCCCATCTTTTCTTATTCTCAGTCCTGTTGTACTTCATGTTTTCACTGGTGTTTTATTTTCTTTCCCGTGTCTATTTTCTTTGGTTCATTTCGGGTGTGCGTCTTTTTCTAACTCTTTATCTTCTTTTCTTTTCGTTTTCTTCTATTCGTCTTCACTGTTAGGTTAACTCTGTTTTTTTGGCTCTCTTTTTCTCTTTCCTCTTCGGTTTTCCTTTTTTTGTCTTCTGTTACCTTTTCCTTTAGTCCGATTTTTGTTTTCTTCTTCTTTTTCTGTCTTATTTCTCCGTCTTTTGTCCCATCTTTCTCCTTTTATATCTCGTTAGACCTCTTTTTCCCGGTTTCCTAGTTTATCTTTCGCTATTCTTCGTTTATCTGTTGTTTCTGCTCGTTTTCTGTTCCGTTCTTTTATCTTTCATTTTTCTCGTGCTGGACCCATTTTTCTCATTTCTGTCTTATTTCGCTTTTCAACACCAGAAAAGGAGGAAAAGTAGGACACAATAAGAGGAAGAACGGAAGACTTCCTCTTATTATGTCCTACTTTTTCTCCTTTTCTATTTCTTTTGGTCATTCTATTCCTGTTTTACTCATTTCTGTTCTCCATTTTCCTGCTCCCGTATTTTCAACTTTTCTTTTCCTCCTTGTCTGTCTCATTTTTACTCCTTTTTTGTCCACTGAGTTCTTCATTTTCTTCATAGTTTTACTTTCACTTTTCTTTTCTTTCCGTTTCATCTTTTTCTGTCCAGTCTTCTCGTTTTTGGCCCGTTTTCCCTCTTTTCCCTGCCGTTTTTCTCTTTTCCACTTTTTTCTCTTTTCATGTTCCGTTTTTGTCCCCATTCTGTCTCGTTTTTTGTTATTTTTTTCTTTTTTTCGTGTCAGCATTCTTTCTTTCTTTTTCGCGTTTTTTTTTTCGTTTCCATCCCGTTTCTCAATTTTCGTCTTTCGTCCATTTTGACGTAGAACTGCGTCTTTCAGGAAGGTAGCTAGTATAGGGTGTCATTCTAAAAAATCTTTCTCGAAAAGTGGTCAGGATTTGAACGCTAATAGCTTAGTGGTTTCCCGATCGATCTTCAATATTCTTACACCAATCGATTGGAAAATCTTCTAAGAATTGGCCTAAAATGAAGAAAAGTATGAATTCTTGATGTTGAACTATTGGAAAATTGAAAATAATGAACCTATGTTTTACCAGAATTCACGCTTCGTGATTGGTTGTTGGAAATGACGTCATTAAAGTGGAAACGCGTCTTCACGCTTCGGCTTATAATTCAGTCAATTTTCAATAGATTTCCAAGGTATTTACACCAATTGATCGGAAAATCGATTTGGAAAATATTAAAAATATACTATTGATTTTCAATGAGCGTCATTGAAAAATTGAATTATTTTCATATTTTTTGCTTCCCTCCTCAGTGCTTCCCTAGCACGGATGACAGAAATATATACGATACGAGCGATGGGTTAAGCTTCCTTATGACTGTATGTATTTAATTTACGCCCTATAGAATCCGATCAAAAATGATTAGGCTTCGGCTGTTGCTGCTTCCCCGGATAAGGCAACGAAGACATCCAAATTCGCCAAGCGAGACGCCAACAAACCGAAGAATCCATCGACTCATCCGCCAGTGAACGATATGGTTTTGGCAGCTTTTTACTGCGCATCGTCATTCGGTCAGCGGCTTTCGTTGGCGACAAATCGGCAAGCAGCAAGCTTGCGACACATCGAACAAACAGTTTTCGAGTCACATCCGTGGCATAATTTTAAAGGTTGTATTTGAAACATTGTTTGCCTTGCGGTGCACATCGTCGTCAGTTGGTCGTGTTCATCGGCTGCTGAGGAAAGGAAAGTATGCTGAGCGTGTTGGAGCTGGTGCACTCGTGTCGCTGCCGTGATGGAATATCTGGCTGCTGAAGTTCTGGAATTGGCAGGAAATATGCTGCTCGCCACAACAAAACGTCCGGAATTATGCCATGTCACTTGCAGTTGGCCACCTGGCCTGGACTGGTATTTCATGACCGTACACGAACGACTTCGTCGATCGCATAGCTGCAGAGGCTTTCTGGCTGGTCCGTTGCAACAAGCCGTGCCTGGTTAGCGGTTATCGGTACTTCAATTTACCGAAAAGAGAATTACGTTAGGTACGTTAGTGCAAGTTTAATGCAAGCTAGAGTTATGATAATCAAACAATCGGTCCTTTTAAGGATCACACAACGATTGAAGAGTTTATTATATTTTCTGCCCTGTTAATACCATAATAACACAGGCAACGAGGGAAAAGTTGAACTTTTCGCCGTTGCGGACGACCAACAAATGGCGGGAATAAGTTTACTGCACACGGGCGACATTTTCTGTCACTTCCAAAACGTCTGCAACTTGTAAATGCTTTATTATCAGTGTTCTTCTTTTGTAAACTGCAGAAAAATTTTGCGCAAATTTTTCAGCTTTTTGAAAACTTGCGCGTACCGTCTACCGATTACCAGAGGAAAAGCACTATTCAACGAGGAAACAGATAATGAAAAATCGGTTAAGAATTGAACGTATACAATGCTACTACTTTGGTAAACGTTACGTATGTAGGTTGTACACATGAAGAATAGTATTATTACATACATGGATACATCCTACTATCGCTACAAAGAGACTTACGTAGTCCTACGTCACCTATTCGGTCGTATCTTGTGCACAACCCGGCAGATTTTTTCTTTTTTTCAGACACTTGTGCACATTCCGGGCTTCTAAAGATCGCTTTTCAGCAATAGGATCTTTCCATGCAATAATCAATTTCGTTGTACCAACTTTAACCCACGCGATGATTTGTTTGTGAGAAAGACATGACATATTTGCTTCACACCTTAAGTTTTCTTGTCTGCAATCCACTCCATCATCTAGCCTTTCACATGTATGATATATTAATAATAGGATATTAAGATGAAGTAAAGTATATATGGGCAAAAATAGAACAATCTCACCAGCAATCCTTCGGTTGGAACAGAGTTGCATCATTTGATTTGATCATTTCTATAAGTGCTTCCATTGTTAATTTAATTTTTTCTTCTTCTGGTATCCATGAGCATCATATAAACTTTGTTCTGTCAGTTTTCACTGTACACTAGACGGTGCTTCATGAGCTAAAACGAAACAAATAATTAAAATAACTTATATTAAGCTTACCTACTAACAAGGTCGTCTGGCTCAACCGTCACCCTAACCCACAATTTTGAGATTAGGCACCCTGTATCGCATCTCCTAGCTTGACTCTTTAATAGTGCATAACCGGGTAAGGCCACGTGGAGGCGCTAGGTAGGGGCTTAGGATGGTTAAAACTCAGTGTTGGGCACCACTAATTTGCTAACCGTTACATTCTGCTCGATAATCGTGGAAATTTCACTAATCACTAAACGCAAACTGCAAATTAACAGTCACTGTTTATTTCTGAACATATCGCAACAACTTGCATTGTAATCTATCACTGTACAAATTATCTGCCTCTGCCGAAAAACAAAGAAACGAATGAGCTGGAGAGGAGAGTAGGGGAGGAGCAGGACTTGAACGATGCGCTAGCAGGGGTTCAGTCCTGATCCTCGTCTATCCTCAACACGCCGACTCGGTGTGAGTCGACAAACGAAGATGTGGCTCCAAAACTTTCTACTCACGGGTCGAGATTCATTCTGCCTGATCTTTGACTGTGTGCTGGAGGGTGGGCTGAAACAAAAGGAGAGCCGAACAGTTATGGCCAGTAGGATGGCTGTACAATCGCTCAAACAATCTAAATAAATATATAACGTCGAGTATCCACCCCTAGGTTACTTAAAAGTTGCTGAGTCTCAATAAGAGAGATCTCATCACAATAGTTCAACATAATGGACGCAGTGGTAAGAGTACCCAACAGAGGAGAAGGAGCAATAGTCCCATAACCAAGCTGCGATAGCTTGTGAAGGAATGCGTCGGCCACCAGTGACCAAAGCAAGAAGCAGAGAACTACTTCTTGATTTCCATTCATCGTCAAAATCATGAGCGACGTTTCTCCCAATAATCCTATGGCTTGTCTGCTCAAAAGCATTTCTTGAATCTACTTAGCTCATTGATAGTGTGCTCAATTTCATTTTGAAAGAGAGCCACACATGATTACACTACAGCCGCAATAACTGAAGTGAAGGGCGTGTTATCAAAAGCGCCTTCAATATCAAGGAAAGCACAAAATACCGTCTCTTGATATTTGAGCGATTTCTCGTTTGACTTCATTACGCAGTGCAATGCGGTTTCTGGAGATTCACCGTGTTGGCATGCTTGTTTGTTTCCATGAAACGGACAGTTTTATTTAAACTCAGAGCGAACATAGTTTACCGTGTTTTTCTCCATCAAGATGAGAAGCGTTGATGGCAGACTTATTGGCCTAAAAGACTTATGCATGATTTTCTCTTTCTTTTCTGCCTTACCTTTGGGTATCTGCTTACTTTCCGACAATTCTCCGGGATAAGTCCCAAAGTGAAACCGGCACGAAAAATGTTAATGAGCTTGGAAATTATAACGCTGTCCATTTTATGTAAAAAAGTGGGTAGAATACCATCCGGACCTGGTGAATTTATTTGTTCAAAAGAGCTAAGTGCCTATTTGATCGAATGCTCGAATCAGCATGCAAGCAGAGTCGAGTTGTTTGGCAATTATGTAACAAGATTTTCTAAAACAGCGAGGCCTGATTTCATCGATTTATTGTTAACACTTTACACTCTGCAATTAAATAAAAGGAAATAATGGAAATCATGCAAACATTTCTGAACAGCCAATTGTGTTATATAAAGTCAAGACATTTCCTCCAATTATCACCAACTGCGAGGCCCCCCTGAAGCGCGAGGCTCCGTGCGACCGCACGGGTTTGCCGGGCTAAACGCCGGCTCTGTAATTTAATGTACACTCTAGTCTATATAACTCTTCTCTAAAGAAGGGACCAAATTTGATCATTTAATGCTTATGCGATTAGTCATGTAATGGATTAAGTCCGTTTGGACTAGCTGCGTACAAAATTTTTATTCGCAGATGCACCAGAGAGAAGAAGCTGCAAAAACAGCTAAGCATTAAATTATCAAATCAATGTGACCATTATTAATTAAATCACCCTAGAATACTATCACGCACGGAGCATAAAGCCAAGCATAAACGAACACTGCAGCATTAGCAAGACAACCTAAGAAGATAGAGCAAACACTACACTCAAAAGTCAGAAGTAATTTTGACGTTTCTCTTGGTTATGCTTTGTTGTGCAATCGCATCAGTCAGACTAAAAATAATGCAGTTATGTTTGCTTAAGTGACTGATGTTCTTAAAGACCTAAATATTCATGGTTAATTTCCATAATTTGTTTCAAGTATCGGAATATGTACTTAAAAATGATTACAGTGAGAAGGCAAGCGGTGCAGCGAGCAATCTTTCTAAGACTATAGATAGAATATTATTAATTATAGCAGTGAGTATGTTGTGCCCTCAGGATTATAGTTACTATATATATAGTTCGGCGGACAGAAAACCAGGCGAATTGGCATCCCTGTTTTATGAAATTAAATTTGAAATTATGGTGAAATGTGCAGGTTTTTACGAAAAATAATCACTGGCGGGTGTTGAAAATGACTAGTTCTATGAAAATAAAGTGAGTTTTTTTAACATTACTCCTGCATTTTGGATTTTGAAAAGCTTTTGGCTCCGCTTTTGACGTTTATTTGGCTCCCGATTTTCTATCCGCCGAACTATATATATAGTAACTATACTCAGGATTGGAGGGGAGCATTAGCATGTTGGACAAATCAATTGTTTGAAAGGCTGATACTGGATGTTTGGCTTTTTATGTGAGTACTAGTACCTATACTAAATTAGTCTAATAGGTGCATTTGTTTTGAGTGGGCAATTTGAAACATTTAACGTATAGAACTTTTACACATTATACCTACACGGTAAAAAAATAACACGTTGAAGCGAAGTGATTTACCGTTGGATTCGCACTACTTGCCTATCATTACTATTCGAAATGAAAATCCATTGAAAATGAATCAACACAAAGCAAAATGAAATCAACAGAAAATCACTTTAATTTCCAATGCGTTATGTTTTAAACTTTTGAGCTGTCAAATGAATTAAATATATTCGATTTAAAATCAATAATATGTTTGATATTTTTTATTAATTTTATTAAACAAAATACAAATAAAATAATTAACCTCAGTTTATAATAAATAATAAATAAACTGGATTGTTCTTTGTAATGCAGGCATGCCCAAATATGGTTGATTGTTGTCATAATCGTGGTGGTTCAACCATAAACTACCTGAAAACAGATAACAATTTATTAATTTCAACGACATACATAATTTAGCTATACTCACACTCTAGAATAGTATTAATTTCAGTCGAAAGCGAATTTTCACCTTCTGGGCTCATGATTTTTCTTCGATTACCTACTGAAGGATACTTTGTTTTTCGATTACTGAAGTAAACTTTGCGAGTTTTTGACAGTTGTGAAATGCAAAAAATGATTAGTTGCAAATTCAATAGATATGCATTCTGATTCGACAGTGATTTCCATTGAATAGTATTCGATGGAAGATCTTTTCTTCGAAAAATGAAAATCTCTCGAAAATCAACACTAAATCACTTCAATATGCAATGCTGCGTAACAGATTGATTCAAATGCAAGAACACTTGATTTGGGCGTGACGATTTTTTACCGTGTAACTTTACATTACCCATTCTTACGAGTAATTCCCTTCATACGGTGTTCGTCAGCACAATCCCGTTTGCGTTTGCAGTAGCATTGGGCGATACTGCGAGAAGCATCGATATTCGAATATCGATACAAATTTTTTTAAAGTATCGATCCGGCTGAAATATCGGGCGGCAAGTATCGATACCAGTAGTATCGATATCGGTATCGATACACTGAAAGGGTGTACGCAACCACAACGAAAACCATACTTTTGTTTATTATTTAGCTTAATTTTCATCCGTTTTTTCAGCAAATCCGTTTTCTTAAGTCGGTAAACCGACTTTTTGCCAGATTGACCGGTCACCAGCTTTGCAAGTGAAAAACCGGCCGGGCCGGCCAGAAATCGAGCACTCAGCAACCTTACAGACAAAAATGCTAGAAATGGAACCTATGAATAAAAGCGAGGTGACCATATCGGTCGAACTATAAAATCAGAACATTTTCTGCCCAAACATGCGGATGAAGATTTAGATTCGACAAACCAATTAATTTATCCCCCTTCCACCTCTGTTTACGCTACAAAAGGTACAAGCCATACAAAACTGGACAATAATGATGACCGTGAGAATGTACCTCTACAATCATACAGATAACTAAATTAAACACTTTGCTCTACAAGTGGTAACACCAACAGGTAACAATGCTCCTAATGGCCCTTAACACCTAATAGAGTAAACATCGAAACATTGAAATAACTGTAGAGCGTAACACTTGCTGAGACAGATGAAAGTCAAACACTGCTGAAATTTGGTTGAATGCATGTTGCAGTCCAGTGATGGCGCTATCAGCAAGAGAGACAAGAAAAAAATGCTACGTTGTAGCGACCCGGGGTGGATTGTGCTATATCAAGAACTCCCAAGTCAGTTTCATCCTGGTGCCAATGGTGCATTCTTACAACATGCCAGCCGTGTACACATTGGCGTAGCTAGGTAATTTCCCTGGAGGGGGCCCAGGGGGTGCCTTCCGAAAAAAATTTCATTATGATCCAGTTACGCCGGCTGTCAGCGATAGCACAGGGTTTTGTAAATACCAGACGGGCTTCATGAGAGCCCGCGCAATTACGGACCAGATGTTTATCATCCGACAGATCTTGCAGAAATATCGGGAGTACAACGTGCCCATGCACCACATCTTTATTAATTTCAAAGCAGATACGATGCACTCGATCGAGGCTAGCTATGACCGATAATGCAAGAGCACGGTTTTCCGGATAAACTGGGGCAAATGATCAGAGCTACATTGTATCGAGAGATGTATTTCGTGTGTAACTCGGGAACACTTTTGAATCCTTTTTACATACTATTCAACTTCGCTCTTGAGGGGGTGGTCCGACGAAAGCGAAGTCTAGGAGGATTGGGTTAAACATAAGTGCGTCGAAGCCCAAATACATGAAAGAAAGAGGCTCGATAAATCAAACACGTGCCTCACACGGACGGTAACTGTTCACAGCGTCGCTTGCCGGAAGCGGGAGGCACACCGGACAATATTTGGCGGAGAACAAACTGAAAGCGGAGAGTGGCAGAGACGAATGAATCACGAGCTACAGAAACTGTTTGGAGAGATTCTCATTGTCATCTGGCGAAAGTCAGTAGGCTATCGTGGGCCGGACATTTCGTAAAGATACCGGACGGCAGTGTGACGGAAACAGCTCTTTTCAACAGCTACATCAGCACCAGGAACAGAGAGGCTTAACGTGCGAAGATGGCACGACCAAGTCGAAAGTGATTTGAGACTTCTGAGACTGGAAAATTGGCGACGAGTGGCCCAAGATCGAGTTGAATGGAGACGACTGTTTATAACAGCATGAGCCGGGGTGGCTATCAGGTTACTGACGGCTACTAACGATGACAACAACTACGCGTTTGCGATACCTAGCAAAAAAGGAAAACATCAACGCGGTGGGAATATATACACTGAATGTTTTTCCGGTTTTTCAATTACAATGGGGAAAATTTCTGGAGGGGGTCTGCAAAATTCTGGAGGGGGCCTGGTACCCCAGGCACCCCCTCTAGCTACGCCAATGCGTGTACGATGGGAATCTTTCAAAGTAGTGCCTGCAGCTCGTGGTTCATATGCCTGGACCGCTCTCTGCTTCCAGTTACCAACACCTTGCGTTCAAATACGGCAAATGCACTTATATTTTGCGTACGGTTTATGCTCCTTGATCGAAATCACTTACGAAGGCAAAAGTAGACCTGACATAGCTAGAATGTGTCGTTGAATCTGCTTACTCGTATTATTGACGGCGGTTGCCAGAGATCCCTAATTTATGAATTCATCAACCCCTTCCAGTTCATCTCCGTCAAAAGTCACTCCATGCAGCGTTTCTTCACTTAACAACGCGGTTGCGGCCTCATTGACGGCCTAGCGTATCCAACCACATCCATTTTCGAGTGGCAAGACAGCTAGCTCATTGAGGAAAGCAAAGCTTCACTCAGCAAGTGCGCGTAGTTCTCAGCAACTTGCGAGTTGTCTAAATGATCGCATTTGAAGATTATTTTGAAATCGGAGCTGGAATTGCACTTGAAATTTTACTTAAAATTGAACTTGAAATAGAAACTGAAATTTAACTTAGAATTAAGCATGGCATTATGCTAAAAATTGTACTTTAAATTGATATTGATGATCAAATGATATTGGACAGTTTGAATCAATTTCAACTTAAATATTTACTTTAAATTGAACTGGAAGTAAGACTTTAAATTGTCCTTAAAATTAAACTAAAAGTGGAACTTGAATTTGGACTTCAAATTACACTTAAAATTGGACGCGAAGTTAAACTTAAGTTTGGACTAATTCAGACTAGAATATATAAATAGGACTTGAAATTACACATGAAATAGGACTTAATGAGACATGAAATTGAACTTGAAATTTTACTTGAAACTAACCTGAATTGGATGTAAAATTATACTAGAAATTTTACTTACAACTTCGCCAGAAATTGGAGTTAAATCGGACTTAAAAAGGAACTTCGAATTGGACTTGAAATAGGATTTGAAATTTAATTTAATTTTTACATCGCCCAAGAAATCCGACTTGAAATTGGATTTCAAATTGAAATTAAAGTTTTATTTTAAATTTGATTTAAGACTGGAACTAGGAATGCATCTATTTTTGCAGCGTTAGTATATTTATCGATAAAAATAGCCGCCGTACTTTTAATTAGGTACACCTCATATTTTAATTTCTACGAGTTCGAGGTGGTAAACTAGTTTATATACTTCGGGTCGTTGATGACGTCGGATAACAACTGCAGCAGAGAAACACACCTCACCATTCTTGCCGGAAGTCGTGTTTACTACGGATTCTACAAGACCATAAAATTTGATCAACTTCAACCCTGTATCAAATGTACCATGTACAAAGCGCAAATAAGACCGATAGTCTACGGGCACGAAATGTGGACAATGCTCGACGGAGACTTGAAAGCGCTACAACGGCCATGGCAACGTTTGGACGTTGTGTGCTTAGGATCATCTTTGGTGGTGTATGTGAGTACGGTGTATGGAGAAAAAACATAAACCACAAGCTGGCGCAGCTTTTCGGCGAACCCAGTATTCAGAAAGTTGCTGAGGCTGGAAGGGTACAATGGGCGAGACATGCCGGAAAACAATCCCGTAAAAATGATGTTTGCCTCGAATTCGATTGGTTCCAGGCGCAGAGGTACGCAGCGTGCTCGACGGTTAGACCAAATGGACTCCATTTAATGGAGCAAGTCCTGGAAAGTGTGGGACATTCGAGAAATTGGAGACGGGCAGCCATGGACTGAGTTTGTTGGCGGAACATTGTTATGCAGGTGAAATCCTAATGGACATCGCATTAGGATAAGCAAGGTTATTAATTAAGATAAGTATTTTAGTTTCTCTAGCTTTTACTATATAAAGGTATCGATACAAATATCGGCGTTTTAGCATCGATACTGGCCGGTATCGGGACGCTCAGTATCGATCCAAAATATCGATGTATCGGCCCAAAAGTATCGATTTTTTCGATACAGATACAGTATCGCCCAATGCTAGTTTGCAGTATCGAGAGAACATCCTCGTTTCACTGTGTGTAGGTACGGTTTTGTAAATGTAGTGTATTCATCTTCATTGCATCAACCTACTACTTGTCCATTTAGTAGCCGATCAGCAAAATCTATCAGTCAAGTTTTTTGTACGGAAGATAACTGAGCACGGCAGAATGCTCAATTTCGGGCGATTAACAGTGTAGTGGATTTACCTTCGGCTGTCCAATTTTGGTGCTCTTCACAAGGACGATTGTTCCCTCGGACAAAGTAAGTAGATATCTTCGGTTAAATGCAACTAAAATCCATCCGGTATGCAGTCTGCAGATGATTCTGTTTGCGTCCATGAAAAAAAAACATCCTACAGCTGGAACACGCCAGACATCCGCGCGATTGACCACGTAATACAAAGTATTATCACTTGAATCTTTTTACTGCTTTCGTGTTAATTTTTTTTTTCGTTTCGAACCAGGTTTGTTTTGATAGTAACATCTATAGTTTAAGATTGAAAATACTAACCGCCTAGGCGGAACACAAACACAAAACAAACATTGAACTTCAAAAGGTGAACGTCTTCACTGAATAATTATTGTAGAGCAACTTAATAAAATAATGCGTTCGCAGAAGACGACGACGTCTAGCCTGCCTCTTAGATCGATGATTGTTTTATGATAAAAATGTTATTGCTGCCTGTTTTAGTAAGGTTTGTTTGCTTTGTAATTTTATGATTTGCTACTCCAGCTTCTGCCATAGGCCATGAAATGCAAAGCTCATCCGTTTGTATCCAATGCGGCCCATATTTCTTCCAGTGCGTCTGCTACTAGTAGCGCCTGTCAAAGTGTGATAAAGTGCTGCTATCGGGGTGTGTTATCGCTCTCGTTCGTAGATCACGTACTTCTAGTCAATTAGATATTGTACGAATTTGTTTTATACCGAGGGGTGACAGACGACGCTGCAGAAGAAAAAAAAAAGTTGCATTCCAAACTGCGGTTTTGCGAATTCATAATATGTGCGACCTTTGACACGAATGAGTCAAACAGCGAACGGTTTGCGAGCCTTCTTAATTGTTTCGCCTGGAAGCTAAATTTAGAATGTGAAGCAAACAGCTACAAATTGGACGCCAATTAAAGTGACCATTCGCGTACGGTTCCATCGACCCCTCGGAGCACTACAACTTTTATAATATTTGTTAACGTTGCGCTTTCCACACACAGTAGGGTTAGATGCTAGTATTATAGGCCCATCATTGGGGTTGCTTTTATTCTAGGCCAGTTTTGTTGCGCAAAATTAATATCAGTGGAGCAGGCATATATAAGAAGTGCCTTTCCGACGGGATGAGATTACATTGTAAGTTGCGTTTCGAAGATATACCGTTCAGAGTTATCCTTCCGTTCAGCAAGTTACCGTTGATTACAACAGCTTAGGGCTAGGTTCTATCTGGTATCTGATGAGTAATTTTATTAATTTTGGGTAAGATTCATAGCTAATGGTTTGTCTAAGCGGTATAATTCATACATTTCGTTTTTCTGATTTCAGAAATTCAACAAAACGATCGGTCACCATCCAGAAGGAAGTCAACATTCGCTCTCTGAAGCCGATTATATGACGTAAGTAGATATTATTTCAAATGCTTGATTTCAATGTCCGAACCAGTACACGTGCTCAGATAAGACAATGAGTTCTAATCGTTACGGCTCTGACATAAAATACTGTTTTCATACGTCTCTTTGAACAAGTTTGCTGAGTCGCGCCTCATATAAAACAAAATAATTGCATGGCAATTCGAATACAAACACTTTTAAAGTTTGTTTTTCGAAAACGTGATTAGCTATCATAGTAGCCAGGTATTTCTATTTTGTTGGAAAACAGTTCCTACGCCCGGCACAGCAGTTCAAGTCTGTCAACGCTTGCTTTTCGCTAGCATAGTTCATTACTGAATTCAGTATCTATATCAAATTAGGTTAATGAAATGAACTACATTGATAATTTGTTATTTTCTCACCTCCCCCCGTGTCACAGATTTGCTTTACCCGTTCCGCACTCGGATCGCCGCCAAACCTGCTAGACCCAACTAGAACCATCCAGCAGAGCAGCCAATTGCCGCAGCATGATTCAAGGTTACGGCCCCGTAACGCAGGCCCTGCTGGGAACCCTGCTGACCTGGGGACTGACGGCCCTCGGTTCCGCAATGGTGATATTTCTGCGCGGTAACCAGCGCAAATCGTTGGACATCTCGCTGGGATTCGCCGCCGGAGTAATGGTTGCCGCTAGCTTCTGGTCGCTGCTAGCGCCCGCAATCGAACTGGCCGAAAGCTCCAACATGTACGGCAGCAAGGGTGAGTTTGCCTTCATACCGGTGGCAATCGGATTCCTGCTGGGAGGCATTTTCGTCTACGGTACCGATAGAGTTATTTCGTTCCTGGGCATCAACAGCCCGACCATGATGATTGCGCTGACGCACACCAATAAGGACAAGGCAGATATTGCGATTGACGATCAGGTTTCTTCGTTGGAACACGGTAGAAGCTCGTACGCCGGTGTTACTCCCAACCCACAGGACAATTCCCTATCCATCGGAATGGACAGCTTTGCCGATTGTCTGAACGCACAGCACGAAAGCGTATCCAGGAAGCGCAGAAAGGGTTGCGACAATTTGAAGGAACAATCTCTCTACACTAATGCCAACCAAAGCCAGATTGACGCTCAACTGTCTCAGTGGAAAAGAATCATGTTGCTGGTTGTGGCCATTACCGTACATAATATTCCCGAAGGATTGGCCGTTGGTGTAAGTTTTGGTGCCATTGGAACAACTGAGTCGGCGACTTTCGAAGCAGCCCGAAACTTGGCTATCGGCATCGGCATTCAAAACTTTCCGGAAGGACTCGCTGTCAGTCTACCGCTTCATGCAGCCGGATTTAGCCTAGGCAAGAGCTTCTGGTACGGTCAGCTGTCGGGGATGGTTGAACCAATCTTTGGAATTCTTGGTGCCATTGCAGTCAGCATAGCTACTATCATTTTACCCTACGCTCTGTCGTTTGCCGCGGGCGCTATGATTTATATTGTTGCGGATGATATTTTACCGGAGGCACATGCTAGGTAGGTGCAGTTTTAATCCCATTCAGACGCTTCTTATCTTACGTTATTGTGTAATTTTGCAGCGGCAATGGTCAGTTGGCAACCTGGGGAACCGTTGCCGGTTTCGTTGTGATGATGTGCCTCGACGTTGGGCTCGGTTAAATCTCTACTTGATCTGCTGCTTATTACAACCGCATAAACCATTGTGATTCGACTGTTGAAATGTACTTCAATTGCGTAAGTATTACCTGTATTCGTTAGAATTTGCTTAGTAGTGTGAGAGACGAAAAACCAGACAAAAAAGAAGCAACGTCTTTTTAATTCTCTCATGAAATGTGGCATTAAACGTTAGCATGTTGCAATCACCTACAACACACAAACATGAACTGTACATATTGGAAAAAATTCAACGCAAAACGTAACGTTTTTCCTTTTTATTTTATTCAAGTTTACTTAGTATACTGTACAAATAAATTTTATGACAAGAGCTAAACGTAATTCAGTTCTAATCTGCTATAGAAATATCACACCAACCGTAAATCATGGTCACTAGCGGGCAACGTGGAGGATACGAATGGGATGCATTGGATCTGCATCGCATCTGTGGCAGAGCTGTTTGCTTCCTTCTAATCAGTTTTGATTGTACAAATACTGAAGATTGCATTTCAATGCAGAGCAGACAGTCCGCAGTCTCACATTACTGTAGAGAGCAATATTTAAACAAGAAACAAAAGATTGTTAAAACTTATGTAAATCTCTCAAAGCATTGATAGATAGATAAATGTAATAGATTTTTAACAAGTCTCTATTCAAATATTGTAATTGGCTTTCCTAGCACGCGATAACTAATTTATGGCACCTTCTAATAAGACCACAATTTCGGAAAAAAGTGGCAGAGTCTCCTTGTCGAGTATGATTCATACCCTTATCATCCCCATCTAAGAGTTCGACGACGATTTTATATCGAGGTCTTTCACTGCTTACTTTGATCTCCCACAAGGCATTTATCTCGGACCATCGGTCCTTACCTACTTCAACAATTTAATTGGCAACAGATAAATTGGCGAGGTTTGTTAGAATAAATTGGTCTTATGCGATTGACATACCATGTCCATGTCGAGCGGTGGCTGCCGTGCGCTGTACTTCTTCCATGTCTCATGGGGATTTATTGTTATTGTTGCCAGCCGGGGGGACTTTTTTTGTATGTCAGAAGAGCACTGAGATCGAGTTTCCATGCAGAGTATGGAGTTCATAGGTAGCTTCCGAAGAAACTGTAGTGCGCTGAACTTTCCAGTTCTAAATTGCAAAAGCGGCAAATGTCAGTTAAAACGTTGCTAATTCTCTTTAAATGGTAAAGAGAGCGACAATACCCGGTGAGGAGTCTCGTGATTGTGCGCAGTTCACTACGCATTAAGTTTTTTTCAATTAATGCTGGGTTTGGGTAGATAAACTGTTTAGCTTGTCTACAGCCTGACGCTTGGTACCAACAAAGTCGTATGCTATTTCTAGCTTTTCCCAGGTCAGTAATTCGCCTAAGCTTCCTTCTTCACATGGCGATATAAAAGCAGCAAGCACAACATTGCCTCCATGGCTGTAGTTGATTTTGTGCACATGGTGCTGGTCACTGATAGACATTCCAAGCATGTCAGTGAACTCACATAACCTTCTGCAAGAGTGCGTCAACAACCAGTAACCAAAGCAAGGAGGAGAGAACTCCTTCTTGAGAACATCTTTTGATTGCTGAAATCGTGATTGACGCCTATATACCAATTAGGCTGCAATTTCCCTGCTTGACACCATTGCCTGAATCCAGTATTATCGGATGGTCAGTTCCTTCGTTAGAGAGCCGTGTTAATTGAAGCCAAGGATGTGTTGCCGAAAGCGCCTTTTTTGTCAAGAAAAGCACATAGTGTCATCTATTGGTATTGAAGCGAGTTTTCAATCAGTGTCACTAGGCAATGAAGTGCGGTTTACCGCGGAAATACCGCGTAGGTAAGCATGTTGATTGCTATGCAGAGAGGAGTATTTAAGAACTCATTGCGGATGTCAAAAGCGATATGCCTATAGTCTTATAAACTAGGTTCATTAGAAACATACCAGTTTTTGACCTTCTCAGCAATTGAAGTGCTGCATAGAGTGAAATCTAGGACCTCATCTCTGATAGCATAAACAAAAGTGGGAACGTTCCTTGCAATGCATACATTGACATTGTTAGCTGTTAAGTATTCAAGTAGGTACTCACTCCTGTTATTTACATCCGTGGTGCCCCACCAATACCGTGTGGTGGGCGTTGGCTTCGCAGTCGATCAGAAACGGCACGTTGATGTTCCTGTAGTAGCGCACGAGCGCAGCAACCTCGGGTGGCAGTATATCGTCCTTATCACCCGGGAAGTACCCGGACGCTACGATCAGGTCCTGATTCCCCGCTGTGGTTGTCACTTGCAGTTTAACAGCGACGACATCGCGTTGTATGAATTCTGTAATGGGAGAAAATTTTATTTCTTTAGTTACCGAATTTGCAGTCCTCCGTTTTGACTGCGTATTACAGTAGATCAACTTACCGTAATTATCAAGACCTGGCTAAACTGGCTGGTAAACGGCTGAATAATGCGTACCGTCAGTGCCTTGTGCACGTGTAGGCATAAAATAGACGCTACGGTGGTTCATAGTCTCTTATTCAGCCACCCCTATTCCTACCTCCTCGTGGTACCAGCCGGGGTACGAGCAACTTTGGTGGAGATCGGTTAACCAACCCCGGTGGAAGCCAAGGTCGTATGCTGACAGAAAAGGAGGGCTCTTTCGTGCTTCGTTGGCCCTCCGGCGAAACAGGGGTTGGTGTAGCAGGCTTTGCAAGCCGTCACCACGAAAAATACTAAAGCACGGAACGAAGAACAAGGAAATTTTTACTGGAACAATCGGAATAGACCCACGCGACGAAAAAGGACTATGGATTGGAAACTCGGGACGTGGAACTGCCGATCTCTCAACTTCCAAGGGAGCACTCAAGTGCTCTCCGACGTATTGAAGAGCCGCAAGTTCGACGTCGTAGCGCTGCAGGAGGTGTGCTGGAAGAGCTCAACGGTACGTACGTTCAGAGATGGACATACCATCTACCAGAGCTGCGGCAACACACACGAGCTGGGTACAGCGTTCATAGTGATGGGCGAGATGCGGAAACGGGTGATTGGGTGGTGGCCAATTAATCCTCGAATGTGCAGGTTGAGAACCAAGGGCCGAATCTTCAACATAAGCATCATCAACGTGCACAGCCCTCACCTCAAAAGTACCGATGACGACAAAGATGAATTCTACGCGCAGTTGGAGAGTGAATACGACCGCTGTCCAAAACATGATATCAAGATCGTCATCGGGGATTTCAATGCTCAGGTCGACCAGGAGGAGGAATACAAACCGGTGATTGAAAGGTTCAGCGCACATCAGCGGACCAATGAAATGGGCCTAAGACTCATCGACTTTGCCGGCTCCAAGAACATGGCCGTAGGTAGTACCTTTTTCCAGCACAGAATCCATCACAAGTACACCTGCAAGTGCCCAAATCAGACAGAATCACAGATCGACCACGTTTTGATCGACAGTCGGCACTTCTCAGACATTATAGACGTTGATTCGGACCACTACCTAGTGATGGTTAAGATGCGCCCAAGACTCTCCGTTGTGAGCAACATTCGGTATCGACGCCAGCCTCGGTTAGATCTGGCTGAAGCAGCCAGACGTCGCCGCAAATTACGCGCATTCACTCGAAGCTGCACTGCCGGAAGAGGACGAGCTATACGAAGCCCCTCTCGAGGACTGTTAGAACACTATCAAAACAGTCATCAGCAGTGTAGCGGAGAGCTCCATCGGGCATGTGGCCCGGAATCAGCGGAACGATTGGGTTGACGATAAATGTAGGAGGGTGATGGATGAGGAGAACGCTGCGCGGGCAGCCAGGATGCGCCGTGCCACACGTCAGAACGTGGAAAGACACAAAAAGAAGAAGATGCAGCGAACCCAAATCTTTCCGGAGAAAAGCGCTACCTGGAAGAGCAGGAATATGCAGCGTTGGAGCGGCTGCATCGTTCACAGGAAACGCGAAAGTTCTACCAGAAACTGAACGGATCCCGCAAAGGCTTTGTGCCGCGAACCGAAATGTGTCGGGATAAGACTGGCAGTATTCTGACGGACGATCGTGAGGTGACCGATAGGTGGAAGCAGCACTTAGACGAACACCTGAATGGCGCCCTGGCGGAGAATCATAATGGTGGGGAAAGCAATTTCAAGGGTGCAACAAACGGGGAAGAGGTGCCAGCCCCAACGATAGGCAAAGTTAATGAAGCCATCATGCAGCTAAAGAACAACAAGTCAGCTGGAAAAGATGGCATCGCACAGTGGTTGAATTTTGAATAAACGCGTACATTAGCAATTGGGTAAAAAATGTGTAATTTTTCAAGGGTGGTGTCTTCGGAGAAGTTTAATAATAAAACATTGCGCATCTTTCTGCACTATTACGGTGACCGTGAATTCACCTATTAGGGTGATACAAACTTTTGTTTTTTTAAATAATTTCAAAAAATTTTTCTTCAAAAAGTTGCAGGCATACTAAAATAAGCAATTTTGCTGAATATATACTATCTATCTTTTACCGGTTGCGAAATATAATGATGTGCCAAAAAGGAGCACTTAAAAATCAATTATATATGTATGTATGTATGTATGGGGGTAGCCACCATCACCTCAAGGATTTCCCATTGTATGCAAGTAGATTTACTGCAGAATCGAATTTATCTACCTAGCAACTTTCATGCCAATGCTGTTCGTGAAGGACCAAAAGAGGCTGAGTGGATCTATAAGCAACGTCGCTTATATGATTCCACTCCTTCCAGCATAGACTTCCGATTTCTAGATACATAGCTTCGCCGTGCAAACTTATCTTGCGTGATGATTTGTGTGCTAGAAGGGCGCGTCAAAATCCTCTCCGACCTTATTCGACTTGGGCTGGTTACCACATCCCTCCAGTCTTCGATTCATTCGATACCCTGATGCACCTTCCCCTTTACGATAATGATGGTAAATGGCAATGTAATAAATTATATGAAGATATATGGACAAAAATAGAACAATCTCACCAGCAGTCCTTTGAATGGAATAGAGTTGCATTATTTGAGTTTACATGAGTGCTTGCATTATTAATTCAATTTTTTCTTCTGGTATCCATGAGCATTGTTTAAACTTTCTTCGGCCCGAGTTTTCACTGTACAGTAGGAGGTGCTTGCTTCATGAGCTAAAACGAAACAAATAATTAAAATAACTCATGTTAAGCTTACCTGCTAACAAGGTCGTGTGGCTCAGCCGTCACCCAAACCCGCAGTTTTGAGATCAGGCAGCCGGGAACCACCTATCATCCCACCGCCTAGCTTGGCTAATCAAAAGAGCATTACCGAGTTAGGCCACGTGGAAACGCTAGGTAGGGACTTGGGATGGCTGGAGCTATGTTAGACGCTTCCTCATTTGCCTTCCTCATTTCATACCCAGGAGCACTTAAAAATCAATTATGCTCAATAACTTTGCACACAATTTTTTTTTATTGCTTTCAAATGTTCTACAAAGTTATTCAGTACGCTAAAATACACATTTTCACTGAAGACTGTTTTTCATGAAGATGCACATGAGGCATGATGAACTCTTTGGTAAAGTCGTTAGACTCGGAAACTGAAGGATGGCGGCCAGTGACGTGAACGCCTTGTAGATAAGCAAGCTTCCCTACATTAGAGGGTTTCAGTCGAGTGGAGATCGGTGTCGAGTGGAACGATAACAAGATGAGAATTGGATGCAATATCGGCACTGCAAATCCACGTTTTTTTTTGAGTCAATATTCGCGTTGAAGTCGCCAAAGAGGATTTGAAGTCACCCTTCAGACTTTTTCAACTTTTATTACTTTTCCGCTGGCTGAAAGATATCTTTCTCCTGCTTGTCGGCGCATAATGGCAGGAGTGGCGCATAGCACTGGATTTCTGTAAAGTTTCTAACCCATGTTTTAAATCTGGCCACGTTTATTTCTTCGTTTACCGGTTCCCACTTCATCAGGGCCTCATGTGCTTCCACATGGGCTCAGCAGGAATCCAACTCTTCTCTCGAGTAGCATTTTGCCTCGTATGCTTGAGTAGAGCAAGACTTCCCCGGATGATGTCTTGTGTTCGCCAGTACCCGGTCAGCGGACCTCGCTTAGCCCCGCAATTTCAAACTTTAGGTGGCTAGCTTCCCTTGTAAGTTGAGCCAGCTTATACCCTGCTGGGCAAGAGTCAGTATGTTTCATGTTCCGATTTGTGTCTGTGTTTTCATGTTAAAGGTCATTACCAATAATCCAGATTGATTTCTCTTTCATTCCAGCTGCTGTTCCTCCTCCCTGTCTGCGTACGATAACCAAGGCTGTTTGTCCCAGCCGGCACTTATTTTTTGTCGACGAAAATCGTCCCTTGGATATTTTGTCGCTTATTCAAGATGCCCATTTTCAGAAAACGACATCGTGTTTCTTATTGTGGTAGCTCATTTGGGTTTCGCCATGGTGGGCATCTCAAGGAACGCGCTCCTCCTCCATCTTCATTTGCTATGCAGTATCGTGTCATGTCCGTTTATGACCAGTTATTCTTCAAGAGATCTGGCGAGTGAAAATAGGTTGGGACGAACCAATATCCGATGAACTATGTGCTAAATGGAAAACGTGGGTTGATTCACTGAACAAGGTTGAGTCAGTAGCTGTCCCTTTCGTAACGACGAAAACCCGTGTTGCTTCCCCTCAAGCAGCAGTAATTGGAAGAAACGCATCGAGTTTCAGTGCGAAAACGGTTTTTTTGCGAAACAACTCGTGGAACGTACTGTGTTGGCAACGTTCAGATCATAGAAGATTCAAAAAATTAGCGAAGTTCGTGAGAAGACTGAGCTAACGAAGTGGTTCTGGTTTCGCGATAAAGTTGAATGCTGCTGATGAAGGAACGAAGTGGCAAAAGATTCCTGATCTCTAACCATTAAGTCGGTGGTTTAAAGGACCTGATTTCTTGTGGCAACAGCAAAGTGCGTAGCCAGCTCAGCCGTTAGATCATGGTTCAACCACTAACGAGATGAAGTTATCAATAAACGTACACGTTATCCGTGATACTCTCATCGATTTTTTAAAATTCTCCAAGTGGCGGAAGCTCGTTCGGACCATTGCCTGGGTGCTCCAGTTTCTGAGAAATATTAGAGCTGAACATCAGCACAGCCAACCTGCAATCGGTATCCTGAAGCAGATGGAGCTATTCGAAGCAGATAACTTTATTTATCGACAAGTGGAGTTGGAGGAATTCAGCGAAGAAATATCGGCCCCAAAAGATAGCCCAATGTACAAATTGCCGCCCTTTCTAGATGAGAACGGTGTACTGCGTATGCGTGGTAGAACAATTGGTTGCGAATTCATTGAACCGATTAATGATCATACTATTCTGCTGCCAAGGAAGCATACGATTGTACTTGCATCGTACAATCGGTTCACGAACGGTACCATCATCTCAACCATGGAACTATAGTTAATGAGTTGCGCCAACAATATCGCATTACGAGGCTTCGTAGTGTTTGCTACAAGATCCGGCAAGACTGCCAGGCATCAGGCATGGAAGAATGTTAGGGTTAGTCCGCAATCGCTCCTAATGGCAGAACTTCTGCCAGTAAGGTTCACTGGATACACCCGACCCTTTGTCTATGTCGGCATCGATTACTACGGCCCGATCCAAGTAGTTGTTGGTAGATGCACGGAAAAGAGATGGGGAGTACTCTTTACATGCTTGATGGTACGCTTCATTCACCTGGAAATCAAGAACTCGCTCACTACAAGCTCGTGTATTTTGACCCTGCGAAATTTCATAGCCAGGAGAGGAACTCCGATAGAAATATACAGCAATCGTGGAACAAATTTTGTTGGAGTCGACCGTGAACTGGGTGGAGCTTTGCATTTCATAGATCGAAGGAAGCTGATGGAATAGATTGCAACACCGAAGACTGAATGGACTTCCTTGCCTCCAAGCAGTCCCGACATGGCACAGTGGTTTAAAATGAGAAAAAAGCGAACCTCAGTATTTTCAAAGGGAAAAAAGCTACACTAATATTGGCAAAGTTGCTGTATCTATACCTATAAAGAAGGATTTCTGTCTGTCTGTCCGTATGTTCCTTATAGAGTCGAAAACTACGGAACCAATCGGCATGAAAATATGCATGTAGAGGTTTTTTGGGGCCAGGAAAGGTTTTAGTGATGGTTAGAAACCCCTCCCCCCACTAAGAGGGGAGGCTCCCATACAAATCAAACACGCGGTGATTATGATGCTATGAACGCCGATTTAGCCACAATTAATTGGACGTCGATTTGTAGTTGTAATGATTTAAATGAAGCTGTTGATAAATTCACCATGAAAATTCATGAGGTCATTGCTCGACATATTCCTCTAGTTCGTCCACGTCGTAAGCCCATCTGGGGAAATATTGCACTCTCCCGCCTGAATCGCAGGCGAAAGTCTGCTCTTCGTGCTTATAATAAAAACAGGAACGCTTTTAATCGTGCACGTTTCACATCAGCAAGTCGAAGATATAAAACTCTAAACAAGCGGCTCTATTTGAGTTATGTACAGAATACAGAACGTAACCTTCGGTCTAATCCGAAGAGTTTTTGGAAGTTTGTAAATTCGAAACGTAAGGAAGATGGATTACCTTCGAGTGTGTTCCTGAAAAACGAAGAAGCGTCAACCGTAAACCATAAATGCGATTTGTTTGCTGAACATTTCTCAAGTGTTTTCATGAGCGACGATGAGTATGCTTCATCTGAAAATATTGCAGCAGCTCTACGTTTTGTTCCATGTAATGAGATTGCAACTTGGACATTTACAATTACTGAAGCTGAAGTTGCTGATACCGTTGGGAAAATGAAACAGTGTTATTGCCCTGGGCCGGATGGTATTCCTGCTGTACTGTTAAAGAAATGCTGTGCGAGTTTGAAATCACCAATGGCTTCCTTATTTAATTTATCCATGCACTGCCATCAATTTCCGCGGAGTTGGAAGTCGTCCTACATGTTCCCTGTATTTAAAAAAGGTGACAAACGGAATGTCGAGCACTACCGTGGAATTACTTCTCTATGCGCTTGCTCGAAAGTCCTAGAGGCAATTGTTTACAACCATCTCTGGTTTCATGTTAAGAATTACATTTCTACATCGCAACATGGATTCTTTCCTGGAAGATCTGTTTCGACTAATTTGCTGGAGTTTACTTCTTTATGTTTGCGGTCAATGGACCAGCGTGATCAGGTGGATACTATTTATACTGATTTAAAGGCCGCATTCGATCGCGTCGATCACGGAATTTTGCTAGCTAAGCTTGATAAGCTGGGTATCTCAGCAGACCTGACTGCGTGGCTTAGTTCTTATTTACGAGACCGTAGAATGGCTGTAAAATTGGGAGCATCTCTATCATGCTGGTTTCGAAACAATTCTGGTGTACCTCAAGGTAGCACTCTAGGACCTCTATTGTTCTCTTTGTTCATTAACGACGTATCCCGACTATTACCGCCTGGCACAAGATTACTGTATGCAGATGATGCCAAAATTTACTCGGTTATTCGTAATACTGATGATTGTATGAGGCTTCAGGGACTAATAAATCTGTTTGTTGAATGGTGCAAATGCAATTGTATGGCTGTGAGTATTCCAAAATGTACCATCATTAGTTTCTCCCGAAAGAAGCACACGTTGGTATATAATTACTGCATTGATGATCAAACACTGCAACGAAGCGATAGGGTTACTGATCTCGGAGTAGTATTAGACCAGCAACTAACGTTTAGACAACACTACAACATGATTATCAACAAAGCTAATCGACAACTGGGAATGATATTGAAGATTGGTAAAGAGTTTCATGAGCCTGGCACTTTAGGCTCTTTGTACTGCTCGCTGGTACGCTCAATTCTAGAAACCAGCTGCGCAGTCTGGGATCCCCAATTTGACAGTTGGTCTCTTCGTATCGAAAAGATACAGAAACGTTTCGTTCGAAGAATATGCCACATGCTACCATGGAGGAATCCTGATAACTTGCCATCGTATGAGAACCTGTGTTTGTTAATTGGCATAACTTCGCTTAAGGAACGGCGGAAAGATATCGTCGCTAATACGGCACAAAAGATTTTGATGGGAACATACGACAGCCCGGCCATACTATCTTCGCTCCTGCTGCACTGTCCACTACGTCCTCAACGACATCAACAATTGCTACGTGTAGGAACTCACCGCACTAACTACGGCTTACATGAACCAGTTCGACACTTGGCAAATGAATATAACCGTCGAAGACAAACCTTTTATTTTTAACTTATGGACCAATGTTTTTAATTATGTTTAATTTGTGGTGATTGTTATGTATTTTATGTATGTATTTTTAGCTGCTAAGATGATTTAATGTAAACTTATAAAAAGATGCTGGGTTTTAATGCCATTTTGAGAATGCGTTTATTGTGCAACTCAAGATGGCTTTTCCCAGCCATATATTTCATTAAGACCTTGAGTCGGATGGAATTATTAAAAATAAACAAATAAACAAATAAACAAATTTCTGCATAACTCGACAACTAATCAAGCAAACCCAAGTAACCAAAAGTTCCGATAAAAGGGGTTTTTTGGCTTAATCAGCCAACGAAATGATCATGAATAGAACTCTATTCAACTTCATTTTTGAGTAATTAACCGTACTTTCAAGTTCGTATTTGATGTTTAAACTTCGAAAGGAATACAAAGTAACTTCTAACAGAACTAGAAAGTTCGCAAAAAGTTCACCTAAGTCGCTATATAGAACACTGTTCAGCCGAAAAAGAAACTCCAATAATTTTCAAAATAAAAAAGATTGGGGGAATATTTTCCCACTTCTTCCTGTTTTGCAGATTCATGACATTTCTCATTAACTAAGGTATTTAATTTCGGTTAATAATCGACTGTTTTTTTATAAATATTAAATTATTGTAACTTACCACACACCACCAACATAAAACATCGGGGATTTGAACTCGAGTACTTCTTTGCGGTAACTTCGACGCATACCACTGCTCCGTTGCTGGAATATGCGATTTGCATCGTTTTTACTCGATGTGCTAATTTCTCATTTATCACAGCCCCGAAACGAACTTACACTTAAGAACAACTCATCGGCAAAATTCATGTCACTAGCGGCGTCAGAGATGGCGCAATGCATCAGGATAGGCATGCAACGAGGAACGCTCGGGTTCAAATCCAGTAGCGGTCGGTGTTAGTTAGGCTTTTTTTAAATGGTCCATCTTAATCGCATGAACCGACTTTACAAAAGTTAGGAGGAGGCGGAGATAGAAAACGGAAAAGTATAAAAATAGAACTACAAGTGCTGTTTTATAAACTTTTGCCAAAGTATCTTCAGAAGCTGCTTAGCGCTCTATGCAGCGAACTCAAGGCAACTTTGAAGTTCGGTTAGTTACAAGTAAAGCTGCTTAGCAAGCTATACCTCCATAGACATAAAGCTTGTTAACCTTCCTTAGACACCATTATCCGAACTCTAAGTTGCTTTCAAGTTTTATGTTGAACTTTCAAGCTGTGTGTTGGACTTTCAAGTTGCTACAGATATTAACGGTACTTTAATGAGAATGAAGTTCGGCTTACAAATGTAATGTCTGGTTGTTCAGCAAGAAAGTTCTGCGGAACTAAATTTGAACCAAATATGAACTTTCAAGTTTGTTCCTTAAGTGAAATTCGAACTTTTGGTTGCTTGGGAATAGAACAAAATTTGGCATGTGGGTGTTTCCGGTGACAAGAATTTATTCTATGGTAAATTGAGACCCCTCCCCTCTTTATAAGGGGAATTATAACTCTTCTCCCCTTAAAGAGGGAGGGCTTCCATGCAAATTTCCTCATAACTCGAGAACTAATCAAGCAAATGGAACCAAATTTGGCATGTGAAGGTTTTTGAAGGCAAGAATAATTTTTATGATGAATTAGGACCCCTCCCCACTTTAAGAGGGGGGCTCCTGTACAAATGAAATACGAATTTCCTCATAACTCGAGAACTAACCAAGCAAATGGAACCAAATTTGACATGTGTGTGTTTTTGGAGACCAAAATTTTTTCTATGACGAATTGGGACCCCTCCCCACTTTAGGAGGGGGGGCTCCTATACAAGCGAAATACAAATTTCCTCATAACTCGAGAACTAATCAAGCAAATGGAACCAACTTTGGCATGTAGGTGTTTTTGGAGGCAAGATTTCTTTGTATGATGAATTATGACCTCTCCTCACTTTAGAAGGGGGGGGTTTCTCCTATACAAATGAAATACAAATTTCCTCATAACTCGAGAACTAATCAAGCAAATAGAGCCAAATTTGGCATGTGGAGGCTTTTGGAGGCAAAAACATTTTCTATGGTAAATTAGGACTCCTCCACACTTTAAGAGGGGGGGCTTCTACACCAATGAAATACAAATTTCCTCATAATTCGAGAACTAATCAAGCAAATGGAACCATATTTGGCATGTGGGTGTTTTTGGAGGCATGAATTTTTTCTGCGATGAATTAGGACCCCTTACCTTTTTAGGAGGGGGGGGGCTCGCATACAAATGAAACACAAATTTCTGCATAAGTCGAGAATTAATCAAACATGGTTCCATTTATCCATTTTCTCTCTCTAGGAGGGCTCCCATACAAATGAAATACAAATTTCCTCATAACTCGAGAACCAATTAAGCAAATGGAACCAAATCTGGCATGTTTGGGAGTTTTTTTAGGTGGTAGGGAGATAAGGATTCTTATACAAATAAAGCAAAAATTTTTTGGGGGACAGCCCCCGGCAGAAATCACCTCTGTCTAGATTTATTTGTTTTCCTAGGTCTACAGACATCTAATGTCAGTAGACCTAGGAAATGACAACTGAATCATTTGACCAAATCTCGTGATTTTAGTCATGACCTTGAAATGCGGTCAGGCATATATTAATTTTTTTTTTGAAACGATGGTTCTACAGTTGATGAAGGGACGGTATGGGAAAGTAATGAAGAAGGATTTTTTGGGAATAGACGGGAAAGTGTGGAGAGGAATTCCCAAAAAATCCTTCTTCATTACTTTCCCTTACCATCCCGTCATCAACTGTAGAACCATCGTTTCAAAAAAATATTAATATATGCCAGACCGCATTTCAAGGTCATGACTAAAATCACGAGGTTTGGTCAAATGATCCAGTTGCTTGAGCGTTTGAAATAACTAAAGTAAACACGAAAACGTTGCTGGTAAAATATTTTATTTTTATTTGCATTTTAGAAATTAATTAAGTTAAATTAAATTTAGGTGATTAAATAAGCATAGTTTTATAGAGATCTTAGAACAGTCTTTTCTCGTAAGAAAATAATCCATGGACATTACCCTCCACTTGAGCCGAATGGGTGCGTCTGGAAAATCGTAACTCATCATTGTAGATCATTTCCCTCAAATTAGCGATAGACCGGGTACCGATGTCCTGACAACTATGTTGCAAACCACACTGAAGATAAGGCAAAAACCTCAGTGCTGAGCCTTTGTCGACAATATATTCGCCGGGAGCCTCCGAGGTACCAGCGAGCAGCGAACCCATCATCACGCTTGACGCGCCTAAGGCTAACGCTTTCATGATGTGACTGATCGATTGTATGCCTCCATCGGCAATCACTGGAACGCCGTACTGCCGAGCCAGTTTGCTAACCTGGTAAACGGCTGTTGCTTGCGGACAGCCACATGCCATTACCTCCTGCGTTAATCAGATTGAACCGGATCCCATTCCGACCCTCAATGCATAACATCCAGCTTCGATTAACTTCAAAGCCTGCAGTCTGGTCACAACATTCCCAGCAATAACCTGCAGTTCCGGATACTTAGACTTTATGTATTTGATCATGTTGATTTGGTAGATTGAATTGCCTCGTGAAGAATATAAAACGATCAAATCTACGCCATTCTGAACTAGGAGTTCCAAGCGTTCTTTGTCCTCTTCTCTTGTGGAAATAGCAGCTCCCACTAGCAACTGTTGCTTGCTATCTCTAGATGCATTGGGATTGTATTGCGGATTAGTGCGCTAAGCCGGTGCTACTTTGATCGCCAGTCACTCACGTACATACAGTGGGGTCCCTGCTAATACGGGTTATACTCCCCAACAATCCCATTTTATTGACGAAACCTCTCGACTCGTATCGAATAGATATTAATACAGCATTCGTTCGCTAATTGTCAAACAATACAGTTTCAAATAATCCGGCATAATCGATTTTCTAACAATCGGAACATAAAGCTATCGATTATTTTAGCGGATAATCGATTAGTTTGATTATTCGAGAAATAATCGGACATCACTTAGGGTTGCCAAGTCCGAAAATTTCAAAAACCGGCCGGTCGGTCCTGCCTTCAAAAACAGCGGGGGGGGGGGGATTGTGGCAGCATAATACTAGAAGATTTGCCTGGAAAGTGTAATGTGCGTTAATTATTATTTACGACGACTACCGTCGGAATCGAAACCACAACGAACATTACATGGATTATTGAAGATACTAGAAGACAACTTGTTGCTTCTGATGCTGGTGGACAATTTAATGTATATTACCGCCAGAAGCAAAGTATTGTCACTGCAAAGCTGGCTATCTTCTATGATCCACTGCTCAGGATTGCTAATAAATTTATCAGAAAATTTAACAAATCAGGAAAAAAGTACCAATCCGGCTTCCTATGTCGGAAAACCGGCCTTTTTGCAGGATTGACCGGCCACCGGCTTTGCAGGTGAAAAACCGGTCGGGCCGGCCAAAAACCGGCCACTTGGCAACCCTAACATCACTGCATGAAAAAACGACCATAATTCAGAGCAGAAAATGCTTTCTATGATCGTGCACCACTATGCTATGTTTCGAAATATGCTTTTTTTTAAAAAAAAAAATGGGTGTTTTAGCATGGACGATGCTATTAACAGAAAGGTCGCGTTTGTTTGTCTGTCTAATTATCTTAATTTACACACCTAAATTAAAAAATAAAATATTAGATTCGTCTGAACTTGTAGGGAAGAACGGGGCTAGCATTCAATTGAAATGTAAAAACATTTTTGCGAACAAAATTTAAAACCAGAAAAACACGATTAGATGGGATAAGGTTAGTGATATAGAGTTAGTAACAAACAAAACCATTTTTTTAAACTTTTTCTGCGGAAACAAAAAGCAATCTACGCATTTCTAGTCTGCTGCTAATGATATTTCCGAACTATTCGAAGGCATACAAACAACCTTCTAATCAGCTCCCTTCTCCCCCACCTTCCACCCCTCATTCATTCGTGGTGGAGGGCCATTGTCATGGAAAATTCATTGAGCCAGTCCCCAGTGCGATAATCCTTATCGCTTCGCTTCGGGGCGACTTTCTCACAGAACGAATCGCACTCGAAGCTTAACTAATAATGAGTATGGGTTCTGATTCTGACACACTTTTTGTTTACTTCTTCGACCACGACTTGCGGCCACATGCTGGCGCTTGAACTGGCTCGGCTCGGACAGTCTCACTAGAGTTGTGATAGGTGGACGCATGATGTTTCCTCCCATCCTGATATGGGCCGTTGGATTCTGCTGCGTTTGTTTGTTGGTAAGCTACCTTCTACCGAAGTTACAACAGCAAAGCATAGGATATTAACGATTGCGCGCCGCAATCCCGCTTAGCTCTATTTGTGCACCTTTAGGTCCTACCTGAAGGGAGTGAAAGGTTCTATCGTGCAGCTGAGTAATGCTCTGCCCCTAGCCAGCATCGCTCCAAAAGGTCAGTAACCTCTCGGCTATACAGCAGCATACGTGAGGTGCGGTGCGGTGTCCATTATCACGTTTCATAATTTTGCAGCGCGTAATACAGCCATTTTCGTGATAGACGTTGATGAAGTGTGCTACCAGACATCCGGTCAGTATTTGAAAAATCCCACATTAAACCTGGAGGCGATCGCCAAATCGGGGAAACCGAAAGCCGACGTTCAGGAGACGATGAATGATGTTCAATCGAGCGATACACATAACGGTAGATTGCTTAGTAGGGAGGAAAGGGAGTGTTTTACTATTTAGTGGTGAGCGAACTTAAATACGAATGGTAGAGGAATTTAGAAAAGGTGACTGAGAGTTCTTGAAAATGTGAATAGTTTTGTCGTTATCGTGATTCTAAAGTCTACTATTAAAGTGGAAAAATGGTATTAAGTGTTACCATAGTTTACTTTAATTATGGGAGAATGATTAGTAAATAGAAAGACTGAAGCTGAATTCGCTTTTTCATATTATGAACAAATGTAATAAATATAGTGTCAAATAGTTGACGAAAATTGTACATTCCACAATCGTTTTCAATTTCGTTGGAAATTTAATATTCGACATTCAAATAAAATAATGAAAGTAATGTGCTTACCGCGATTCGTACAGTATCTTCGATCTTAGGTTTAGATCACACCCCTGGCCAGCGATGCTTCCGTTGAAACTGTTCCGGTGAGCGACGATTCCAGCGACATTTTACTGCCAATTTTCCAACCAAACCTTCCAATCAATTCAGTTCCACCTTCTGTTTACTAGGGGGCACAAAACACTATTTCTTCCAGTAAACACTTTGGGCATTTGCACAACAAAAAATTTTGACGCATAACTTCTTCCCATCCGTTCATGGTCACAGTTTGCTTCGATCTTTTCACTTTTGGGTGCAGAGGGTGATATTCACCACGCGACATTCACCGTAGGGCTCGCTACCTTCTTTCATTTGAATTTATTCTAACATTTCAACAGTGATTGAAATAACATTTGAATAACATTATATTTGTTTCAGATTTACTTTTTTTCTTGTGTTTGCTTTTTCATCATGTTGTCATTTCACTTTCAGTTAGTTGGTTGTTACTTGCGGAATGAGTAAATTTTTTCGCGTTTTCACCATTGTTGTAATGCTTTCTTTTATGTTTTTTTTTGTCTTCCATATATTTATAATAGTTGCTTCGCAAGATAGAACTCTATTAAATTCTCACTGCGGTTAAGTATACTACATCGTACTTGTGTTTGTAGAAAGGAATGAAGCTGTTTACTTTTTTGATGGTGTTACTAAATGCACGGTCAAACGCCGTCGACACCGTCGATGGTGCGTTTTGACCGTAGTTAGCAACAAAAGGAATGCATCGAAAGTACAATGCTTTGCGGTACATAAAATTAAGCTGACAATAGTCAATATAATAATGGTACGTTATTATCGTGTCATGTTGTTTCACAATTGTGGGGAGGAGAAGGGTGGGAGGTCAAAAAATCTTTATGTTTAATGTTGTCGATTTTAAAAACCGTTACGTGTTTCGTCTTCTATGTATTAGTAAAATCGAAACACTTCTACGCTTCGAAGATAGGATTAAATAATATAAGTGTAAAATTATGATAATAATAAAGAACTAGTTTACAGACAGTCTCTATACTTGATTGTTTCCTCTCGCTTGTGTCTACAATTGTTAAGTTATGTTTTTGATCGTTCTACAGGTGGCGACCGTTTTATTTCCGGGTCGCCAGGCAGGTAGTGAATCAAGCTCTGATTTTGTGTTTCTTATTGTTCAAATTAACCGGCGGCTGCTTTCTTGGGCAGGCGAGTCACCCGTGTAATTTTGCAAATTGATTGATCATTTTTTCGATAGACGAGTTTACGTTTCACGATTACGTAAGTGTTAATAATTTAAGGAATGTAAATAAATAATACACGAATGAACTTAAAGATAAGGATAAACGTTAGTGTGATTCTATGAAAATAAAATCAAGGTTGTCGGCAAACTTTGTACTGTATCCCAATACAGATCAGATGATGACAAAATATTTAAGTTAAGGTTGAACCATTTAAGGGGGGCCACTTTTATGCAATGTTTTATGACACAAAACAAACTAATAGTGATCGTGATTTCTACCTGGTAGCTACTGAGTTTTTTTATTTGTTTGTTTCAAAGAAACATCCGGTAGAGGTACACACCGAAAGGAAAACTACTCTTTGTTAAGTCACTACTACACAGCATATGCAACAATGACCATATATGACAAACAACAAGAACAACATTGTTTTCCTGTGGTTGCACTGTTCAAGCACAGCACAGTCTGATGTTCGAAAGTGACTATCAGACCAATAGTAGATCGCTGCTGGCACTAGCATTTGTAAAACAAGTAAGGAAGCAGTAAGAAATTGAAGTTCACGCTGTTACCACCCACGTGCCGTGGTGGAACAATAGCAGAACAAGCAGTTTGAAAGTTCCGTTCGTTTTTCTTTTCTTTTCTTCAACCATAGTTAACTCACATCAGGCATGCAGTGTATATAGTATTGTGACATCGTTTCTGTCAGCTATCGATACGCTAGTTGAGAGTTGAGCAGATAAATTTTCTGTTGAGTTGCCTTCTTTCTGTCGATTCTGTATGACTGTTTGCTACTGTTGTATATATATAATCTGTTCTCTATACATAACCGCATAGCTTCTTTAAAAATACTTATTCTCTGGAACATTGAATAATTTCCGGTCTTTCTAATATTTACAGATTTTGGGAATGTGTGTTTTAGCTGCTCAGAATGGTAATACTTGTCTGCGTGTTAGTCAACGTATGCACGGTCTCAGCTCTATACATGCATACCGATTAAGTTTCACTGATCGGATCTACTTCAACAGACAGACAGACTTACAACTATGTTGCTATATTTGTTTACACAAGCTTCAAATAACTCCGCCACACTTAGCTCTTATGGTCATACACGCCTACTTCTTCCAGCAGCTGCAATGATTTGTATCGTATTTGTTTCAGTTTATAGAACATTTGTATTGTCAAGAAGTTGTTTTGAAATAAGTAACTCTTTCTGGTATCCGTTTCTATTCCATGTAGGTGTGTGAGTGTAAGTGTGATTATGTTTGTACCAGTCATAAGTTTTGAGAAATTATTAGCATTTTCATTGTCTCACTTTACTAACATTGGGCCTCACTGTTTGAAGTCCCAGCAAATAAACTCATGAAGTCATGAAAATGAAATGCCCACCCGACGCGCTTCAATATCACGCAACACGCAAACATAGATCTCCATTTACTCACACGCACACATACACACGCCAGTCGTCGATTCGCGGTTTCGAAATTAGTAAATTTTGGAAATTTTTCGTTTGGCTTACATGTGTGTCTTAAAAGATTGATTGTTTTGAGCTTTGTTACCTTCACTTTGCTTCGTCGTCGTTTAGGGCTAAAGACACGCACGCTATTTTAAAGTTGCCCGTTTTGGTTAAACTTTTTTTTGCTGTTGGCTCAATTGAACTGTTCCTTCTAACTGTAAATGGTAATGCTTGTTAAGTATTATATTGTCGAGATGTTTTGCATTTTTTTTGTTCGGTTGTGATAAGCAATCTTTTAATGTTTACTCTCTAGACTAACGCTAACGATAAGTAACAACCAAGGGTAGTCTTATTACTTGTTTTGGAAATGTTCTTTATGTTACACGGAGAGAAGTTTGACGAGAGCATTCACGTTCCTCGCAATAATCCTGACGTGACAATCCTGAATCAACTAAACAGCTTCAACACTTGACGCGGCATGCGATCGCAAAACTTTCTCCGTAGAATTTACTCACTATTAATATTTTTCATGCGACGTTTGTAGCGATTCTCGAGAAATAGTTATATGTGTAACATGTGAGTTGATTTTTTTTTGTTATACTTTTCTAAATACCAGTCTCGTTAAATTTGTTGAGTAATAGTACATTGGTAAATATAGTGTTTTAGCTGTGTTATATCATAGCTTAGTCGATGGAAACTATCCCCTATAAATGCAACACTTTCTCTTTGATGCCGGTCAGTATATCTGCATGTGTATGTAATTGTTAAATATGTAAGTTATCTCTAGAAAAATCAACAGCTTGATCACATTGGAATAGGAATTCCTACAGAAGGAAAACTGGAACAGAATGAATTCGACACATCGCTTGGCTGCATTGTTTACTGTTTGTAAAACTACAGAATGCTTGTTTTTTTGCTTCTTTGCATTATTTCTAGATCTAAACATAGCAGTTACCACTATATACATATACACACAATGGATTTATTCGAGTCTTTCAGGTTTACCATCTGCTCGACTAAGTGCAGAGAATATGCCATTCTTCTATCGAACACACCGAAGTCGAGAAACTATAGAGTAGTTTTTGAAACGTCCGAATTGTACTGATCGGAAAGCTGTAGCTGTTTAGTTTGTGCGTATTAGAGAAATGGTGGTTAGTTTTGATAAACCCGTGTGATCAACACAAACAACTCGTCGTCAACTATTTGATTACCGATAACACACTTGACCCACAGTTGCTACAGTTTAGGATGATTTGTATATTTCTATTCCACAATCCACAGTTGTGCTTTATCCGAAGTAAACTCACGTTCTTTTAGTTTCAGATTTAAGTCGCTTTGCTCGGTGAAATAGGCCATATTGATGTTGCTTCTTTTCCGTCTTACGAAAAGCAATGGTAAAATTAACATACTACACAGTCACTAGAGGATGGATTGCACAGCACTTTGAGCATTTTGAAAGGTCTGCTCCGGATGGGAGTTTTTTACAATTTCAACTGAATTATAATCACTTTATGCGTAAAACTATCCCACTCAGAGACGAACCTTTCCTATAGTGGAATAGGAAAGTGTCGAAAAACGAGAAAAATCTAGTGCGAACAGAACAGTCTAAGAATAACAGTATAACAGAGATCACATCATAGTATAGGAAAAATAAGCTGAACCATCCGGTTCACAACATATAACACCAGCGAGACGGTCAGCGCGCACACGAGCATCCAGTCCAGTACGTTCGGGTGATTATATTTCAACCTCGACTGGCATGTATCAAAAATAGATCACCTCCTCCTCCTTGCCCTTGGTGGAATCCTTCTTGTTACTGCCGGGGCTGCTGTTGCTGGTATTGTTATTGCTGCTACTGCCGGCATCGGATGACGACGGCGAACCGGCCGGTGGTGGCGACTGGAGGCTCGAGTGCCGCGAGGATAACGGTGTGCTGTGCATCGAGTGGTGCTGCGGGTGGAAGTGATGCTGCTGGTATTGCTGATGTTGCTCATGGATTGCCGGTGAACGGAGCGAGGGTACGTGAGGGGTAGGCGAAGCCAGCGGATGCGTGTTGGTATAGTGCTGAGCTGGTGGTTGATAGTTATCGGAGCTACGCAGACGATATCGTTCCGGAATTTTGGGATAAGTATTTGTTCTGAAAAAGTAAATAAATGATTGTACACTCAGCGGAGGCTTGCAGGCACTTAGAACTAAAATTGTTAGTATTTCTCTAGCCAAATATTAATCTGCTTTCGAATGGTAGCACCAACTTTCGGAAATGATTAAGAAATTCGTTTTTTGAGGGTCAACCAATTTGTTAAAACTAATAAATCTTACGAGCTGTCTTACCTTGTGGCCGGGTTTCCGGGCTGAACCGGCATTTGTTGTTGAATAACCGCGGGACTACTTCCTGTTCGGGAATGATTTGGTAAGCTAGAGCTAATCTGAAAATGTATGAGAAAAAACTTGTTAGAATAAATATACAAAAAAGCAAAAGATTCTCGATACTAACCTTTTTGTCCGCTAGCTTAAGAGGAAACATTTGCGTGACTCCAGCACCACCGCCGCTCATTAGACTTGGACTGCTGCCGCTGGGAGACGTAACTGAATTATTGTTGGGACTTGATTTGGTACTAAAATTAACAAAGTATTAGTAAAATCAACACAATAATTATCCGTCGAAAAATAGATACCTCGATAAAGATGACAATTTCAGCGGAAGCTGTTGTTTGATGGCAGATGCGTTAATCTTTGGTGCGTTGGTGGCACTGACCAGATTTACTGGAGGAGCTTTGTTAACTGAAAATACAGTATACCAGATTTAGAACAATAAATCGCTCAATCAACATCACAATTCAAACTTACTGCTGGCCGTTCTCCACTTATCCTTTCTACGGTCGATGGTAGTATTCCCTACACCAGCAGAGCTATTGCCATGTCCAATCATTCCACTATCGAGGTGATACTCTTCCGCCCCAGCGAGTTGTTCTTCATGCTGCGATGCCATCACTCCAGATGATACCGGTATGGCAACCTAGAACCAAAAAGTTGTATTAAACCGTTCATCACTAACAAAACACACGTTTCACTTACACTCGGCGACAACAGCAGTCCCTGACTGGACAAAATTTCCATCTTCCGATATAACTGCTCGCGCTGCTGCTTAATATCCTCCTGTTCGGCACGAATCTGCTCCTGCAGGGTTTTCTGCGACAATCGCTGTTCATCCAACTCCCGTTCTTCGGTTTCTTTCTGCTTCTGCCAAGCCGTTTTCTCCTCCTGCAACTTATCCTGCAGATTTCGCAGCTCTTCCAGCTGATCATTGTGACGGTACATATTTTTCGGATTCTCTCGGAAAGCATTCAACTGATGCTGCAAACTTTGAATCGTTGTCATCTGCTGCGAGATGATGCAGAGCAGAGTGTGTAGGTGATGCGATACATGGAGCGCTGCGTAACCGTTGTCCTTCGCCTGTTCGGTGGTTGGCCCTTCCGGATTCAGCCTCATCGGAGCCTGTTGTAGTCCCGGCGAGAACGGACCCGAGTCGGCTTCGGATGCAATGGATTCACGTTTTTCGTAGATTTCACGATTCGTGAAATAGCCAGCCGACAGGGTGGATAGTACGGCATCCCGCGAGGTGTTGATGATGGTTTGCTGCTGCTTGGATCTCCGTTCGTCGAATCCGCCGAACGTTTCGGCCCGCTTTGGTAAGGTTGGTGAGATGTAAACTTCGCTCTGTCGTTCACCCACCGAGCTGCACGATCGTGACAAAGGCAACCCGGTAGCGGCAGTGTACAGCGAAGCTGCTAGGTTACTGATTTCCTGGATTGTGTTAAGCACACGCTTCCAAATCTCTATCGTATCACAGTCGTCCGAAACCAGATCCCGGTAGGAGCCGTACTGGGCGATGAAGGCCTCCACCGTTGGGCCGAGCTGTTCCGTGTTGTGCTCGTTGTCCAACAACAAGCTCAGCTGCAGGGCGATTTTTTCCTCCAGGAGGATCGCTTGTTCGAAGTCTTTTTGCCTCATTTTGCCTGTGAGGAAAAGAAAATAGAATTAAACGTGAGAACGAGTCTAGCAATTGAACTTCAATGCATTCCAAACATGGTAAAACAACGCTTAAGATCTACGATAGAAAGAATAGTTTACCTTCCAGTTCGGTTGTTCCCATCGCTTTAGCAATGAAAATCGATAGAAACAGAACAAGCATTGTCTAGTTTAGTGTACATTAAGTTCTAGCGATACATTTAATTACGAATATCTAACAGTTTGTTATGATTATAGTTAATGAAAACCTGGCAGATGGTTCGGGAAAATTTTCCCTCCTTTTTGATTTTACGTTCTTTTAGTGTTTACTAATCCATTTATATCTACGTTTTCGCGAGCCTAATGGCGGCTAGTGTGTACACTTTTTGAAAATGTTTATTTGCCCCTCACGCACACTTGATAGTTCTACAACAACAATCAAAGGTGGAACTTGACGCGAATAGAGGCATGTGAATAGTTTCCGAACGTTGTACTCACCAGCCACTATTGCGCACGCGAAAAGGTGGATTGTAGCTACTTTTCCCTTGATCTATCCTTGTAAAATGTTAACCATGAAATATTTTTTTTTTTTTTTTTTTTTTTTTCTCTCTTTATTATCGAGATTTTCAGCCGTGGGCTGGTTCATCTCACAACCATGAAATATCTAGCCATCACATAATAGTGATTTGACAATTAAAAATCAAATGCTTTTAAGTATATTAGTAGATTGTTCATTATTCTTAATAATTCTTCAGCACAGAGCTGCAAAAATTCAAAATCATACTGTTAAAATGCGCCAAAATGAGTTAGCTACGAAATCAGCAACCTATGATTCGTGCTACCTGATAAATGAATTAAGGGCGCTATCGTGAACGCCGCTGTCCAGTATGTGAACTTTGTTTTTCCTTTAGCGATCGTGGCAGTCAACTCATACATGATATCACTGAGTCTGAACTTTAAAGAAAATCATTTTCATTTCAACTAAATGATTTTTTTCCGGGAGCGCCTATTCGTATCAAGAGTGTTCATAAAAGTGCTTATAATATAATTTACATTGTGTGTTCAATCATGAATGGTTAGTTCAGATGCTATTAGAATTTCATTTTTTTAGGTATATGCAGCAAGATTTTTGTTTAGTTGTACAATTATTGTGATTAGAATTAACGTGTTAAGTAAAAAATCTCAAAACTAAATTCTTGCGAACATAGGCGCAATGCATGTTAACTGCCTGTGTGTCTAGAGGCGTTACTGAAAAAATCATTTCATTTGTTGAATGCTGATTTTTTTGATAACTGAAAGTAGCTCACTAGACTGCGTAGGGAAAGTAAAACGCGCGCAAATTCAAAATCAGCCTTTGGATATGTAGGTATCAAATATCTCCGAGTGCTATGATTTGATGTTGGTGTTACAATAGAGGGAATATAATGAACTGATATTTTCCTTTTTTCAAACTCATTGTTTTCTGTCAACTATTTTCAGCCCTGCTTCAGCACATAAAACAGAATCCACCGAATAGAATTAAGTGAAGAACAATATAGGTCTACTTCCCATTCTACGGCCATTTGATAAATTACACCATTACAACTATATTCAGGATGGAAACAAATACCATCGGATAACATTTAAGCACAACATCCATCTACTCCATACTTACAGATAATCTCCCGAATGTTGGCTTGCTTAGCATCTATTAATTTTTGGCGTTGTTCGGCAGTCATGTAATCTTCAGCCTCGGATTCGTCCGACGGACAATCGAGAACGGCAGCTCTGTAATGAATGAAACCAAAAAAAAAAATTAATGATTCTCAATCGAAGCTTTAAATCACGTTGTAGCTAACCTAATTGATTGAATCCAAACATTCTTATCCTTGGGACTCTGAACCTTCAATTCGAACATCTCCGGATACGCCGGATTGGAAGAAATGATGTAGATTCCCCTAGATTCGGTGCCAGCTTTCTCCCGTATCAGAAGCTTCTGCAGCGAAACCACTCCAGCCTATTGTGGGGACGCAAAAAAAAATTAATTTTCTGAAAGTCCAACTCTTAAACTCGCCTTACCTTATTCTCAGGAGTGAAAAACGAGTATTTGTGGGAGTTTTCCAACAGGAAGAACAAGCAATCGGACAGGACCACAACCAAAACTGTTTGCATTTTGGATCTGCCCTGCATCAGTGTTGCAATGCCTTCAAATCTAGATAAAAAGGATCAACAATTAACAATTGCCATTACAAAAACCCATCACTACTTACTTGAGCTTCCTATTGCTGGAGATAATATCGGACTTTTTAAACTTATCTTTCTTAAAAATTGCATATGACTTGGCATCGATTCGTTTGAAAATTTCTAATTGACGATCCTCCTTCTCCTTGTCCGCTACGCGGGCATCTACATCCACCAGAATCTCCTTAACCAGTTGCATCGCTTTCTGAAGTTTTTCCTGCTCGATCCTATCTTCGCGGGAACTCTTGAGCAGCGGGTCGATTAGCAGCGGATACTTCGTCAGCCGTTGGGTCACAAACAAGATGCACTCCGGAATGCCCTTCTTTTTGAGCAGCGGATTTTGCTGACAGTGTTTGTACCACTCGGCGAACGTGTTGTCACCGGTCATGTAGCACTTGAACGTGCTCAGCGCCGAACGGTGGTTAGAGCAGAACTCGCCGTAGGCGGATTTGAGCTTCTGCGCCGACATGGCCGAAAAGAAATCCAGCAGAATGTCGGCGATGCTGTCGACGACCGGCCGTTCGCGCTGCTTCAGCCGTAGCTTCTTCAGGAAGCCGGTGTGCAGTTCGGTCAGGTCGAGCAACCGAGGAAACATTCGCTCCAGATTCAGATGACTAAAGTGCTTCTGGAGGCTCTCGACAAAAACCTTCTGCATGACTAGTAGGGTTTCGCAGTGATGTTTCTCCGTCATGATGAACTCGTAGATGTGCTCCTGGCGTTTGACCTGCTTTGAGGTGCCAATCCGGAAAGGAAAGGTTATTGTCACAAGGTGTGTTGGGTACAAAATTTCCAAAAGTTCTCACCTGCTTATCTTTGAGTGACTTAACGATCTCCTTTGGTACACTAGGACTCCACGAGTCCGGCTCGTCGATGGCTACACCTAGAATGGGCTCCGCGCCGAGGTCATGCGGACCGATCGGCGCTTCGTGTAGAAACTCGTCCCGTATCAGTGGGGTGTCGTCCGAATAGCTGCAAAAAAGAGGGCGCCAAAAATCAAATAGGATTTGTTCGGAAAAGCATTCGGGTCAATTCTATGTAGAGCTGACAAATGTAGGTCCTTTCGGTTGTTGGCTTTTTAGGTGCTTCTAGGGCTATGTTAAGTTCTTGTTCTTTAGATTATTTATTAAAAGAAAAAACCAACATTGAAACAATGGTCAAGAGAAAAGGCATGCGTTCGTACAAATAAACTTGTTTATACATATTCGAGGGAATCAGCAAAACCGAATCAAACCGCAACTTATGGAAAAAGTTAACAAAAACTATAGGCAGACTGATAATAGTATAAAATATACTAAACTTGCGGCAGTAGTACAAAATATATTATCATTAGATGACGACGTCAGTGTAAGTGTACAAACAATACCGCTTTCGCTCGGTGAAGACAGGGATTATTCAACCGAAAAACTAACTGAAAAGCTCTATTAGGAAGATGAGAATAGTATGTAGTATGGTACGAATTGGTGTTGAACCCATATTTTCCTAAAATTTCGGTTCAGCAGATGGAGTTTCATAATTTTTCTTTTGTGGGTGGAAACACAATACTCACTTTGAGTTGTCATTTTGTATGTTGCCATCGTAATAGTCTCTACCTTGATCATCATGATGCGAAGAACTGTGGCTACAGCAAGCAAAAGTAAACGAAAGGAAGAAAAAAAACATGAAAACGTATAAATAACCGAAACAGAACAAACTTTCTGGCCGAAGTGGGACGGCTAGAGGCTAAATCAAAGAGGGAATTCGAAAGTGTATTCGCTTTCCACTCAGAACTGAGACACTTAACGAAACAATCGAGAAGTAACTGATCCAACAAGAGTGACAGAGTATAATAGATTTGTGAATGTGATAAAGTTTTGCTTTGCATGTGTACGTGTGTGATTGTTGTACTTGTTTACATAACTTAGAACCATTAAAGACAACAAAAAAAATCAGATACATAGTACTTCAAGCAACAAAAGTTGGAAATGAACCGTGTGGAATGGCTTACTAGAGTACACACAAATCAACTTTTTTTTACAGTGTGATTATTGGTAGTAGACGCAGCAGAATCTGTAGTATACAGGATAATTTAGGCAGAATTCTAAGACACAAAACATGATGAGCAACATGTTCTGCGGAAGTAGAAAAACAGTACAAAACTACTGAGTTTATTATTCTGCAATAATTGTGATACAAAGTAAGTAATAGATAGCAGCAGAAGTATTGGTATCTACTATCAATTAGTATTAGTAATGGTGATGGTAGTAGTAGTAGTAGTACAACAGGTGATAGTAACAGTTCTAATAGCCGTTGTAGTTAGTCAGATGAGATATTGTGATGCGATTTTTGATGTGTGATTCGAGTGCGTACTGTTAGATGAGTGCAAACAAGCTCTACCCTGCAAAGCGAAATGATTCCAATACGATACTTAATGTAATTAAAAGCGTAGTAAATATGCACGGAGTAACCGGAGCTAGCTCAGACGCCTATGCCTCGATAGGAAACTTGCCTACAAAGTGTTGTGTACAGCTCTAGTTTGGAAGTCGAATCGAGCAAATCGATTCAAGTTGCGAAGTTGAGTCAAATTTCTTTTTTATGCGGTCGAATCAGTCGAATTATTTGACAGAATGGTGTCGAAATCAATCTTTATAATACGAAAATATACCAAAATGGATGTGGTTTTAATGTCAATCCCACTACTTCGTATCGCCCATTGACGCTGCAATCATTAGTAATGGACACTATTATGTAACTTGAATCGAATGCCACTTAACTGGACTATTTTGGTATTACAGAAGTCGTACTCGACACGACACACGACAGGAGTAACTCGACTGAATTGACCGCTAATCGAAAAAAAAGTACTCGACTTATATAATACGACGATTTCGCTCGGTTAAATAGTGACGGACGCGACCCAGTTGCTCGACTTACATAATAGGCTCCATCTGTTTCGCTTGAAGTGTAAATCAGAGACCAGACGATACAATTTGGAACTCTCTCTCTCTCCCTCTCAGGCTCAGACAAACACACACACACACACACACACACACACACACACACACACACACACACACACACACACACACACACACACACACACACACACACACACACACACACACACACACACACACACACACACACACACACACACACACACACACACACACACACACACACACACACACACACACACACACACACACACACACACACACACACACACACACACACACACACACACACATTTATCCTTCATTTATTAGTTTTATTTCACTCATTTTCCATCTCTTTCTGTTATTCCTTCTCTCTAAGCGTTTATTTCTCAATTACATAAATTTTTCTTTCGTTTTTACTTCCCCTCAGTAACGTTCTCTTTCTCTCTTATACAAACCTTCGTACTTTTTCACAAACTTTCTCGTTTATTATGTTTTATTTACTTCTTACTGTTTTAATAACTTTCAATCCCACTTTTATTTTCTTTTTTCCGGTAACTAACTTTCTTTCTAACTCACACAGTTTTATTAGCTTTTTCTTCGTTTTACTATCATTTTTTACTCATTCTCCCTTTCTCTCTCTCACACACACACACTAACTTTTTCAATCTTACTCTCTATCTTTTTCGCTTTCAATTCAATTTGTTTAACTCATTTTTCTATCTTACTTACTTCTATCTCTCTTTTACTAACATTTTCTTCCTTCCTTTCTTTTCTGCTTTTGCTAGCTGTCACTCTGTGTTACTAAATTTCTCTTCCACTCACGTTATTTCCCTTATACACGCTTTGCTTCTTTCTCTTTTACAACTCTCGTTTTTTCCATCACATTCTCTTTCTCTATTTTATTAAATTTCACTTTTTATTTGATTTTTATTTATATTCTACATTTTCCTCTTCTTCCTCCAGCATTTTCCTCCAACTTTCTTCTTCTCTCTCTTATTTACTTTCTCTCTAGCTATTACTAACTCTTTCTCATTGACTTTTTCTCATTCATTCTCCTTTCCTCTCTTTTTCACTTTCTCTCTCATTCTCTCTCACATTCTTTTTCCCTCCTCACTTTAATTTTTTCTCTAATTTTCACATATTCACTATATTTTTTACTTTCTATCTCTCTTTCACTCACTCTAACTATCTCTCTGTTTCTAAATTTTCCCTCCATTCTCACGTTCTATCCCTTATATTCATTTTTTCTTGTCTTTACGAACTTTCTTTCTCTAACTAACTAACGTTCTTTGTCTCTCTTTTATTCCTTTTTTTATTGAACTTTTTTCTCTCTCCGCAAATAACTTCATTTCCTCTTTCATATTTTCTATATTTCCCTAACTTTCTTCTTCTCTCTTTCTGTTTCTCTTCCTTTCTTATTATTTCTCCCTCTTTCTTATTCACGTCCTCTCTTGATATTCACTTTCTCACTTTTTTTTAAATTTCTCTCTTATTTTCTTTCTTATTCCCCCCCTCTCACTCTCTCTCTCTCTCTCTCTCACACACACACACACACAATCAATTTCTCTCTCATTCACTTTTTCACTTTCTTATTCCCCTTTTCATCGAATTTTCTATTTGAAAGACTATCGTTATACCGTTATGCATTAAAAAACTGAACTGATTTTGGCTATTTTTTGTGATTACCCTACCCTTTGGCAGAAAATTCACTCATGCATCTACATACGTAGTAATCTTCGTGTGTAAGAAAAAAGTTATAGAGTTATCAATTGATTTGCAGTAGCCTGACAAGCAACTACGCTCGATACTTTGATCGTACTACCAGCTCCAATCGCGGAGCGAAGAAGTTGCACATCGTAGCCGCTCCGACATTTACAACATACTCTCCCTTCTGGAGAAAGGCGAAAGTGTCGAACGGAAACCTGATTTCGGCCGCCCAAAGGTATTACGCGACCGTAAAATGCCGCAGAAACTGAAGAGAGCAAGCAACTGGCTAAACGGTGAAGAAGTACCTGCCAAAATGGACATTTTTATGCGGAAGCGTCAGTCAAGATCGGCCATGTTTGAGTAGCAAACAATCACTCAAAAGGAGCTGGTGGAAAACATGGTCATAAAGAGAACAACTTGACGCTGGACGACAACGACAACGCAAAGGACCGCATAGTTTATGTCCCCCATCTAGAAATGCTGCTCTCAGTTACGAGCACCCTACATGATTTTTACAGATTTTTTTTCTATGGGCATGACTGAAGGCAGCAACCCTGTCCTCACCAAGGAGGTAAGCGATGACATGAAGTTCCTGTCGGATCCTGTCCTGCCCCTTCATCAAGTAGTATCACGCGCGGGATGATGGGTTTTTTTTTGGGCGGACCTGGCTTTGGCCCATTATGTCAATAGATCACTGGAGGAGATCTGAAATCTGACTGTCCGAAGATAAGCGTTGTACCGAAGACCGCCAACCCTCCCAACGACCACCAGCTTGTTGGGAGATGTCCCATTACGAACAAGATACCCAAGCAACCAAAAGTTCTAATTTCACTTAAGGAACAAACTTGAAAGTTCATATTTGGTTCAAATTTAGTTCCGCAGAACTTTTTTGCTGAACAACCAGACACTACATTTGTAAACCGAACTTCATTCTCATTAAAGTACCGTTAATATTTGTAGCAACTTGAAAGTCCAACATGCAGCTTGAAAGTTCAACATGCAACTTGAAAGTAACTTAGAGTTCGGATAATGGTGTCTAAGGAAGGCTAACAAGCTTTATGTCTATGGAGGTATAGCTTGCTAAGCAGCTTTGCTTGAAATTAACCGAACTTCAAAGTTGCTTGGGTTCGCTGCATAGAGCGCTAAGCAGCTTCTGTAGAAACTTTGGCAAAAGTTTATGAAACACCACTTGTAGTTCTATTTTTATACTTTTCCATTTTCTACCTCCGCCTCCTCCTAACTTTTGTAAAGTCGGTTCATGCGATTAAGATAGACCATTTAAAAAAAAGCCTAACTAACACTGACCGCTACTGGATTTGAACCCGAGCGTTCCTCGTTGTATGTCTATCCTGATGCATTGCGCCATCTCTGACGCCACTAGTGACATGAATTTTGCCGATGAGTTTTTCTTAAGTGTAATTCGTTTCGGGGCTGTGATAAATGAGAAATTAGCACATCGAGTAAAAACGATGCAAATCGCATATTCCAGCAACGGAGCAGTGGTATGCGTCTAAGTTACCGAAAAGAAGTACTCGAGTTCAAATCCCCGAGGTTTATGTTGGTGGTGTGTGGTAAGTTACAATAAATTAATATTTATAAAAAAAACAGTCGATTATTAACCGAAATTAAATACCTTTAATGAGAAATGTGTCATGAATCTGCAAAACAGGAAGAAGTGGGAATCTTAATCTTTTTTATTTTGAAAATTATTGGAGTTTCTTTTTGGGCTGAACAGTGTTCTATATAGCGACTTAAGTGAACTTTTTGCGAACTTTCTAGTTCTGTTAGAAGTTACTTTGTATTCCCTTCGAAGTTTAAACATCAAATACGAACTTGAAAGTACGGTTAATTACTTAAAAATGAAGTTGAATAGAGTTCTATTCATGATCATTTCGTTGGATGATTAAGCCAAAAATCCCCTTTTATCGGAACTTTTGGTTACTTGGGTAGCGCCTCCAAATTCCATTAAGGAACAGCTAAAGTCGGTGTTTCGTGATTTCGTGAACCTTGGATAGGCCGAAGTGATTCCATTTTATTTCTTGATTAATGACAATGCAGCCCGATGAAGAGTTAGGTAGGTATTAGAATGTTGGTGAAGCATCAGCAAGCGACGGGTTTTGTTATTGTTAATAATATTTTATTTTTGTGATTTGAAATTGCTGGAGCTCAATTGTACAATGGAACGGAATAAACAGATCGAAATCGAAGCGGGAGTAATTGCGTTTTGGTTTTTTAACCTGGGTTAGTTCCAACTGGACCACTAAATAAACAAAAATTTTCGGGAGAATAAACAAACGTTTTCAGGTTATCAGTGTATTGCTTACAGTGGGGTTGAAACTGTGAAAATACCCACAGCAAACCGTCGTCTAAAAAGTGGTCTGAGTGAAAAAACCAACATTTTACAATACTATTAAATTAAATTTTGCGATGATATTTTGAAATTCAACACAAAATGTATGGGCAGTTGGTGGAACAAAATTGAATTTTAAAATATGGTTATTTGTGAAATGGGGATGACTTGTCCGACATGTGATTTTTCAAACATTCGAATGCTTCTTTCCCGTTACTTAAACGAACGAAAAATAAAATCATGTTTTAATCAAAGAACTTAGTTCTTATAGTAACCTCTGCGAAGGTCGCTATAACTGACGCAGTCAAGATATAATGTATTACCCATCCCATCGCGCACCGATTATCGAGTTTCCGGGATTTGGAAGATCAGTCAGCCAGCAGTAAGGATATTTATTACAGAGAGGCAATACAGAGCAATCTAATAGTGGCCGAATCTACTCAAAAAGCAAATAGTACTACAATAGGTACTGCGAGCGTGTGTGTGTGTTCACAGACAAGAGGACAACTCGTAGCGTAGACAGAATGTTGAAAACAGATGTTAGTACAACAGTAGCAGTACAGAGAAACCGAACATAGAAACCAACACTGTAAACACACGAAAAACTCAAACTATACTGTGTTAACGATGATTGTTTGTTTGTTTGCTTTTGTTACTGAAAAATTTAATGTTTTTAATGGATAAAAGGTGAAACTGCAACTTTGTAAAAAACGGTAAAAACATGGGGTAGAACTGCGAAAATTTTATTGAAATAATCTGATTGATTGATTGGTTGTTGGTGTAGTATACAGACGCACAGAGACAGAGAAATATAAACATGGGTGTAGTAGTAGTAGTAGTAGTTAGAGTGAGAAAGAATTTTGACTAGCGTTACCTAGCGTGAGTGGAAACCACGCCTAACTTGTTAGCGACCAATCTCCACGGGGAGTAGCATCCAGTCATTTTTTTGCCGCTTTTTTCACTGATTGGGTTTTGGTTTGGTTTTTCGTTTTGCGATTAGTTTTTTTTGGTTTTGTTTTGTTTGGCAAATAACAGTTTTTGAACAGTTTCGCAAATATAGTCGATTGGCGGATTTGGGTTAGCATTAATAATAAGAATAGAGACATTGGAGGCTTATTATTAGCTGGAATTCAAAAAAATGGTCGGCTCACAACGGAAGATTGTTTTATAAATGAATGAAGAATGTTGTTTCTCTATTAGAAGTGACGAATGGAAAACAATGTAACCTTGCTGTAAATACAGTTTCGTCTTTCGAGTGGATTTCGTAAGAGCATTCTGTAATTTAGCTGAAAACGAAAAAAAAGCTAATAAAAAGCGAACGGATCGACTAAAGCAAAAGTAAAAAAGCCAAAACAAAAGTCTTAAAACTTAGTCGGGAACGTAATGACGGAACATACTGCGCTTGAAAAGGAAAAAAAAGTTTTTTTTTCCATTCAACACATCCACATCATATCAAGTCATTCGCTCTAGTTATGTATAAAAATGCAAATAGATTGAAAGCTTTAAAAATCATCCTTTTATGATCGTGGATGCAGTTTAATTTCCACTAGTTAGTTTGTGGTTTAGTTTGTCGTTTGACTGTCTCGTTCCTTACACTGCTGCTAGCCGCCGCAGGCGCCCGGCACGTACGTAATAATGCTTAATGCTAGTGAAAAGTAAGTACAAAGCTATTTAGAAACTAAAAAAAAATCCTTTCATCGCAATTTCATACATAAAACTAGCTAGTTCCGATGCAAATACAATCAATGTCAATCCCAAAACCAAAATCCAAAATATATGAGCATATTCAAAAGGCAAACGACAGCCAACGGGGGGAAAAAATACCGGAAACAAATAGTTACCTGTTGGTTGAGTTCTTTTTATTAGAACCGGACTTGGGTTGCACTTGGAAATATTTCTGAAATATTTCAACATGTTTAGTCCCACACCGCGGACGGTAGAAGTTTGATGGCGTTTTTCGATACATACCTTGGCAATTTTGGCCTTACATTCGACCGCATGCTCTTTGTAAGTGGCCAAATTAATGACTGCTCCACAAGCTGAAAGGAAACGAAAAACAAAAATGTTATTAGGACATTGGACAATTTAATGAAACCCGATTTCAACACCAACCGTCACAGGTAGAGTTCTGTCCCTTGGTTTTGGCCTTGTCCTTTTTCTTACGGAAAAATAACGAACCTCGTTTTCTGCGCTTTTCCGGTAGATCGGTGTAACTCTCGCTGCAAGGATGATGGAAAGGAAATTTGTTTAAAAAAACACATTACTGGACACATTCGGCGGAGAAACCTACAAAACAGTGTTTAATAATTCTTAGTAAACGAACATTGTTACATGAGTACATCCATCTACCGATTAAACACACTCACGAGTAACTCACAAAACAAAGCAAGTTAGAATAGTAGGATTAGTAGAACACAACTTAATTGTCCCATTCTATACACAAAACATAGCTTTGGGAAGCTGCGAATGAAACCAGTTTTAAATCTCGAACATCTAAGCCCGACCGTAATAGAGATAAGATTATAGTTACTGAGTTAAAGTCAATCAGAACTCGTTAGGTTCAAGCCTGAAAACAATTGACATCTGTTTTCATATTGGTCTTTAAGAGATTTTGGCTATTTCAATAAATGTCGTCTTCGTATGCTGCTTTGCGCGTTCAGAACGACCTTCCAAAATATTTTCTTAATTTCATCAATTCTCAAAAAAAATTGCTTTTAGTTCTTCCCACTCGAATTCTCTTCCAGTCTCATATTCTTGCAATTTCTGTCTCAGTCGATTGCAATTTTTGGCCCTGCGTCATCGCAAATAAAGCAGCATCGGATCTAGATAATGCTAAATTCCTACTGTACAAGTTTAAACCGGCTTATTCGACACATATGGATCGAATTCGCGGTAGAAGGTAATAAATATAGCCGAATAACAAATTAACTATTCTGCACCGTCCAAAATCTGAAATCGAAAATCTATGTGATCGGTCCGTTTGCAGGAGCCAAATCAAATTAGACATGTAATACTCCTGAATAAACTTTTTGGATTGGTGCATAACAACAATTAAAGCAATAGGAAAAAATCTATTGTGATACTGTGTTTGAAGTTCCACAAGGTGGCAATATGAGACCATTGCTTGTCACACTATTTTACATCTTCTTTTTTGTTTTGTAATTAAATTTAACTTTTCATTCTTTTCTTTTCCGTTAGGCACCCGTTAGGCATAAGGACGTGGGCCTAGCGGACACGATGCCGGTTAGACATCTGAGGACAAATGCACCGGACCCTGTCGAACGCCAGAGGCCACAAGGAACCGATATCGATGTCGGACACGAGGCTGAGTGGACATCAGAGACCGAATGAACAAATGGGGATGATTGGCGGCGAGTGGCAGGACTTAGAAGACCAATTATATAGGATAATTAATGAACCCGAGGTCACGTGCACCAGAAGCCGATTGGACTCACGTCCGAATACACACTAGGCCAAGTGGACACGACATCAAATAGACGCGAGGCCAATTGGGCGACCTACGTCAGGGCTTAAAAAGGAATCGCTAATTGACTGACTGCGTGAACACGTACGTTTTCTGCATTCAACTTGCCCAGCAAACCCGAGCATTTCAATGGGTAAAATATCACATCCATTAAGCCGTTTTTCGATTATTCTTAAAATTGCTATCAAACCCCTCGTTTTCAAATTGGTTTTAAAAATCGGAATGCAAGAAAAAATTGGTTAGTCATCAGTAAAACTTTCGTGTGTAAAATCAATTGTCAATTGTATTTCTATAGCCTCTATTTGTATGAGCTTCAATTCTCTCCCATTTCCCCGACGTCGGTACTGAGCAGTTCGAAACGCGATCCAGAATTATGGTGAAGAGGGTACCGTGCAGGACAAGAAAAAATCTGGATGCAAACCGGGCCCTGTAGATCAAACCTTGGACCAAGAAATCGTACAAGCTTTTGCGCGTAAGAAGTGTTGCTCCGTTCGGATGTAGCCAAAAACCAGAGAAGAGAGGCAGAAAAAGGCCAATTTATGTGCAACATAAGCCAAATATGTCAAACCAAGAACCCGTCAGGACAAAGTGCTGTGAGACTTGACTACAAGAATCGCGTCCACGATAGCCAAAGAATTGACGACGCCGAAAAGACTATTTTTATGGAAAAGTTCAGCAGAAAGGTTACGACAAGGGATTTGAAGATGCATTCGTTACAACTGATACAATGCAATCAGATTTTACATTCGGGAATGCTTGGAGCAGCGCCTCTGGTCCATTACGAATGCTACGCTAGTCTGGAACAAAACCAATGGGGTCGAATTCATACCTAAGACGATGAATCCTCTTAACAGTCCCGAGGCTAGACCGATCGAAACATTTTTTGGGCTCTGACAAAGGCATACTTAGGAAATACAGGGGTTAGACAAAATGATCGGGACAGGCAAAATTTTGACGAAATTCAAACGGCCATAACTTCTACAAAATAAGCCATTTTTCTATAAAACCAATTTCATTTGACGGGGAAATTTTTCTAGATTTTTATAAAATATTTCAAAACTAGGTTGACCCGTCGTGGCTAGCCACGATACCAAAACCTTTGAAAATGTAATATGGTTTACAATTCTATAGCACGTAAAACTTTTTAGTGAAACAGCTTTAAAATTGGCAACCTTCCATTAATTAAAACACGTGTAATCTACAAACGAAGCAAGCGGGGCTTAGATAAAGATACCAATTGTAAAGAACGTGCTGATCGAGGGAAGTACTCAATTTTAGAGCCGAGACAAAGTTTAAATTCGGTGTCGCCAAAAGTATGATTGCAGAAAATGGCAGACATTCGCCTAATCCGCTGCCACTCATTGGACCACAACTACAAAAACATCCTTCGTTTTAGTAAATCGGACAAACTCTCAGATTAGCTATCTGTTTGAAATTTTTGAATTTGTGGGGTTCAATATTTATGTTACTTCATATTGAGATATTTCAGGTCGCGTTCGTAAATCAACTGTACGTCAAAATCATGGAACAACAAATTCCACATAAACCATATTTTGATTAATTCTGGCTGTTTTTTTTTATCATCAAACTTTGAATGTGTCCTTGATAAAACATTTGACTGTTTAAGAAAACACGTTACATTACTTCTGAGTGATTCAGATATCAGGCCATATGAATAAAAGATTTAGAGCAAATGCTCCCATACGATTTAAACGGGAAAAGTAAAGTAAACTATTTTATTCATACGGCCTATCATCTCACACTTGACTCAGAAAGGGTTTTAGCTACCATTCTCGTAAGAAACTCCGGAAGAAGTAAATGTAGAAATAAAAATACTCAACCGGATATGCGTTTTCGCGCTTTATATTGAGTATGTGCTACTTTGGCAGCTTCTGATAATCAATTATGGCTCGTAGGCTATCCTTATTACCACGTGCCAAATCACACGTTAAGAATGCTTCATCAATCTTAAACGATTGACGTGTACTTCAAATATTGTTTTAAAAATTGCCGATTTCACCCACCCACCCACTGCTGAAATTATTGTTACCTTCACTACGCGAGGTGGATTCTATAATTTTTTTTATTTAACAGCTTGCTTGGATCTAGCGTTACAGTCAGACACAAGGAAACTATATATAGTAATAATTCACAATAGCCGATGGACATCGGAGATATTCCGGGTTGAGCGGGGGTATGTCAAAAAGTGATTTTTGAAAATTGAAAATTTAATAGTATTCATATTTTATCCCAAAACTAGACATCATTTTCAGTCGATTGGTGATAAAAGAACGGTGATCCGCCGTGAAACATCCGAGATATGGCCATTTCAGTGAAATGAGAGCTGGAAATGTTGCCAGTAACATCCCACCTTTATGGCCATTTTCAAATATGATCGAAACCATACCAATATGGATGCCAAACTTCAAGTAATGAAGAGGGTTAAAAATCCTGAAGTTTGACACCCATATTGATATGATTTCGGATATTCCTTAAAACGATCATTTCCGCCGTGGTCGCTATAACTTGCTATAAGGTTGTCATGACAACCTGCGGACCTAGAAATGCTTCCAGTGTCAGTGGCTCATGACGCTATTGTTGATATGGTTTGTGTCATGTCCCAAAATGGTCAGAGCAATAGATGTTACTTGGACTAATTTCACGAAAATGGCCGTAACTTGGTTGTTTCTCGACGGATTTCCGCCCTTTTTTCACCAATCGACTGGAAATGAAGTCTAGTTTTGGGATAAAATATGAATACTATTAAATTTTCATGACAGAAAAAGATACAAGCAATGAAAAAAATCAGTTTTTGACATATCCCCGCTCAACCCGGAATATCTGCAGTGTCCACTGACTACGGCCGATCTTGAAATATTTTCGAAAAATCTAGAAAAATTTCCCCGTCAAAAGCTATTGGTTTTATAGAAAAATGTCTTATCTTGTAGAAGTTAAGGCCGTTTGAATTTCGTCAAAATTTAGCCTGTCCCGATCATTTTGTCTAACCCCTGTATATTAAGACAACGGATTGCTTTGTAACCTTTGTCAAAGACTGAGAAAAAGTTTTCAAACTCATTCAAAAACGCTCAGTGCTGAAGCTGATCAGCTGTGTTATATCCGCTCGTTGGCGTAGGTACGCGTCTCAAAATCTGAATCTCAAAACAATTACGTTGAACTGTAAGAGAATATTGTAAAGAACTTACTTACTCTGGAACACAATACATTTTTAAAACAGACACATTCAGACATGCGATAATTTTTTGTTCAATTACTTTCTCCAATTTCGGTAACTGATTTGAAAGATTAGAAGTCCATTTTTACCATTGCATAGAATTGGTGTCGATGTCGATGTCACGCGCTATGAAGGAATAAAGTTGTTTGCGAGAGGTGAGCGACCCGGCGACATATTTCGGCGGTTGAAATCCCATGGGGCGAAGCGGAATTTCATCTATAACACCATCCGTCGGTACCGGGAGACGGGCTCGGCCAAGGACCGTGCTAGATCCGGGCGGCCGCATTCGGTGAGGACGCCAGCAGCCATCAAGGTGGTGGGGGAGCGGGTTCGTCGAAAAATGAACCGCTTGATCCGGAAGACCGCTGTTGACCTGGATGTGTCGATCGGGACTGCCCGCACCATCATGGCGAAGGACTTGGGATGCAAGCCGTACGAGAAACGCATGGTTCACGGGGTAGCGGAGGCTACAACGAAGAAGAGGCTGGACAGTGCAAAACTGATACTTTCGCGGCACGCTGGTCAGGAGTTCGTGTTTTCTGATGATAAACTCTTCGTCTTGCAACAGCCGCACAATGTCCAAAACGATCGGCAGTGGGTGCCGACGTTGGCCAGCATCCCCACATAAACATCCCGTGTGTCCAGAGCGTGGGAAGCTTCCACTGGTGTTTATCGAGAAAAACGTGAAAATCAACGCCGCGTACTATAAGACCGAGGTTTTGGAGAAGGTTGTAACCCCGGCGCTTCGCGACCTCTACGGGAAAGATCATTACGCGTTTCAACACGGCGGATCTTAACTCCCTGGACTTTTATGTAGTCGTACATGCTGGCCAAGCAGAGCAAACATAAAGTGAGCACTATGGACCAACTTAACCTTTCGTTACTCGCGCTACAATACAATTGATAGGCACGCTAAAACCTAACAGCATTCACTCGAATTTTAATGCTACTTGGTGAAAAACTTATAAAACTCTTTCCACCGTTTGAAACATCTTGGTCTGCGGATCAACTTTGCTGAAAACATTTCTTTCATTAATTTTCTTTATTATTGGAATCCCGAGATATACCGAGACAAAGTTAACGGTTCACAGGTGTTGTACAAAATACAACAGCGCGAGTAACGGAGGGTTAAGAAGCTCATTTCCAAGATCTGGGACGATATACCCATGGACCAGGTGCGTGCTATTCTGCCGACCAGCAAATTACACTCTACGCGTGAATTCCTTTTCCGTTGTTTTACCCGCCCGCTACTTAGACAATTTCCGGGAGTACAATTTGCAGATACATCATCTGTTTGTGGAGTTTAAGGCGGCGTACGATTCAGTCAAATGAAATGAGCTGCGGCAGATAATGCTAGAACAAGGTTTTCCGACGAAACTAGTTACGCTGATTCGTGCGACGCTCGATGGTTCTAAAGCATGCGTTAGAATAGCGGATGAGACCTCAGCCGCATTCATGACGTTGGATGAACTGAAGTAAGGGGATGCACTCTCTAACCTGTTATTCAACATCGCCTTGGAAGATGTGCAATACGAAGAGCAAACGTGAAAAGGAATGGAACTATCATCACGAAATCTCACATGCTTCTTGGTTTTGCGGAGGACGTCGATATCATCGGTATCAACCGTAGAGCAGTAGAAGAGGCCTTCAGGCCTTTTAAAAGGAAAACGGCGAGATTGGGACTTACCATTAACACCACCAAAACGAAGTACATGGTTGCTGGCAGGGAACGTGGGAACCCAAGTGGTGTTGGTGTTGAGGGGAGTTAGATGGGGAACGATATGAATTAGTTGAAGAATTTATATACCTTGGTACACTCGTGACATGTGACAACGATGTAAGCCGCGAAGTGAAAAGATAAATTGCAGCCGCGAATCTGACTTTCTTCGAATTACGTAGCTAGTTGAAGTCCCGTAATTTGCCTACAGAACACTAATCCTCTCGATGGCCCTTTACGGACAGAGAAGCCTCGACTGGAATCCAGAGGCACAGCGTAAAAGAGGCAGACCAGAGACATCCGGGCTGTAGACGAGAACCTGTCCTGGCGACAGGTAAAAGCCATGGCGGGTAACCGTCAGCAGTGGAGATCTCTGATTTCATCCCTTTGTTTTACCGGACCGGCGGACATGGACACATAAGTAAGTAAGTAAGTAATTGCTGTTCATTGAACCTGGTGTTAAAATTAACACTAGATATTATATCGAGTATGTTCTGAAGAACAACCGCTTTCAACAAGATTCTGCACCGTCTCACCAGACGAAAACTGCACAGGCTTGGTGTGAGCACAATTTCCCGGATTTTATTTTATTTTATTTATTATTCGACAGAGTGGCCTGCTTTTTCGCCTGATTTGAATCGTCTCGAATTCTATGCATTGATTGCATGCTAGGGAAGCTAGGGGAACGAGGAAATACCAAAGGATTGATTTTGGATACTTTCAAGCAACGTTTGAAGAAGATTTGAGATGAAATGTCTCAGGATATCGTGCGTACCAACTGTAACGCTCTTCAACAACGATTGCAATTGGTAATGAAAGCAATGGGAAAAAGATTTGAATTGGATTAATTTAAGACAAATATTATGGATATACTTTACACGAAATAACGGGTGACAACTAAAATCTTGAATTTTTTCCTTCACAAGCTGTCAAAAAAGATGAAGATACATGAAGAAGATCTGATTTACCGAAATTAAAGATACATTGTCCATTGTTGAAAAAAAAATTAGTGTACATTTGAAAACGGTCCGTATTCGGCTGTTCGGCGAAGCTTCCGTTTGATGTCGGAACAGGAGCGTTGTACGGTTCGTGGCTCTCCAGTTATTTTTGTACACCAAGGAACTCAAAATCCCGAAGAAATCTTCGATTGGGCGCACTGAGACAGCTTTGTAGGGTCGTGGTTTTTGGGTACAAATGGGATCGAATGGGTATTCAGGAGAGATTATGTTTTTTGGCGTAATGCCAAAACACGTATTATCCAGCTGCATGATGTTTTTGTAGAAATGAGATCAACATTTTCTTCAAACATTCATCTGGTGCACATCTTAATTGATAGCCAAACGAGAGGGCTTGTTGTTGAAGGCACGAGAAAGAGAACGATGTCCTTCTGCGACCATAAATTAGGCTGGTCTTCCACTACCTGGCTTGCGAATAGTTGTTGGGCATCTTAGCAACATATTTGCTTTTTAAATGTTGTACCGTATACTTTTTGCCGAGATTTCTGTGGCAGTTCGTAGAAGCATGCATCGCGCTTCCGAAATGCTTCTTGTTTCGACGCCATTTTAAGCAAAACTGGGCAAGCATAAACAAAACAAAAAATATTGACAAAAGACGGGAGAGAGAGCTAACACATACATACTTTCATTTCTCTCTGAGTTCGTTTGTTGTTGAGTATAGGGACCTCGAAACATTCAAAATTAAAATTCCTGTTTTAGTTTTTACTGCATATTGCTATATATCAGCTTTATGACTACATAGCTGTTCTAAATTGGCATCCAACATTCTATTCAAATTCTTTTTGTCAGTAATCAGCTGGAAATAAGCACTGTCAGTACTCAGTCAGAGAAGATTAGCTGTAAAGTAGCCATATATTTCAAGTAAAATCTTACACCTATGGTGAGCAAAACCTCCAAGGTATACTATCAAAAGATGCCCCTCTATCAGACCAAATGACTGCCAGATTCCATCGAAATCCTTTTATTCTCGTTTGTTAGATTTTCTGGCATGCAGCGCATAATGATCTTGCAACCAACTTTTATACTAACAATACAATAGACGTACGCAAGAAAATCTTCATATTAGAATTGAAGCTATTTAAGCTCGGTTGATAGTGCATTTTTCAAAATTTTCGAAATTATCATACTGTTTTTCCTAAGAATAGTCGGTAAAACTATGTTGTACGTCATACAAAATTATCAAAATACATTTCTTAATTAATAGTTAAATAGTTGCAATATCTTACAAGCAGCAGATTGAGCGTGAAGAACAGGCAAGTGTATTCCAATCATTTTTGCATATTGCTCTGATGTACCGCAAGGAAGCAACCTGGGACCGCTGCTTTTTTCACTGTTTATCAACGAAGTCGTGGTTATGTTGTCATTTGGTCGTGCATGCTTTTTAATGCTGATGATGTGCATACATTTATGGTGCTTAAAACTTGCACTGAATAAATTAAACACCAACGTTTAAATAACACATTTCAAAGTGCTGTGCTCGAGGAATATACTTTTTGCAAAACTCACAAGATCTAGTTTGTTGGTTTAATCTTTAAAAACACTAAAGACACTCATGATTTCTACAATTTTCGCTCGCTTAACAGTTTGTTAAGCTGATAATCTAAAAATTTCATGTAAACCCTCTTCTGGAACGACCAATGTAATTAACCGTCGTATAAGGAACGTTCCATTTTATCACTACGAAGTTGATTAGTCATATTTTAAAAATGTTAGCGATACACAAAACACTCAATCGAACGATCACCAATAATATTTACTAGACCAGGGTGTTAGTACAGACACGTAACTGCTAAAATATTGTAAATTAAATTTGTGAATTTTGTTATTGTTGAACACATCAAAAAATGTTTTTTAAATAAACAGATAACGCTCAGTCTAAAGTGAAACTGGCGGTATCTGCATAAGCTACGATCGGATGACCAAAACGGTGGTTAGAACAAACATGGTTAACATGGCAAACATGTTTAGATATCCATCCTATTATCACACTTATTATTCTTACACACAGTCCATAAACACGAATTAAGCCATCATATGAAACACAGACAGATTAGAAGAGAGGACGTCGAACAGTAAATCGGAAAACAGAATGAATTATAGTAAGTAATACAGTTTAACAACAACGTAACGATAAAATCAAACACTGCAGACAACACGAATTTAATTAAAGCAAGCAAAAAAACGTAACGTAAATGTTCAAGGAAGTCGACAGATTTCTACCGGAAACGCGACGAAAAGGATGAACCCTGCACAGTGCGAGTAGTCTCAATGGGAATATGCCAATATGTAATGGATAGTTTGTTAGGGAAATAGAATATGAGCGAAGAGTGAGCGAGCGAGAGAGAGAGAGACAGCCGGAATTAGCACAAATTACACGCGCACTTACGTTTTATCTCTCACACAGAGCAGAGACCGATCGTCGTGGGTTTCATCTTCACTGTCGGAAAGATGCCTCGAACTATATATAGCGTACACGAGTTTTGCGGGTTTTGCGAGTGTTGTTGCATGGGGAGGTTGAGGTTGGTTTGTTTTGGTGGTTCGACGCGCGTGTGTGTGTGAATGTGTGAATAAATATTGGTTGTTGTGGGTATATGTGAGTGTGTGTTCGATTGAAGGAGAAAAAGAATGCGAATAAAAGAAAACGAAAACACATAAAAATTGAAGCACTGGACTGGAAAATATGTTCGGATGTTTTTTTTTTTGCAAGGTTGTTGCTTATTTCTTAATTATTTTGGCAAAACGTTGGATTTGCAAACGCAGAAAGAGCGAGTTCGAGCCTCTGTACGTTTGCAGAAACGTCGTTTTGCACAAAGTACCCGAATTCTATTTTTTAACGTATTTCTATATTTGGAATTTTACTGAACATTGACAACTCATTTGGAATAAAAATTTTATATAACAAAGGTAAATAAACATGCTTACTATCTTTTTTGAATTTTTTAAATTCTATGTAAAAAGACGATGCACATCGATTTTTTCTTTGAATCCAAAAAAAAGCCGAAAAGTCCATCTAGTTGAACACTGAAATAGGACCTGCTTAAAGCCAGATTACAGGAAAATATTTATGTAACCTATTTTTTTTATTCATTTCAGTGAAAAACCGGATTGGATTGAGTTCAAAAAACTTCGAGACCAAAGCAATTAACTGTTTGACACTGTTTCTACACAAAAGCAAATGCTGTTGCTCATCGATGGCAATGGCCATACAAAAAAAAACTCAAAAAAACAAAAAAAAAGGTCACTTACGGTGTGGCAGTATCCTCCTTGGCACTCTGGTTGCGAACCGGCGCTATCGACGGCGTCGAGATGCTCTTCTGCAGCGGAATCCGACAAACTGCCGGAGCCAGATTTCGCTTGGCGACGATTTTCTCGAAGTCGCGCTGAAAAAAGCAAAAACGAAGCGGATAAAACAAATCCATCAGTACTGAATTAAGGGGGATGTTTGCTTGACGGGGAGACGCTTACCGCTAGTTCGGCCTCGTTGAGCGAATGTGTCGATATTCCACCGGTACTGTTGCGGCTGGTACGGTTGTGCAGTCGCTCGGCAGCCCGCAGTGATTCCTGTTCTTCACTGTCCAAGCTCGACAGACTGACACTGTGAAATATCACGCAAGGTTTCGTGTAAGTAGCCAAACCAAGAGGATCAACAACAAGAAAGGACAAACCTTTTGTGGGAAGACTTCGCACAATCGGTGAGATCCTCGATTGCGGTCCAGGACTTCCGCCGGTCGGTATTCAAGCCGTACATGTGCTGCTGATGGGGCCAAACATGGCCCGCGTTCGCGATCGTCAGGTCCGGCAACGACGGGCAGGACGAGAACAGCTTCGACGAGGAAAGTTGCTGAAAACAAACCGAACCGATGATAAAAAGCCTTCTAAAAACCGAACAACGTGGAAAAATTACCGATGCTCCTATGAACCCGGTGCCACCAAAATTGGTATTCTGAATTGTGGAGTTCTTCCACTGAACTACACTTTCCCGAATACATTGTAGATGGTTTAAAGTTTCGTCTGCAAAGAGAATTATTCCATACCCATTGATTTCAGAGCACCTAAAAAATTCAAGCTAAATTACCGAGGAAGTTGTATTTGGCACCCGGACTGTGCGGAGTCACACTGATGATTGGCACCATGTTGGCGTGGTTGTTGGTGCTGCTTCCACTGTTGTTGTTGCTTGCGGCAACAGTGCTGTTGCTCCCGGTCGTCGTCGTTGTTGTCGGATGCTGCAGCAGCTGGCCGCAGTCACTGTTGTTGGCAGCTGCCGTATCGATGACAATGTCGCTTAGCTTACTTCGGTTATTGCACTTTTCAATGATGCTGCTGCTGTTGTTGTTGTTGTGATAGTTGTGAACGTTGTTGAGACTTTGCTGCTGGAACGACTGCTGCTGGTTGATCAGGGATGCCAGCGATGGATCCTTCGACGCTGCGGAATCATTGCATTTTGGGAAACCCGGCGTCACCGGCGATGGGATGAGCGGATTGCTGGAACTTAGATAGTCGATCACCACGTCGTCATCGTTTTCATCGTCTGCGATATAAGAAGGGAGGTAATGATGGTTACGCTTACAGGTTTATTGGGTCTATAGAGAAATTAGTTGAACCGCAACGAATGTTTACTGTTAAAATTTCTCCCAAAGAAGAACTATTTGAAACTTAAAGCCATTCGATTTAAATAGATAGAACCAAACGCCATGTTACTAAAGATATTTATTTATCCTCTTTAACAATATAAAAGATATATATACAAAAGGAATAAATAAGTAAATTAGAGCATCAATAGAAGTAAAAATATTAAGGAAGTTTTTTTAAAGCACTCCGATGATTAGTATGTAATGTCTAATAAGACAAATCTACTAAGATACCCTAATATTACGTAGCATCCAACTATCATTATTGCTTTTATATGTTAATGCAGTTCTTATTTTATTTGTTTTATATATATATACTCAAGCATAATTGTATATCAAATAATTAGTTCCAGTTTACAATTATCAGTTTCTAATAGTCAGATATTCTCAGTAGAATAACAACTTCAATAAATCGAATTCAATTCTCATTTCTATAAATATAAATCCCTGTCGACCCAATTAACCTACTGCAACAGAAGCAAAAGTAAAAAAATCAGAGGGGTTGTGCACAAGACACGACCACATAGGTGACGTAGGACTACGTAAGTCTCTTTGAAGCGATAGTAGGATGTATCCATGTAGGAAGTAATATAATTCTTCATGTATACAAGCTACATACGTAACGTTTATCAAAGTAGTAGCATTGTATACATTCAATCCTCAACCGATTTTGGAGTTACATTTATGAATTGACTAGCTGACCCGACAAACTTCGTATTGCCACAAATTAACCTGTGTTGTACATAAATCATGAATCTCGGATGATCTTTGTCACTATCTCGAGTTTTGCAAGCCCCCCAGTGGGCGGCGCTTCCGACGGCGGGTCACCGGCAACACTCGCGACAGGCTCGTCCTGAATGATCTAGTGTTACTATAGATAGTTTTTGTGGTCTTGTTATTGATTAATGTTTTATGGAAGAGTCTCGAATTTCTCGAGTTGGATTAGTTTTTGAGTTTCGCAAAAATTTCTGTTTTATTTGTATGAGAGTCCATATCCCCCTACCACAGGGGTGAGAGGTCTCTAACTATCATAAAATAAATTCAAGACTCAAAAATCTCCTACATGCTAAATTTGGTTCCATTTGCTTGATTAGTACTCAAATTATAAGGAAATTTGTATATCATTTGTATGGGAGCCCACCCTCTTAAAAGGGAAAGGGGTCGTAATACACCACAGAAAAAAAATTCTGCCATCTAAAACTCTCACATGCCAAATTTGGTTCCATTTGCTTGATTAGTTCTAAAGTTATGAGCAAATTTGTATTTCGTTTGAATGGGAGCCCCCCCCCCCCCTCCTAAACAGGTAAGAAGTCCTAATTCATAATGGGAAAAATGGTTGCCTCCAAAAACACCCACATGCCAAATATGGTTCCATTTGCTTGATTAGTTCTCGAATTATGAGGAAATTTGTATTTCATTTGTGTAGAAGCCCCCCCTCTTGAAGTGTGGAAGGATCCTAATTCACCGTAGAAAATATTTTTGCCTCCAAAAACCTCCACATGCCGAATTTGGTTCTATTTGCTTGATTAGTTCTCGAGTTATGGGGAAATTTGTATTTCATTTGTATTGGAGCCCCCCCTCCTAATGTGGGAAGAGGTCCTAATTCATCACAGAAAAAATTCTTGCCTCCAAAAACACCTACACGCCAAATTTGGTTCCGTTTGCTGGATTAGTTCTCGAGTTATGAGGAAATTTGTATTTCATTTGTACAGGAGCCCCTCCTCTTAAAGTGGGGAGGGGTCCTAATTCACCATAGAAAATTTTCTAGCTCTCGAAAACCTTCACATGCCAAATTTGGTTGCATTTGCTTGATTAGTTCTCGAGTTATGAGGAAATTTGTATGGAAGCCCCCCCTCTTAAAGGGGAGAGGAGTTATAATTCCTCTTATAAAGAGGGGAGGGGTCTCAATCCACCATAGAATAAATTCTTGTCACCAAAAAAAACACCCACATGCCAAATGTTGTTCTATTTGCTTGATTAGTTCTCGAGTTAGGAGGAAATTTGTATTTCATTTGTACAGGAGCCCCCCCTCTTAGAGTGGGGAGGGGTCCTAATTCACCGTAGAAAATTTTCCTGCCCTCGAAAACCTTCACATGCCAAATTTGGTACCATTTGCTTGATTAGTTCTCGAGTTATGAGAAAATTTGTATGGAAGCCCCCCCTCTTAAAGGGGAGAGGAGTTACAATTCCCCTTATAAAGAGGGAGGGGTCTCAATTTACCATAGAATAAATTCTTGTCACCGAAAACACCCACATGCCAAATTTGGTTCTATTTGCTTGATTAGTTCTCGAGTTATGAGGAAATTTGTATTTCATTTGTATAGGAGCCCCCCCTCCTAAAGTGGGGAGAGGTTCTTATTCATCATAGAAAAAATTCTTGCCTCCAAAAACACCTACATGCCAAATTTGGTTCCATTTGCTGGATTAGCTCTCGAGTTATAAGGAAATGTGTATTTCGTTTGTGTAGGAGCCCCCCCCCACTTAAAGTGGGGAGGGGTCCCAATTCATCATAGAAAAAAATTTTGTCTCCAAAAACACACACATGCCAAATTTGGTTCCATTTGCTTGATTAGTTCTCGAGTTATGAGGAAATTGGTATTTCATTTGTACAGGAGCCCCCCCCTCTTAAAGTGAGGAGGGGTCCTAATTCAACATAGAAAATTTTCTTGCCCTCGAAAACTTTCACATGCCAAATTTGGTTCCATTTGCTTGATTAGTTCTCGAGTTATGAGGAAATTTGTATGGAAACCCCCCCTCTTAAAGGGGAGAGGAGTTATAATTCCCCTTATAAAGAGGGGAGGGGTCTCAAATTACCCTAGAATAAATTCTTGTCACCGAAAACACCCACATGCCAAATTTGGTTCTATTTGCTTGATTAGTTCTCGAGTTATGCAGAAATTTGTGTTTCATTTGTATGGGAGCCCCCCCTCTTAGTGGGGGGAGGGGTCTCTAACCATCACTAAAACCTTTCCTGGCCCCAAAAACCTCTACATGCAAATTTTCACGCCGATTGGTTCAGTAGTTTTTGATTCTATAAGGAACACAGGACAGACAGACAGACAGACAGAAATCCTTCTTTATAGGTATAGATTGAATCTATTTTATTAAAACGAAACGAAGTCACTCTAAACCAAACAGTAAATAAATTTTTATGATCTGTTTCTACATTGAATAGTGCTTTTCCTCTGGTAATCGACAGACGGTACACGAGAGTTTTCAAAAAGTTGAAAATTTTGAGCAATTTTTCTGCGGCTTACAAAAGAACACTGATAATAAAGCATTTACAACCTGCAGACGTTTTGGAAGACGCAAAAAATGTCGTCCGTAACCAAAAAACTTGTTTCCGTCATTTGTTGGTCGTCCGCAACGGTGAAAATTTCAACTTTTCCCTCGTTGCCTGTGTTATGGTATTAACTGAGCAAGATAATATAATAAGCCCTTCAATCGTTGTGGCCCTTAAAAGGACCGAATGTTTGATTATCATAACTCCAGCTTGCAATAAACTTGCACTAACGCGACGTTTCCCAAATGGGGGTTCGCCAAAACTTTAGTTCGCTGCAGAATAGTATAGGGAAATCCGTTCGGGGGTTTCGCGAACCGAAAAAGGTTGGGAATCGCCTGCACTAAGGCACTTAACGTAATTCTCTTTTCGGTAAATTGGAGTACCAATAACCGCAAACCAGGCACGGTTTGTTGCAACGGACCAACCGGAAAGCCACAGCAGCTATGCGATCAACGAAGCCGTTCGTGTATGGTAATGAATCACGATGAAATACCACTCCAAGTGGCCAACTGCAAGTGGCGTGGGATAATTCTGGTCGTTTTGTTGTCGCGAGCAGCATATTTCCTGCTAATTCCAGAACTTCAGCAGCCAGATATTCCATCACGGCAGCGAGACGAGTGCTCCAGGTCCAAAACGCTCAGTATACTTTCCTTTCCTCAGCAGCCGATGAACACGACCGACCGGGAACTGAAGACGTGCACGAATCGAGCGTGACTTTCGTTTGCCCTTGATGCTTCCTCCTTTGTCGCGTCCAGACATGCCCGTAAGTTGTTGGCAGTAGCTCAACTAGCTTTTGAATAATGCTGTTCGCCGGCTTACCTCGTATTATGTACCAGAGCAAGCGACAAGAATCGGTCCCGCCTATTTTTCATGGTCCGTCTTTCCATCATCTACGTTGAAGAAACTTGAGCATTTCAATTTCAGTCTGAACAAAAGAGCAATGAGCCGGAATTATCAAAGCAAATAGCAATCAACGAGAAAGGGTAGGATTCCATTTAATTCTCTTGTAACTTTGTTGTAGTAGAATTAAATGGAATTTACTTTTCGACTTGCTCGTTGATACCTGAATTGTACCAAGACTTGTTCGATAATAATTGGAAATTATTCCAACCAAGCGACAATTTCTAGAACGACCGAGTTAGAGTTATTTTCAATTTTTCAATGACGCGCATTGAAAATCAAGTTTTCTATATTTTCCAATTCGATTTTCCTATCGATTGGTGTAAATATTTTGGAAATCTATTGAAAATTGACTGAATTATAAGCCGAAGTGTGAAAACGCGTTACTACTTTTGATGACGTCATTTCCAACAACCAATCACGAAGCGAGAATTCTGGTTAAACATAGGTTCATTATTTTCAATTTTTCAATGGTTCAACATCAAGAATTCATACTTTTCTTCATTTGGGTCAATTCTTAGAAGATTTTCCGATCGATTGGTGCAAAAATATTGAATATCGATCGGAAAACCGCTGAGCTATTAGCGCTTAAAACCTATCATTTTTCGTGACGCTCGCATTTTTCGATTTTTTTGGAATGACACCCATACGTCATACGTCATACGTCAAAAGACTCCGCTCATCCTATCTTTGTTTCTACTAGGAACCTCGCTTGCCACGGACTTTTGCGGCCAACTTTTTGGAACAATTTTTAATGAATGCCAAAACCTCTTTGGCAGCGGGCAGGTGCGTTACACAACTACAAATTATACAACCTACAAGCTCTGAAAATATTAATTGGGAACTTTTAAAAAATCTACCTGCAAACTAACTAAAATGGTTGCACTCGTTTTGCAATACTGAACCATCCACTTTTGAAGGTCGACAATGACCTCGTTGCCAACATAGTATCATGGGGGGGCTCGTGTCCCTTTCAACTCGATTTTAGGCCATTCGTTGCGGATTTCCCAGGCGTCTTGGAAGTCGCAAGTCGCGTTGAATTTGGTTGAGCCATCTTGCACGTTGGGTTCTTCTGTTCCTGGTGCCAATGGGGTTGTTGAAAAGAATTCTTTTCATGGGAATATGCCCAAGTTGTGCCTGTAGCTCGTGATTTATAATATCTTCCGCAGCCCCTTCCGCTCGACTCAAGCAAGGGTGCGTATATCCAGAGTCGAGGGTTTTCATTATTAGCGGCGTTTCCTTCGTGTCCTGTATTTGATCTTCGACACGTTTTGAGTTCCATCGACAACTATACATATATAGATAACCCCAGCGAGCCATTCTCAGTGCTTCAACAGACCTCTGGAATCGCCGCAAGAAGGGTCTTAGATTCCGAATGCAGGACTGCCAAGCTTCCATCGCTGAACTGAATGCTGGAACGCAACGACATTTAAGCCCTAACACGCCCCTCACCGCAGTCGAACTGCTGCCGCCAGCGTTAAACAGTCGTCCCGGTCCCTGCGTATGGGTATGGCGATCACGGCTTACGGAACGTTAATTTTGGTAAGTATAAATCTTGCTCCTACGGATAACGATTACCGGACCACTACTGCTCCTATTATTCCACCAAAGGAACACGCAACAAAAAGTATGATGGAAACCTGCCTCGCTGTCCCGTCGACCGTATGATCAGTTCCTGCCATCAGATCCGTTCCGTTCCTGAACGCGGTACCGGCGATGAGAGTTTCCAACGTGTTTTCTCAGGCAAGTACCGACATGATAGCTCTCACTCCTTTTAGCTTCCTGAAGTTTTTCCCTCCATAGCAATGCTTTCTATAGCGACATTTTTCGTTGTCGACCCGCCGAGCTCCCTTGACATTAGCTGGCTTGCCGTCCTAAAACAAAGCCAGTTGAACAAGGTTTCTCCCTACCCCGTAACAAAGTGACAGTTATTAACAGTTTCCCATAACACCCGCCAGTGTCAAAAATGTCGCGACGATCGTTTTTACGTGCCGGTCAAAATTGACGCACCTTCGATTTCCAAAGGAAATGTTAATTTTTGTTACGTTAAATGTGAACGCAAAAAGCTGTCTGGACAACGATTTGAAAAGTGCGTATTGATTATTTCAGCATTGTTTCATGTTTTCGGTAAAACTGTTTGAATTCTTGGTGGGTTGTTTGATTGATTTGTTTACAAGATAAAAAGCGGTGTTTATTACAAGATTGTCACTCTTGTGTACGAGTTGTCTGCTCTAAAGTATTTAAATATTGCGTGTTTCATTGAAAGTTATCCGCTGCGCAATTCAAAATGAAATGCTCTTTCATGATTGCTGGATCGATTTTGTCATTAACAGAACAAGTTAAGCAAAATTCAAGAGTAAATCCAAGCAATAGAGATCGTTTCAGTTGTACAAAAAACACTCTGTTACATGACAGAACCAAATAGAGCATGTTATTATGACAGAAGAACCAGGTATGCTGCTATTGTCATTACCACGGAAACGTTTTGATACTTGACATAATGTTGTCAGTTCGTAAAATACTCTATTGAAATAATAAACCAATTCAGATCTTATATGCGCAAGGGATTTTTTGCCAAAACAAATGATAATAAACTCTTTCTTCGATATTTACGCCGCTTTCAAACATCTGTCGTGAACCATGAACCAGCAGTTTTAGGTACGTTTGATTAGTATGGGAGCTGTCACATTGTTACCGGGTTGGTTTCTCCAGTTAACTCGATTGTGGGTTACCGCTCTCCAATTCCTCGGGCACCGAGTATTCTCCGCCAGGTCTCGCTCCATTTGGTCTAACCATATTGGTCGCTGCGCTCCTGGTCGTCTTATTCCTACCGGATTTGAGGCAATCACCATCTTTGCAAGGTAGTTATCCGGCATTCTTGCAACATGCCCTGCTCATCGTATCTGTCCATCAGTAGATACTGGGTTCGCCATAGAGCGATGCGAGTTCATGGTTCATCCTCCGCGTTCATCTGACATACATCCTATACGCCGCGGCTCGCCGTCGAAGATCGTTCTTAGCACTCATCTTTCGAAAACTCCGAGCACTCGCAGGTCCTCCACGAGCATTACCCACGCAATTCCTCTGAAGCTCATAGTAAGCACGACTTCCGCTAATAATACGCCGCCGGATCTCAAGACCCTTCTTCTAGATACACCTAATTGATCTAAACCTTAGTTCTTGCATGTTATTCTTTTCAGACTGCAAGGTGACGTACTATTTAGTACAACGAATGTATAATGAAGTAGATTAAACTGATTCGAAAGACGCTGGAGTGATCAAGCGTACCAATAGTAGATACTTTCGTGACGTTGGATGGACTTAGGCATAATGGACGACAGGCATAATTTTACTACGTATATAATTGGATAAGTTTTCTTTTTTATTTCAGGTTTCGTATTCCACTAAGACGCTCCAAAAACTTCAGTCAGAAATACATTTAAGTTAAATGGGCGGCCTCGGTTCTCGTTGTATTATAAAGGAGCAATGATTGGCTCAAGTGGGTATTCATAGAACAGCGGAGTTTTGTAAATTATGCTTAACCCTTAAATGCGCAATGTTGTTTTAAAACAACATAGTGAAAAACATCCCCAAAGTAAATTATGTTTACCGCCTTTAGGTAAGTAAGTTTTCCTTTTAACTAAATTTTTTCAGCGTAAACATTTAAGGGTTAACATCCATTATGCGTAATGTAAATAGGCGCATCATCTGTATGCCTAACATCGCACCCCCCCCCCCCCCCCCGCCCTTGAAACACGAATGAAGAACAATACTCCAATCAAACCTGAAAATCCAATCAAACTCCAATGATGCAGAGAAAGACAATTTTAATAATACAGCCACGAAATTCGCCTCCTACTGGTAGGTTTTATTAGCGTCTGCCAACCGTAACAATTAGTTTTTATAATGGCCCAGTAGGGTAAGGGATCTTGTTTTCGACCCTGTGTTAGTTTTCGCACTACTGTTTAAATATTCATCAAATATTTTTTTTAACCGTAGCTTTTAAAGTGTCCCACATCAAAGAAAAATATTCATTAGGTATTTTCTCTTGAAAATTTGCATAGAAGTAATTGAGAGTGTATTGCTTACAGTCTATTTTTATCGCGGTCAGTTTTTCGAAAACTGGAAAAAATGGCGTCACCCGAAAAGCAACGTCGCGAATTTATTTTGCGCTAGCATCTGGAAAATCCTCAACTCTCTCATCATGAAAGATGAGACTTACGCCAAGGCGAACTTCCGGCAGCTTCCGGATCTACTGTACTTCACCGCCCAGCACAAGTTTATTGTTCCGGAGGAATTAAGGATGTAGAAAGTTTCATAGTTTGTGCCAAGAAATACATGATTTGGTCAAGAAATACATCATATGGCAAACGGAGTCCGCCGTTCGTGACTACCGGAACTGTAAACGGGCAGATCTACCTCAAGGAGTGTCCACAGAGGCATCTGCTTCCTCTGTCCAAGTTACACAAGGGCCCTACGATCTTCTGGCTAGATCTACCTTCGTGCCAATATTCAAAGGATGTGTTGGAGTGGTACAAAGCCAACGGAGTCACCTTCGTACCCAAAGACATGAACGCCTCCAACACACCGGAACTAAGGTCCATCGAAAAATACTAGGCTATTATGAAGCAGGCACTACGGAAGCATCCCAATGAGGTCAAGTCTGAGGAAGTCATGAAGAAAAAGTGGATTTCTGTACAGATGAAGCTGCTGCTAGATTGTACAAAACTTTTTGAGTGGAATTAAGCATAAGGTGCGAGTATACGGTTATGGTATTGAAGCTGAATGAAACCAATGGGCCAAAAGCTTACTAATGGGTTATATTTTGTTGTCTGAAAGTTTGAAAAGGATCGGTCAATTAGGTAATTTTCTACAGCGTTTCTTTCGTGGTGCAATTTGATGTGGGACACCCTTTACAACGGAGGCAACGGCAGAGAACAGATTTATCCTACCCTTACTTTAGTAAAAGTAGATAGTTAATAGAAATATGTTTAATTATTGGGTTCTTGTTTTCATTCCAATCAATTTTACCGTCTCTTTCTTTTGCTCTTTCGAATATAATCCTAGTGCTTTCCGATTGGTTCGAAGTGAACTATTCGTACGAATGCAGGATATGGCCGTCATAAAAATAAGGATGATAAACGCCATTGAGCTTAATATTAATTATCTATGCGTGCTTGTACCTATTTGGGTTTATCCTTCCGGCGATACTTGCTCTATCTTTCCACGTTCCTCATGACAGTACTGTTTCTAATTGTAATTTCTAATTCTAATCCCTGGCGTGTCAGACCAGTACATTTAACTATAATATTGACTTTTTCACCGTCAAGCAGGATCCATCGGGGCAGTATAGAATTCAGCACGAAGGAAGGGTTATGAGGAGCCTGAGCATAAGCATCGAGTGACCTGATTCTACGTACGCGGTGACGTATTTTTTAGATACATCAATCCATTAAAAATATGTTCTGCCAAAAATGCAAAACAAAGCAAAGCCCAGGTGCTGCATTCCGTTATCTAAACTTGACCTTGTTTTTAAACGACAGACTTCGCAGCAAGCTGTTACAGTACAGGACAATTTCTACGGTCAGGTCAGTTGCTACGATCCTGTTATCCTATATGCTCTGCCACTTTTGATATAAAGTTGTGTGAAGCAAAATCCTGGCACTGTTTTGTCTGGTATAGAGAATTTGTATTTCAAATTTGTTCATTTCCCGGCGGGAAGACCGTGTTATTGGTTGGTTGTCTTTCACTGCTATTTTCCTTCATTTTTGTGCCGTTGGAGTCGGTGTTCTGACGAACTTTTGTGTTGATTCAAATTACAAACTCCCAAAGTTTTCAGATTGTCTTACTACAATTATGTGGGAGTTTTTTCCTGTTCCTACGTGAAGCGTATGTCCTTGCGCATATAATTTACGTTTACTGAAGTTGTTTCTAGTTTTCCTTTATTTTTTGATACTAAAAATATCATGGACGTATCGTTCCCATCTTCTCTATGGTAGTAACTACTTAACTTTCAGCTTATTTTTGAGTTTACCCATAAATAAATTAAACATAAACGGTTACGGCTACTTACAAATTACTCCTGAATTTAAAGTAATTCTTTTTTTATAGGAACTTAATCGTGTCAGTTTAAAATATTTTTCAACTTCTTTGCTCCGTGCGTCGTCTTTGAGTTGTTTCAATAGCGATCGTTCTAGGGTGCTGATTGATTCTTTAGCAAATCCGCTAGAAAATAAATCCGCAGCGTAGAAAAAGACAATCACATGGGTTTTTGTCTGGTCTGTCCATGTTTCAAGATATTCGTCGAATTATCGGCTACCGTTAACCGCCCGATTCAAGTATTTTATGGGCGACTTTTGAAACTGGGTTACCAACCGGTTGGCAATCTGTTCCGTTGGTGATCCTTTTGCCGCGATGATTTCCCGCATTTCGGTCCCATGGATTCGATCACAGCAGCTTGATTAGACCGACTCGATCGACTGTATCGTACGCTGCCTTGAAAATCAAATTCACGCCTTCGGTAGTTATTCCTGATATCAAAAACTGAAAAAATCCATATCTAATTCATTCGAGTAAGTGCCATTGCCAGGTCCAACAGGTAATGGCGGTATTTCTGCACAAATTTGGAGTCAATTCCAAAAGCCAATTTCATTCTCTCTGGATTTACTTTTAGCATAAGTCTGACAAATCATCTGACAGAATATTTTACATGGCGGACTATGGTGCAATAGCTGTCACGTATGTAGTATATCAGTTGATTCCAATGCGTAGGAAATACCTTACGACTTTTGATTTGTTAATCTCCGGCAGTCGAACCCAGGAATAGGCTTGATGCGGGCCAATACAGATTTTTCAATAAAAGTTGAGGGACGCCGCAATGACTTATTGAGGGAGGCTAACCAAACAATTATCGCGGGTAAGCTCCTTAGTTGCTTTCAATTTTTGGAGTTGCACCGAAGAAAACTTTTGCTTTTTCCATACCGATCAGCACTTTAGAATTAACAGACGCTGAAATTCGTTTATTTATTTATTTATTAAGTCGATATCAACAGACTATAGTCCCAATGATGGATAAGTAGATTAATCTAATAATAATCACAGTCAAGAAATTACACACACTAACAATTTTCTTAGTCGTCATTTGTTGAAAAAAACATAGAGAAGTTACGACGGACCGTTTCACGTGACAAATTAAAATCAAAAGCGAATGCAACCCGATTGAAAACTCGCTGTATACCAGTAAATGAGCTGTTTCATCCGTAGTTGGTGCGTTGAAAAGGTATCCTCAGCACTGAGTTGTTCCGCAGTGCCCTGGGATGCACGTTTAGATCAATCGCCCCACGACGGAGACGCAAAGCGTAAGAAGCGGCGTTGAACTGATTCAATTCTTTGCATCCCGTTTTGGTAATATGGATGCCAGACAACGGAACCGTACTCAAGAGTCGAACGGACGAGTCCACAGTATAATGCCTTGAGGCAATAGACGTCAGTGAAGCTCTTAGCGATGCGGAAGACGAATCCTAATGTTCTGGATGCCTTGTCCACAATGTAAGAAATATGCCGTTTAAACGATAACTGGCTATCTAAAATAACGCCGAGATCCTTTACCTGTTCGATACGTTGGATTTCTGTACCGCGAAGCTTGTAGTTAAAAATGACGGGTTCTCTGATCCGGGCAAAAGAAATAATGGAACACTTCTCAGGATTGACGAGCATGCAGTTCAGATTGCACCAATTCGTAAAAGTCTCAAGCTCTTGTTGAAGACAAATTGCATCGTCCTTGGAATGTATCTTCAAGTACATCTTCAAGTCGTCGGCGAAGGATAAACGAGGACCTCTGAGTACATAGTTGACATCATTGAAGTACAATAGGAAGATTAACGGTCCCAAATGACTACCTTGTGGGATTTCAGATGAGGCCAGAAACGCATTTGATTCAAAACCTGCAACAGTCGCAATCAGTTGGCGACCTACGAGGTACGAACTGAACCAATGCAAAATACTGCCGCTGATACCGAGTCTCTCCAATTTAGCAATCGCAATAGCATGATTGATTTTGTCAAACGCCGCAGACAAATCAGTATAAATGACATCCGTTTGAGCACGATCCGCTAGACTTTCGGCAACATATGTTGTGAGACAAAGGAGGTTTGTAGTGGTTGATCTGCCTGCGATGAATCCATGTTGGTCGTCACTCAAGTAATGTTTACAGTGCGACAGCAGCGGAGTAATGACTACAAGCTCAAATAACTTGGAAATGGCACACAATAACGAAATTCCTCGGTAGTTGTTGACATCTTTCCGATCCCCTTTTTTATGCACAGGGAACATTTGGGCGGTTTTCCATTCAAGCTAAAATACTCCGCTTGTGATTGATAGACCAAACACGAGTCGGAGAGGGATTAACAGGTCTTCAATGTGCTTCTTTAAAAACACAGACGGAATACCAGCTGGGCCGGATTTAGTCGATGATTTTAACATTGATGCGGCTCGAGAGATCATTTCTTCGTCGATGTTGAGCGCACACAGAGTATTCATAGTCACTAGTGGAACATTGCAGCTTGGGAGATTTGGTCGTCCGGGATGATTTCGTCGGAAAAGGTTCTGGCGAATTTATCGGCAAAGAGCTGGTAGACATACTGGGGCTCCGAAACAACCTGTCCATTGAGGATCATAGTTGATGGAAGGCCTGATTCCTTGCGCTGATCGCTAACATACTTCCAGAACGTTTTTGGTTTCACCTTCAGATTGCGCTGGATTCTCCGCAGGTGTCGTCTAAAGCATGTCCGACTGGTTCTTTTGTATACGGTGTTTAATTTTATGTATTGATCACGCAGTGAGCGGGTACGAAACTTGGAATATATCCTAAGTGCAGCCCTTTTTTCAGTCTTCAACATGCGAAGCTCGCGGGTCAGCCAGGGCTTTCTGTTTGACGAATGTACTACCTTGGGTACGTGACGATCGGTTGCGTGCACAATTATGTGCGAAAGAGTCAAGGCGGCGTTGTCGGCATCGTTTCTGTCGAGAACATCAAACCAGTTGATAGTGGCGAAGAATTTTTTCGAAAGTCATACGAAACAGAGGGGATAGTTTTTGTTAGATTCGAGTGGTGATTGCTGAGGGTAAGCACTAGTGGAGGGTGATGCCTCACTTGCTTAACTAGTGGCGACGGAGCGAGCGAAACGACTGGAGCAACATCCTGTGCGCTGGTGAAGCAAAGATCCAGACAGCGAATGTTCTCGTTGGTCACGTGGTTGATCTGTCGCAAAATGGCAGAACTGTAGCAGTCTAGAAGCCGTAATGCTGCACTGTGCACAATGGAGTGATCGGGATCCGGATGGAGAAAACCATTACTGGCTGGTTGCCATAAAAGTCCTGGTAGGTTAAAATCACCGATAATAATGAGCTCGTCGGTTGCTGTTGCCAAGTCGATCACTGACATAACCGAGCGGGAGTGAACGTCGATCAGACCTTCGTCTCGTACTCGATCGGGGGGATGTAAATTCCACACAGGAACAACCTGCAGTTGTGAACTCGATACACACCCACACTTGCTCAATACTGCCCCATTGATCATTTTCGATCAGTTTTGCTTTCAGTCTCTGATTAACCGCGACAAGCACGCCACGCCCCATTAACTTCCGACTATTTCTGGGCCCACGGTCGCATCGAAAAACTTCATAGTCGGGACTAAACACCTGACACGAGAGAGTTCGAGAGTCGAGCCAGGTTTCGGTTAGTACAATGATATCGTAGCAGCCATCAGATGCAGCCAGGAGGTACTCGTTCACGTCGCAGTTCATCCCTCCAGCGTTTTGGTAGTAGATGAGCACATCGCCATTGGCACCATCACCGCGCGCAAGGTCCGGCCTTGATTGCATATTGGACGAACTAAAAATCGGAGTATCAGGTACCGGAAGTTCATTACTTGGGTTGCAAGGGTACTCGCCTGAGGCTACGGATTGGAAGACTCCCACACCACAACCAACCGCAGGACCGGGACGACTGTGATGAGCGCGGGCTGCGATTAGCTCGACTGGGTTGGGAGGGCCGGGCGCTTCCATGGTGCTGTCCACAGTGCGGCCCGGTTGTAGAGTAGGACGAAGAGGAGACTCGTTGCGATCAGGATCCACTAATTTATTGTACGGACTTGTAGACGGAACGAAGCTAAAAATGTTGGACTCATCGACGAGAGAAAATTTTGTATTACACGCATACTTGCCTGGAAGTGCAGGCTGGGAGACTCCTTCCAAACCACCGTGAACAGGACCAGGACGACTGAGATGGCAGCAATCAGATAAACAAGCGTTGTTTGTAAAGTTAACTGCGGAATTATTTGATTATATCAGGGGATTCAGATTCAACCTATGCAAGAACTCCGATTCCAACGTCAGTGTGCTTTCCTAATTTTAGACCGCAAATGAAAACCAAACTTTCAAACCGGTTTTAAACTAAATTACTGGTTGATTTGGTCGAATGTGGCAGTGTATGGTCAAGAAACTTTTCGTTAAGGCCCGCGCACAATTGGTACTTTATGGTAGCGGTTGCGTAGATTTGACAGATTCTGAAGAGATCTTCATACATCAAAAACCAGCGGTCGGAAGTAACTTTGTTTTCTGGCAGATAGTGAAACTCTTTTATAGTAAATGGGAGGAATTAAATTTGTTCTGGAGCACTTCATTGCGGTACTGAACGTTGTTCTCGATGGATCAGGAGCACCCGATGTCTTCGCCATTTCCGCCTTTGCTATCGCTGAAGAAGTCAAAACTTGTTTGCTGTTATTTCTCCGTAGCACCTTACATTAGAACCTTCATCAGTTGGTCTTTTTACATGATTTGACTTTACAAACCCGGACATCAATCTGGGCAAAGAAATTCGGATACGATATTGTTAAACAAAAGCATTCGTAACTCAGAAGGCGAGTTCAGTAACCAAAGTCGACCTTCCTATTTGGTAATCATTGAATTCCTTCCCTTTAATTAAGGACAGCTGTTGTACCTAACGTAAGAATTCAATATAGATTTTAAAATTTCTAAAAAGCTGTAGATTTGTTTACTTAAAAAAATAAACATACGAGAACAAAAAGAAATGAAAATAAGAAATGTTATGTAACAAGGGCCTACTTAGTTTTTAATAGATTAGAATGTACTACAAAATTAACGCTGAATAATTATTGTTACCCTCAGCAGCTCTATGAGCTGCCTCGGAAGTTAATAAGCATATAATAGAAACAAATATCAGCAGCTAACTGTTAAAAACGACTTGACCGCTAAAAAACTACACGAGAGCCAAAGCAACTTATTGACCCAAACTGCTAGTCCCACCGCTTCCGGTAAGTGAACACTACACAATCCATCCAAAAAGTAGGGAAACAATGCCTATATTAGGAGGGTGAAAATAAACCGAAAATGGTTACCTGACGACAACAGTATCAACTGTTCCGAAGCGAGCCGATCTTTACTATCCATTTTAATAAAAACTAAATTAACTGTTTTTTCTCTCTCTTCCTCTGGTCCTCTGCTACGCCCTTCTTGTTCTGGGCAAACACTTTGGGAAAGGGAGAAACAACAAAAAGCAGCAAACAGTAACGATAAGTGTACTAGATATGAAAATATAGTAAGTTCGCGCTGGCTGATGAGATTCCTGCTCAATGTGAAGAGCTTCTACGGCCTAATAATGGGTGCTGGCTGCTCTCGACGATGGCACCGACGAAGATGGAGCAGGGAATTTTGCACACTTGTTGTTTCCATTGTTGGTAAAGTTGGAACACAATTTAATTATCTTTTCGCAACGTTCTTGACGCAGAAGACAACAACATTAACTACGTTAGCAGGAAGAGCAGAGAATTGCACAAAATATACAAGTCATTAAACTTTCTCATTGCAGTCGCTGTGGCCTTCTTCTTGGCCGGAATTCTTTTCACATACAACGAACCACGAACCACTTCGTGTACTTAATTTTCTATGGAACCAAAATGAGCAAAGATGTTTACACGTAAAAACACGCAAAACGCATTTAGCAGCTTATTTTACACTACACTCACACATTCCAAACAAAAGCAATAACAAGCAAAGTGCAGATTAATCCGTGGGATTTGACATCCTTACGAAAGCTAAGAGCTACAGGAACAAAATCAGCCTCATTAACTGCGGTAGCACACGGGCAGCACAGGATTTTCTTCGCGCAAGGCTCTTGTCACTATTCTTTCTTTACTCGCTCGCCACTTTTCCGGGGGGAGCGATTGGCTCGTCACTTTTTATGCACAATTGAACGGTGCACAAAATATACACACAACAGGTACCTTTCCTGTTGCTGCTGAATGAATTTCGGGCTTCGTTCCAGATCTAACATATCCGAAACGGTACTCTCTGCACAAGTGCACATGAAAGGACAGAATGGTACCCCGAAAAACACGACACATCGACGGGGGAGGAAAAAGTTTGAACCTGTAGCTCTTTCTACACCACCATCATCGACATTTTGGACTAGAAAAGGCAAAAAGCAGTGTACCCCCAACAGAACACAATTTTCACACTCGTTTCGTACCGTCAATACGTGTCGCACTGGTGGCACTCGACGATCCGCGTATTACATCGTCTCTCCCGGAACGGTCCGTGCAGATATTAGAGCTTTTCGCAGCGGAAATTTGGCAAAAATTCGATTTTTATTCGCTTCCAATGCACTTTCAGCCAACACTTCGCGAAGGAGAGACGAAAAACTTCACTACACTGGAAAAAGTGCCATCGGGCAACACGCAACATAAGCGAACGATGGGTGTTCCGATCTCGGATGAGTTGGCTCGCTGCTCCACCAGTGCGAATGACGCAAGGAATGACGTTTGTCAAACAGAGCTGTCAAAGCAAGCACGACGGCGACTCAAACGGAAAACTTTTTGTGAATGTGCTAGAGAACGTGATTATTGTGATTTACCTTGGATTTACCTTACCTTTATGTTTCCGACATGAAAAATTACGGTGCATCAGTTACACTTTTAATTCAATATCCACTGATTTTGGCGTATCCAGCTTTTTACGAGCCATAATGGCGGACGTGTTCGTAATATTTAAACAGCATTTCTGACATTTCTCTAATACATCGCACGTTTTCTTTCCGTGCATTCCTTTAGTTTTACCGTGAACTCGCGGAAAGAAAACGTGCGATGTATTAGGGAACTGTCAAAAATGCTGTTCAAATATTACGAACACGTCCGCCATTATGGCTCGTAAAAAGCTGGATAGGACTAGGTCTTAAGTAGAGTATTATTCCAGAAAAGTCCAAACACGAAAAGTGGCCAGGTTTTGAGCGATTAACTCAGCGATTTGCTTGTTGTTTAATAATATTTTTGCACTGATCGATCGGAAAATCTTTTACACATTGATTAGCATGAAAAATAGAGAAACGAGTTTAAATATCAAACACTGTCAGAATTTATCAATCAAATAATCACATGTAAGCCAGCGATGCCCGATTTTCAGTTTTCGTTGTTTAGGTTTTTCATTTTTGTTTTTAATTGTTCGTTCTATTTTCCTTCTTGCCGTTTTTGTTATTGTCTTTAAACGTCTGTTAGTCGTCATTTGTTCTTTTTAAATAGCATCTTTATTTCGTCTTTTTTCAGCGATTTGCTGTTGATTTTTCTCGTCTTCAATGATGCTTTGATTGCTCATCATGGCGTCTTTCTATTATTATTTGCAGCCTTTTTTGGCATTTTTTGTTTCTATTTTGCCGTCGTTTTATAGTGTCTTCATAACCTCTTTGCGGCTACTTTACTGCTAGCCCTCTTATAGTGCTGACAATGCTTATTTGCAGCTAGTCACCTACAAGAAGAATTTAAATAGAATTGTGGATGCCAATTTACAATATTAATGCTTATTGGTTACCTGGGTAGCCATGACTTTTTTTTACCATATTTCCAACGTCTGTTCGCTGTTTTTTTCTTTCTTTTGTCGTCTTTACCTCATCTTATTGTTGTATTTTCGCCGTCTTTTGTCATCTCTTTGTTGTCCTTTCTTTGCATTTGTCATCTTTCGTCGTGTTTTTGTACTCTGTTCCTGGTCTTTTTGCTATCTATTCATCGTATTTTCGCCATCCTTTTGTCGTTTTTTATCTTTTGGTATGTTTATCGCTTTTTTTTGTCGGTTTTGTTGTTAACATTTTGGCATGTTTTTGATGTCATTTTTACGTCTATTCATCGTCTTTTCGTCGTATTTCTGCCATATATTCGTCTTCTTTTTATCGTTCTTTTCATGTTTTTTTTGTTATCTTTTCTTCGCATTTTCATCGTGTTTACGATGTCTGTCTGTCTGTCTGTCTGTCTGTCTGTCTGTCTGTCTGTCTGTCTGTCTGTCTGTCTGTCTGTCTGTCTGTCTGTCTGTCTGTCTGTCTGTCTGTCTGTCTGTCTGTCTGTCTGTCTGTCTGTCTGTCTGTCTGTCTGTCTGTCTGTCTGTCTGTCTGTCTGTCTGTCTGTCTGTCTGTCTGTCTGTCTGTCTGTCTGTCTGTCTGTCTGTCTGTCTGTCTGTCTGTCTGTCTGTCTGTCTGTCTGTCTGTCTGTCTGTCTGTCTGTCTGTCTGTCTGTCTGTCTGTCTGTCTGTCTGTCTGTCTGTCTGTCTGTCTGTCTGTCTGTCTGTCTGTCTGTCTGTCTGTCTGTCTGTCTGTCTGTCTGTCTGTCTGTCTGTCTGTCTGTCTGTCTGTCTGTCTGTCTGTCTGTCTGTCTGTCTGTCTGTCTGTCTGTCTGTCTGTCTGTCTGTCTGTCTGTCTGTCTGTCTGTCTGTCTGTCTGTCTGTCTGTCTGTCTGTCTGTCTGTCTGTCTGTCTGTCTGTCTGTCTGTCTGTCTGTCTGTCTGTCTGTCTGTCTGTCTGTCTGTCTGTCTGTCTGTCTGTCTGTCTGTCTGTCTGTCTGTCTGTCTGTCTGTCTGTCTGTCTGTCTGTCTGTCTGTCTGTCTGTCTGTCTGTCTGTCTGTCTGTCTGTCTGTCTGTCTGTCTGTCTGTCTGTCTGTCTGTCTGTCTGTCTGTCTGTCTGTCTGTCTGTCTGTCTGTCTGTCTGTCTGTCTGTCTGTCTGTCTGTCTGTCTGTCTGTCTGTCTGTCTGTCTGTCTGTCTGTCTGTCTGTCTGTCTGTCTGTCTGTCTGTCTGTCTGTCTGTCTGTCTGTCTGTCTGTCTGTCTGTCTGTCTGTCTGTCTGTCTGTCTGTCTGTCTGTCTGTCTGTCTGTCTGTCTGTCTGTCTGTCTGTCTGTCTGTCTGTCTGTCTGTCTGTCTGTCTGTCTGTCTGTCTGTCTGTCTGTCTGTCTGTCTGTCTGTCTGTCTGTCTGTCTGTCTGTCTGTCTGTCTGTCTGTCTGTCTGTCTGTCTGTCTGTCTGTCTGTCTGTCTGTCTGTCTGTCTGTCTGTCTGTCTGTCTGTCTGTCTGTCTGTCTGTCTGTCTGTCTGTCTGTCTGTCTGTCTGTCTGTCTGTCTGTCTGTCTGTCTGTCTGTCTGTCTGTCTGTCTGTCTGTCTGTCTGTCTGTCTGTCTGTCTGTCTGTCTGTCTGTCTGTCTGTCTGTCTGTCTGTCTGTCTGTCTGTCTGTCTGTCTGTCTGTCTGTCTGTCTGTCTGTCTGTCTGTCTGTCTGTCTGTCTGTCTGTCTGTCTGTCTGTCTGTCTGTCTGTCTGTCTGTCTGTCTGTCTGTCTGTCTGTCTGTCTGTCTGTCTGTCTGTCTGTCTGTCTGTCTGTCTGTCTGTCTGTCTGTCTGTCTGTCTGTCTGTCTGTCTGTCTGTCTGTCTGTCTGTCTGTCTGTCTGTCTGTCTGTCTGTCTGTCTGTCTGTCTGTCTGTCTGTCTGTCTGTCTGTCTGTCTGTCTGTCTGTCTGTCTGTCTGTCTGTCTGTCTGTCTGTCTGTCTGTCTGTCTGTCTGTCTGTCTGTCTGTCTGTCTGTCTGTCTGTCTGTCTGTCTGTCTGTCTGTCTGTCTGTCTGTCTGTCTGTCTGTCTGTCTGTCTGTCTGTCTGTCTGTCTGTCTGTCTGTCTGTCTGTCTGTCTGTCTGTCTGTCTGTCTGTCTGTCTGTCTGTCTGTCTGTCTGTCTGTCTGTCTGTCTGTCTGTCTGTCTGTCTGTCTGTCTGTCTGTCTGTCTGTCTGTCTGTCTGTCTGTCTGTCTGTCTGTCTGTCTGTCTGTCTGTCTGTCTGTCTGTCTGTCTGTCTGTCTGTCTGTCTGTCTGTCTGTCTGTCTGTCTGTCTGTCTGTCTGTCTGTCTGTCTGTCTGTCTGTCTGTCTGTCTGTCTGTCTGTCTGTCTGTCTGTCTGTCTGTCTGTCTGTCTGTCTGTCTGTCTGTCTGTCTGTCTGTCTGTCTGTCTGTCTGTCTGTCTGTCTGTCTGTCTGTCTGTCTGTCTGTCTGTCTGTCTGTCTGTCTGTCTGTCTGTCTGTCTGTCTGTCTGTCTGTCTGTCTGTCTGTCTGTCTGTCTGTCTGTCTGTCTGTCTGTCTGTCTGTCTGTCTGTCTGTCTGTCTGTCTGTCTGTCTGTCTGTCTGTCTGTCTGTCTGTCTGTCTGTCTGTCTGTCTGTCTGTCTGTCTGTCTGTCTGTCTGTCTGTCTGTCTGTCTGTCTGTCTGTCTGTCTGTCTGTCTGTCTGTCTGTCTGTCTGTCTGTCTGTCTGTCTGTCTGTCTGTCTGTCTGTCTGTCTGTCTGTCTGTCTGTCTGTCTGTCTGTCTGTCTGTCTGTCTGTCTGTCTGTCTGTCTGTCTGTCTGTCTGTCTGTCTGTCTGTCTGTCTGTCTGTCTGTCTGTCTGTCTGTCTGTCTGTCTGTCTGTCTGTCTGTCTGTCTGTCTGTCTGTCTGTCTGTCTGTCTGTCTGTCTGTCTGTCTGTCTGTCTGTCTGTCTGTCTGTCTGTCTGTCTGTCTGTCTGTCTGTCTGTCTGTCTGTCTGTCTGTCTGTCTGTCTGTCTGTCTGTCTGTCTGTCTGTCTGTCTGTCTGTCTGTCTGTCTGTCTGTCTGTCTGTCTGTCTGTCTGTCTGTCTGTCTGTCTGTCTGTCTGTCTGTCTGTCTGTCTGTCTGTCTGTCTGTCTGTCTGTCTGTCTGTCTGTCTGTCTGTCTGTCTGTCTGTCTGTCTGTCTGTCTGTCTGTCTGTCTGTCTGTCTGTCTGTCTGTCTGTCTGTCTGTCTGTCTGTCTGTCTGTCTGTCTGTCTGTCTGTCTGTCTGTCTGTCTGTCTGTCTGTCTGTCTGTCTGTCTGTCTGTCTGTCTGTCTGTCTGTCTGTCTGTCTGTCTGTCTGTCTGTCTGTCTGTCTGTCTGTCTGTCTGTCTGTCTGTCTGTCTGTCTGTCTGTCTGTCTGTCTGTCTGTCTGTCTGTCTGTCTGTCTGTCTGTCTGTCTGTCTGTCTGTCTGTCTGTCTGTCTGTCTGTCTGTCTGTCTGTCTGTCTGTCTGTCTGTCTGTCTGTCTGTCTGTCTGTCTGTCTGTCTGTCTGTCTGTCTGTCTGTCTGTCTGTCTGTCTGTCTGTCTGTCTGTCTGTCTGTCTGTCTGTCTGTCTGTCTGTCTGTCTGTCTGTCTGTCTGTCTGTCTGTCTGTCTGTCTGTCTGTCTGTCTGTCTGTCTGTCTGTCTGTCTGTCTGTCTGTCTGTCTGTCTGTCTGTCTGTCTGTCTGTCTGTCTGTCTGTCTGTCTGTCTGTCTGTCTGTCTGTCTGTCTGTCTGTCTGTCTGTCTGTCTGTCTGTCTGTCTGTCTGTCTGTCTGTCTGTCTGTCTGTCTGTCTGTCTGTCTGTCTGTCTGTCTGTCTGTCTGTCTGTCTGTCTGTCTGTCTGTCTGTCTGTCTGTCTGTCTGTCTGTCTGTCTGTCTGTCTGTCTGTCTGTCTGTCTGTCTGTCTGTCTGTCTGTCTGTCTGTCTGTCTGTCTGTCTGTCTGTCTGTCTGTCTGTCTGTCTGTCTGTCTGTCTGTCTGTCTGTCTGTCTGTCTGTCTGTCTGTCTGTCTGTCTGTCTGTCTGTCTGTCTGTCTGTCTGTCTGTCTGTCTGTCTGTCTGTCTGTCTGTCTGTCTGTCTGTCTGTCTGTCTGTCTGTCTGTCTGTCTGTCTGTCTGTCTGTCTGTCTGTCTGTCTGCCTGTCTGTCTGTCTGTCTGTCTGTAATTTTTATGAAACTCTGGAAATGAAAATTCTAAACGTAAACAAAAATGAAACTTATGTTCGGTCCGTTATAGGAAAACGATAGATAATATGTAATGTTACTTAAGTTTGTTGTTTCGTTGCCACTTAACTGAAATGTATACTTTTACTATCTTTACCGAACATTAAAACAAAAAACAAAACTGTTCCGTGTCGATTTGGGCCAAAACATCGTGCCGCACCACCGGGAAAGGATTGATAGCATGCAACCGATCTTAACCCGTATTATGAAATATACTACAAACATCAAACTGCGGAAGGTTGACCGCTAGAACAAAACAATCCTGGCACGCTCGCCTCCCAACCACTGGCGCTGCTGCTGATGCAAAACAGCGGTCAAATTAACTCATTCAGCTACACGCGAATCTGTCCGAAAATCCTTTTAGCGAACTCGTCCACGGCCTCGTTCAGTCGCCCGCACTGCCTGCCAGTGCAAAGCGCGCCGCTTTACGAGATGAAATCGACGTGTTGTTTTGCTATACACTACCGGGAGATTATTGCGTGAGTGCCAGACCCGACGCCCGCCTCCACTTTCGTCCCATCCTGTACAAGGCGCGCGCGGCGCGTATCAAAAGATGAATCATTTAGCGACCTAATGTTGGCGGCATCGTTCAGGCGTGTGTTTTGTCCGGTTTTGTCGAGCCGGAATCACCACTTGACAGCACCGGGAAACGTGATTAGAGTGTGAACGGATCACTATCATCCGCCATGCCTGAATTAGACTGCTAGACCGTAATCGCCTTCTGAGTTTGCCGGTGCGGTTAGTGATAGACACTAAATACTCTCACTCGCATCGAAGGAGTTTTGTTTTGAAATGTGATTCGCTCGTTCCGTGTAGAGTAATGTGACTTATTTTTGTGCCACCGTGAGTTATGCTGTGGAGAACGGGATTCCCGCCCGGGAGCGGAACAAGATTAAACGCTCTACACAGTATAGGGTAATATGAAGGAAGCATTTTTTTTATTGAAGAATAGTCCTATAATCTGAGACCTACAATCAGTTACATTGAGCTTATTACTCCAAGTTTAAAATTGTTCAGTTTTTGATTGGAAACACGATTTCTAAATAAACTGTTTATAATAATTTTATAGATTGATAATCTCAATGTTTTCGTAAAAGACGTGAATGAACAGTTATACTTTTACACATGCAGAATGTGTCAGCATGAGAAAGATTTTACCGTATCATTAGATGACAGTAACCAGGAGTTTTTGTTCCGAACGGTCCAAAGATAACGAGCGCCAGAAAGTCTGTACGGGATCAAATGTTATCAGGTGCAAATGCTTATTATTTCAACCCGAATACAAGACCATGTGCGTAAAGTGTGGGAAATGTGTAGAAATGCATTTTGAAAGTATAAACATGCTTTCACTTAGTAAGTAATCAAAAGTAAGTAGGCAGCAGGTAGTAATTAAATAAATCCCCTGATATCGTTATATTCTACTTGAAAATTATTTACAAAGCTGTTAACTAGAGAACAGGCAGATTAGATTAACCCTCTAACGGGCAACACCGTAAAAACGATGCGATCAAGCTAATGATATTTTATCATGATTTCTAAATTCATTGGATAACATGTTTGTAAAGCAAATATACCTGAAATTAAATAAAACGGAAACTATTCCAATTAAATTCTACTAGGTATCTATATTTGTTCGCGACAGATCCGTATTTCGCCTACGACTTGCAGGCTTCATCAGTGTCTGTTTTTTGAACTAGTTCGAACGAGTTCGAAAACAGACACTAATGAAGCCTGTAAGTCGTAGCCGAAATACGTATCTGTCGCGAATAACTATAGATAGTAGAATTTAATTGGAATAGTTTTCTTTTTATTTAATTTCAGGTTTTGTATTCTACTAAGACGCTCCAAAAACTTCAGTCAAAGCAAATATAGTTTTATGTTGTTTGTAATGTGTTAATTACGGAATTTGTTCCGGTACGAACAAATTGATAGTGATAGCTGCTATTGACAACGCAAACAAGCTGGGTGGTCTCTTTCGAGAGTGATGCTTAACTTAAGTCACACGCTGATTTCCCAAAGTTTACATATTTGAAGAGTGTTGTAAACATTTACTATTCGTTACTTGATCTGGTTGTGTTTCAAATTCTCGCCGAAGTTTAATCAAGATAGTAAACGAGACATATGCTAGAATTCTATCTAACTGAGGCTCCTAAATTCGTTGCCCAAGCGGCGAAAGAGTGGATCGGTTCTAAGAGTATTGATCCGGGTTCTATTAAACAACAATAAATTGTACAATTACTGACCGATTGGAGACTAAGGCTACTTAGGCACACTTTTTGCTTAGCTTTTAGTGTGCTCAATTTACAGTGCGTTGATGTACTCTAGTACTTATCTATCTGCAATCTAAGAAGAACTTTTTACTCTCATCATCCTATACAGTTAACAGTCCCTACCCACAGAATGGGATGTGTTATGTTCTAGTTTTGTTCCTTGTTTGATTGCTGACGTGTGTCACCATGTTATCCCGCCTACTATACTCTTTCTGTTAAGGCATTTTTTTAAATCATTTATCTACTGTATGTGCTTATTTGATTTACGTAATACTCATAGGTAAAATGCGCCTTTTAGGTAGGAATAATGTATTTGGTTGAACGGGCATGTCGTATCCTGAAAAGTTCAAGTTGTTTACAAACATCTAGAAAAACAACACTTCTTCATGGTTGAATATTCCATTTTTTTTCTTCTCAGCTTTACAAATGCTGTGTAAAATCATTTTCTGATAAAAATAAAACAATCAATGAAGCTTTGAGAATTGGAAAAAGGTTTCTCACGAAACTTCGTTGTGACAAAATTCTAACGATATGAATATCAAATTAAAGCAAAAAATATTAAATAGCTCATGCTTTGTTGGCTTGACCTTTGAAATGAATACAGGATTCAATTTATTTTTTATAACGGTATCTAGTTCTACCGTTCTCTCCGTCTGTTGGAATGGAATGTTATTTTTGTGTAATATCCATAACAATTAGCGTGTCGGAGCCAACTCGTCATTCTACGTAATCACAATTCGCATTTTATTTTAAGTTTTTAAAGGAATTACATTCACAAAGACTCAAGTTGTTGGCACCAGATGAATCTTTTACTTCTTACCTGTACATCCCACGTAACAGCTTATTAAACTATTGACTATTGTACGGCTAATTCCCGTAGAACAAGTGCTTGATAAGCTATTATACAACAAAAATGTTACTTGGGATGTACACCCGAGTAAATGATTATAACAAACATATAACAAAAATATATCTTAATTAGATAGAAATAACAGAACTTGTTATATTTTTGTTCAAAAAACGGTTGCATCGCTTAGTGCATCAAATAGGCGAATTCGGAATAAGTATAAGACCGCATTGAAAAGGCTTGTGCACTTATCCGAAGCACTCAGTACCAAAGTAATCGGCCGACCGAATGAGTCGCTCTTCACGGAAATTCCTGGGTACCCCGTCCGTGAGCAGCTGCAGAAATTCTCGGCCGCTGGCTATAAAAGCGACTATATATTTATCAAGTTATCAATGGTGGAAATATGGCCGGAAGGGTTCGCAGGAAAATCGGTTACTGGACGGATTTCAAACAATCCAAATGGCCGTGGGCTTCATCTAAGCTTACACGCTTAAAAAATTTAACCCGCGAATGAATAAGATTAACTCAGAAATGAGTGACTTTCAACTCAAAAATGAGTAAAAACCGACTCACTATGACAAAAAGTGGAACAGCCCAAAAATTTGAGTAATGGCAATTTCTAAATTCTGAGTAGTTTAGGTCGACCTCATAACTGAGTTAAATTTACTCGTAATTTGTGTAAGTACTACGCAGTTTTGGGTGAAATGGCACTCATTTTTGAGTAAAGATTGCTCATTAATGAGCTTCTACGGTGGAACTCATAAAAGGAGTAAGAGTTACTCAAAATAGTGTGTAAAATATACGCATGTTTTGAGCTGTTCCACTTTTCGTGAAAGTGGGTCAAATTTTTTAAGCGTGTACAGAACAACGTAGGAGCAAAGACTGCTTTGGACCCAGAAAAAGTTGAATATGTTGAAGGTAAGTGTTAAGATTATTTTTTTTTTCGATTTAATACAAAAACAAATTGTTTCAGGCCGCCTATACGAGCATCGTTTGGGCGACCCGCCAGCTGTTGCTAAAATTAATGCAGAAGACTGCCACCGTTTGATGGCACGACGCACGAGTCATTTCCTATTACGGAACGAGAAAGCCCGTAAACCGCCATTGAATAATGCAAGTTGTCACCAGTTAATTTTTATTAACACATGTTAATATGTTTAACATTTAAATATGTTTTTGTTACTACTGTTAAAACTGAATAACTCTATGATTTTGATTGATGTTTAAGATGCTTGCCTTTTAAAACCAAACTTAAAATTCATTAGTGAAGTACATGCGATTATTAGAAATAACAGGATTATTACTGAAATTTGAACAAGAATATTACAAAACCTGTTAGAAACATAGTAACTCATTTTGATATAATTTTGATAGAAATATAACAAATTTTGTTATATTTTGTAATAATCGCTAAGCGGACTTGATAGGATTTTTGTTATTTTAACTACTAACGAGACCAAAATTATAACAAATGGTGTTAGGAAAAGCTTTATATCAAAATATCATATGTTATAATTTTGATATGTTTCATTGATCGGGCACCCATTTAGACCGATAAAATATTTCGGAACTTACATTTTTTACAGAAACAAATTTTCAGTGGTACGGGCCTACATAGTGTCGTCGTCCTGTCAGTAAAAACAAGTTAGATTTAAACTTCTCGGTCGATGGTTATCTACACTAGACGGAAGAAGAGGCAAAACCCAACCTGACGCGTCGCTAACTTGACGAGTGGGTTTTGCAGTCTCCTTTTATCCAGCGCCTCTATGGTTCAAAGGTACACGGGTACCAGCGAGCCACATGCCCTGGCGGGTGTTGTGGGTTCAAATCCGGTTATAATCTCTGATTATAGCTTGGTTCGACGCATGCACCTTCCAGCATTGGACAAAAGGTAGAAGTCAAAACGACTACTTGTTAAGCGTAACGCTAACAATACCCTCCCCCCCTCCTCACCTTTCCGCTCTTTCCCCTCCTTCACCAAAAATGTTCATCTCTTTCCCTACCATCCGTTCATCAATTGTAGAACCACCGTTTCAAAAAATAATAATTTTATATTGATTTTTTATCGCTTTTGTATTATTTTTGTACCACTTTTGTATTTGTTTTATATTATTTTTTTGATTTTTTGTGTCATTTTGGTATTATTTTTGTATAATATATTTGGCCGGGGTTCTGCCAGAACGAACCAAGCGCCAAAAACATTATTTTGAGTAATTCAATATTTAACTTTATCGTCCCACCAACTGTTTGCAGCTGACCTAATAAATAATTTTATCACTCACATATCACAAACAGGATGTCTTTTATGCCATGAGATTATAAATATCCGTAAAATAGTATGTTATTATCGAAATAATTAACTTTTAGTTTTGGTATGTATGCACTGAGTTCACTTTGGCAGAATGAAAATGAAAAAATATGGTTTTCAGTTCAATCTGGTTGGATGTATTTTTACGCTATGTCATTTTTACAAGGTTGAGAACAACTTATAATGCATGCAAAAGTTCCATTTCACTAAAGATTGGTGAAGACTTTCAACCTCTTTCTTGAATTCTGCTTAAAGAAATGAGCATTCGGGTCGTGTCTATACTTACGTATACGTGGGTTTTTATTCCATAATAAAACATCACCGTGTTTACATTTTTTGAGCCGAGGCGTCCAATCAACGTTCTTCTGGTGATAATCCAAAACTTTTTCAGTAGACTCAAAAGTAACGTTTTTCTCCTGTTTCTGAAAAGTTATGTCCGAAGGAAATTAAAAAATGCTCAGTCAAGATGAACCAGATTCAACCAGGTTCACCAGGTATTAACCTCTTGAATTTCTGTCCTCCATAGAGAAGTCATTCTCGATATCGTCGACAATTTCGGATTCTGAATCTTAAAGAGAATGAAATCCTACAAACATTTTTTTTCAACCATACATAAATTCATTTTCAGTTCAGCCAGGGCGTACCAAATACATGCCAATAATTAACACGGTATCATTATACAACGCATTGGTATTTTGTTACGGCTGTTGATTATTATTATTTATTGTTTATTTAATTAATTTCATATATTGTATGTATATTGACTGACTTTTGGTGTTTCTCGCAGAATATTTTAATTAATGAAAATAAATTTATTTTAAAACAAATTGTACCTGGTTCCTTTTGGCTGAACGCAAATTTAAAAAATGCAATACAGCTCTACCACCGTTGTTTTATACTACAGGGCAGCCATAGAGCTGTATTCCAGGCTCCTATGGTTGGTTTTCGGTTCGCTCTGCTTGGATGCAATTTGGTTTTTTCTACAGTCTGCTACACAAAATTCATGTTCTATAACTGTTGTTATTTGTCCGAATGGAACGATTATTTTATGGCCAATAGATTATTAGTTTTTGCATCCAATGGTGCAAATAACTCAATTTTTGGAAAATTGGCGCTCGGTTCGTTTTGGCAGAACCCTGACCATTTGTAATTTTATCTGTCATGTTTGACTTTTCATTTGTTGTTTTGTTATTTTTTTATTATTTCTTGTGTCATTTTGATTTTATTTTTATTTCATTTTGCTATCAGTTTCGTATTGTAACTTTTTTGTATTTTTTGCATGGTTTTTTATTTTTCTATTTCTTTTTGTGTTACTCTTTTTTGCATCCTTGTGATGCGGCCGATCTACCGTAGTCTCCCAACTTTCGCCAGGTATAGAGATGAGAATCTCTCCAAGTAGTGCCTGCAACTATATTGTGGTTCATACACCTACGCCACTCTCTGCTATCCGTTTGTACTCCACCAAAAATAGTCCGCAACGAAAGGTTCAAATATGGCAAGTCAGAAGTCACGTATGTCTTCCGTGAGCAAAGTTACTGTCTCAAGTCCGTAGAGGACTACCGGTCCGATTAGCGTTTTGTACATCGTCAGCTTTGTGCGGCAGCGTGCGCCTTGATCGAAGCGTCTTGCGGAGGGAAAAGTAGGCTTGATTTTCAGCTTGAATGCGTCGTTGGATCTTCTTACTCGTATTATTGTCGGCGGTGACCAGAGATCCCAAATATATGAACTCATCAACCACTTCCAGTTCATCGCCGTCTATAGTCATTGTTCGTGGGAGGCAAACGTTGCTTTCTCTGGAGCTCTTCCTACCATATATTTGGTTTGATTTGGCGCATTGATGTGTAACCCAATCCTCCTTACATACTTACTTTAGCAGCCGAGAGCCGGGGTCATTCTTGCCGTATCAAGAATTTCTCTCCATTGTTCTTGGTTCTAGGCTACTCGTCGCAAATTCGTTGCGCGTCTCGACACACGCATGTCGGCTTCAACCAGGTCGAGCCATCTAGCGCCCCAAGTAACACACTTGGTTTTAAATAAAAATTGACAACATATTCGAAACAAATCGAATTGCTGACCTTTCGTTTACCCATACTTAATTACGACCTGATTAAGACTGAAACAGCGTAAGAAACGAGCTAAAATGTAACATGTTTGTGAAATATTTCAAAATGACGCCTATGCGTTGCATGGTTTTCGTACTACCAGCAGAAAAGCTTAATCGCGCTGTTGACAGGATTTTTTTCTTTCCCTTGAACATTTACAAGCAAAATAATGACAGACATTTTTCGCAAGATAAAATAGCTAAAGTATATTTCGGTAATTCATCAATCACTCAAAGCAACATTGTACCCTTCAAATAACCCAAACTAAAGTGCGATTTTAAATTTATCGTGAACTTTGTCATTCTACTTCCGAAAAATTGATGCGCTCAAGATATACTTTTATAAGCAAAAATTGAGTGGAATCGAAATAAATATCATTTTTTTACAATCTCACAAAACATGCTAATCTCTTTGAAAACCTGCGGGGTATTTTATATTAAATATGTTATATGTCCCTTTTATACATGATATCATTCTACGACACGAAAATAATGATCTATTTATATATATTTTGAAGCAGTCATCGGCCATGTTTATACAAGATTGCATACAAATGAGCATACCGACAGCCAAAAAAATTCGATACCAATGAAAAGCTTTACTGTATGCATTTTGTTTTGCGTTAACTTACAACTGATTCACAGTTAATTTTTATTTGTGAAAGAACTTAAATTGCGCTCAAAAATACTCGAAAAACTCATAAATTGGAGCATTTAAGCTCAATCAAATATTGCAATGTTGTTGTCAAAGTTATTGATCTGCGCTGTACTCATCGTCATCGCTTGTGCAGGTGCAGGTCATCCAGCAACCACCCTGGTGATATCATAATAGATCAACTGTACTGGTCGCAGTGATGAGTCCACACATGAAAAAACTACAAGGTATACAGCCCTAAAGGTTGTACGAAAGGGTGACGAAGGACTGTGTCATATAATACTCATTATATTGATAACATGTTTTAATCGATGAAGTATAACTTTATGTCTGATCATTAAATCAAAGACTAATGTAAACTGCATTTCTGGCATATGCATATTTGAGTATTTGTGGGTATCATTGTTTGAGTGTTTGTAAAAGAAGAGCGAAGTATTCTGATTTAATTCTTCATTGAATCAATGGTGGTTTTGAAAAAAATCGTTTGAAATTGTTTGGTGGCCCTGAAAAGAACTATGTTTGAGCTGATAGCACTTCTTAAAAATCAGTACTATAATTACTGTTGCCAATATATAGATGGATGTCGCTTTTCGGTCCTTTAGACTCTAGGATGATGGTTGCCCGCTAATACAGGAGTGATAGGAAATACCAAATCACTGTAAAGTAGAAATGGATTAGTTTTATCAAAATACTGACCGTCCGTCAGTGCGATCGTGAGGTAAATGAGCAGACGGCGAACCTAGTGTGCGATTTTATAGTCACTGGCACTGTCGTTGCTACTTGTAAGCTAGTGTAGGTATGGGAGAAACCAGATCGGCCGCTGCTGCTCCTCAAATAATTATTCGAATGGAACGTTAATCATTTAGAAAGTGTAGAAAAATCTTTCCATTCTTCAATTACTATAGTTCTTATAAGAACTGTTTAAGACCACAACGGCCTACTGCTGAATTTGCTGCCCGTCAGTCGATCCGTTTCCATTTGCCTTCAGTGTTGGTTTGCGAAAATTACCGCCAAAATGCCATTGGGTTTCGATGGTCGGGTCGATGGTAAATACTGACCGTCCGTCAGTACGATTGTGCGATGAATGAGCAGACGGCGAATCAAGAGTACCATTTTATAGTCACTGGCACTGCCGCTGCTGCTTGTAAGCTAGTGTAGGTGGTGGAGGAAACCATATCGGCTGCTGCTGCTTAAATGATTGTCCGACACTGATTGAGCAAGCTATCGAACAATTTCGCATGTCTGCGATGAGGATAATGCAAAATGTAACGTAAAGTGCATCGTGTGGGATTCACGTTGGCCATTGCCCGCTGATTCCGCATGTCTTCGGGGTCGGTGTTGCCGTCAATAGCCAATTGGATTGGAAAAGGGGTGTGGCTTACAAAGTGGTCTCAAAGGTTATCATTTGGATCCAAATCCTTTGGTGTATCTAATTGTCGTCCGTGCCTGTGAAGCTAGGCGATAACAAGGGAAATGTATGGAAAAATTTGACCTTGAATCTTTACACACATTTTCACTATTTAGCGTATAAAAAATTATTATTAGTATGTTACTATAAAATTGCTGGACATTTTATCTATCCAACGACATATTAACTGTTATGTTTCGTTCAGTAGTATAGTAGCTATTAGCGTTTGAAATATTTCATTCAAACGTTACACTTCTATTTCTCGTTTTTACAAAGTGCTACCCAGTCCCAGTATAGTAAACAAAGACGTAGTCCTACGTCAAAAAATCTGTCATTCTGACATGAAACATTTTTATAATATTTTGTTTTCCATGAAACTTATTTATAATTTAAATGCAACTGTTTTCTGAATATTTTTCTAAAAAACATATTGCAAGTGTGACTTGGGACGTCGGGCTCCTTTATTTCTGGTGCCGGTAGGGTTCTTGAAGAGAACGGATCTCACTGCATAGTCGTTCGGCATCCTTGCGACGTGGACGGCCTACCGTAATCTCTTAACTTTCGCCAGGTGTGCGATGGGAATCTCTCAGAGCAGTGCCTGTAGTTCGTGATTCTTACGTCTCCGCCACTCCCCGCTTTCCCTTTGTACTCTGCCAAAAATAGTCCGCAACACCTTTTGTTCAAATACGGCTAGTGCATGCATGTATGTCTTTCGTAAGCAACGTTACTGTCTCAAGTCCGTAAAGGACTACCGGTCTGATTAGCGTTTTGTACATCGTCAGCTTTGTACGGCGGCGTATGCTTCTTGATCAACTATAGAACCCAAATATACAAATTCATCAACTACTTCCAGTTAATCGCCGTCAATAGTCACTGTCCGTGGGAGGCAAGCGTTGCTTCCTCTGAAGTCTCTTCCTGCCATATATTTGGTTTTGGATGCATTGATTTGTAACCCGATCTTCCTAGCCTACGTTTTAACTCTGGCGTAGATTGCTTTCGCCACCCCAAGGTTTCTAGTTGTAACCAGTGACCGTATGGCAACCCAAGAATGCCAAGGTTAACGCGAGTAGCTCGTATTGAATGGGAAAAACGACAAGAAAATAGTTGCCATTGGTCACAGGAATTGCCGATACTTCTGGAGGATTTGTTGGAGAGTAAAAATTGGATCCGTAGTAGCACAGGCCCACATAATGCCCGCCTGATACTGCCCTACGAATTCTCTTCTTATTTGGATAGATGACGCAGCAAAATCTGGGAGAGCAGAGCACCTTGTAGGCGACTTTGACCAGCGTAATACTGCGATAATGATAACAATCAACTCCTCCGGTACACACTTAAATTTTTTTACCGAACTCTGAGCAGCCGAACGTTCGGTAAAATTCGATGGCGCCAATCGACGTTTACGGATCATTAGTAATGTTTGGCATCATAAAAAAATTTTACCGAACGTTCTGCTGCTCAGAGTTCGGTCAAATTTACGATAATTTACCGAACTCGGTACTTTTTTTTAAGTGTGTAGCTTCTCCTCCAACCAAATTCTTGAAATTATTTAGTGAAGTGCCGTTGCTTGTGATTCTTGGCCATTTTTGTAGTGTTCTATAATCTATATAGAGACCTAATCATTATTTTGTTTATTTTGTTTATTTGCATTAGCTTTTGAATAGAGGCTTGTATTTCTGTTCATGAGAGGAAAAAAATCACGAGTTTGGCCTATTTCATTCATCGCTGAAATAGCAAAAAAAACCATCGGAACGATGCTCGGGAGTAGCAGATCATTTCCGGTGCGCATATTCGATTGACCCAATTCTTTATGATGATCAATGGCAAAGCTGGCTACGCCCAATGCAGCTCAATTTAAGAAGGAAAGGAATGTTAGTCCGACACTTGCCGCTACTAGAGACCGAGAAAACCTCTGCATACCTAAAAACTCTGACTGCTTTATCAGGCAGCTGTACGAAAGCAATCAAGTATTTGATATTCGATAATTATATGATAGAAATTACACTCGTGATATTCCTAGGTAACCGATTTCACGACTCGAATGCACGGTTATAAGGCTGTTCTGGAACTTACTTACCTTTGCTGGAACGTTAAATACTTTGCTGAAAATCATAAACCTGAAATGAAAATTATATACAATTATTACTTACCTTAAAATTATACTTACATTGATCGAATACAATTTATACGCCTTCACACCACACTCATTCGTGACAGTTAAACGGAAATAGAAGAACGCAAACACTCTCAGACACTCACCTTACCGATGTAATAGAAAGGCTGAAATTAAATAATTATTCGCAAGTTAAAACTAAACCCGTGCAGACGTCTCTAGTTACTTGTCCGAAAATCTCACAAATCCACCAAGTGTCGTCGGAAACCACGTTCTCCGACAAACTCCTTCGTAGCCAACCAGATTCGGCAAATCAAGCAACATTTTAATGGTGCCGAAACCCTGGACCGTGTTCCTTGGGATAGTTGAAAGTTCGTCAATAAGTTTCGCTCGCCGCGTGTGAAAGTGAATTCGCTACAAAAGGCATTCTTCTATTCAATTGTTCTACACCACGTGTACAAGTGTTAACAAAGGATTGGGCCAAGTGAATCGTTTATCGTCGCTAGTGCAAGTCAATTTGGCCATCAGAAGTCGTACGTTTTGAACCCCGTAACGTTTCCGAAATTTTGTATCTGCTTACAAGTGATTGAGTGATAGTGAAATCATATTTTGCTGGAGCAAAATCGATACGAGTTGGACGAGAAATTCTGTTCGACGAGAAGAAGTCGGCTGTGAGCCGCTAAAATCTGGTTGCTTGCTGCCTATCGGATTTGTTGCTGTTGCTCTGCTGCTGGTGCTGGAACCAGCGGGCTCGTCATCATTGGCTCGTGTTCGGATCTTTTGGACATCGATCATCCCGTAGCGATTGAGGTTAAGTACGACAAAAGCAGGTGGGTGCATCTTTTCTATTCTCTATACAATAAATACAATGGCGGCTGTAACAAGAAGCAAAAAGGCGAAGCAGCTCAAGCATCTGCGTGTCAAGCGTGCTCATATAATTGGATCCATTGAATTAATCCGCGAGTTTGATGAAAATTTTGATTCCTCGAAAACATTCGAGATTCCATTCCGTCTCGAGCGACTGGATAAGCTCATGGAGGAGCTCGAATCTGTAGAATCCGAGCTGGATTCGTTTTGTGTCGGCGATCCAGTATTGTCCGATACGTTTGCAGAGCTTCAGACACTATATTTTCGTTTAAAGGGTTCATTATCAAGCAAGCAAGCTCTTCCCCCTACTGTTTCTCCCCCTGCTATCGTACAGGAAAACTCACCTAATATGCCAACTTCTGGTGTGCGCCTGCCAGAGCTAAAGATTCCAGAGTTTGATGGCAATCCAGAAGACTGGGCTGGATTTTACGATCTATTTAGAGCAATGATCCACGATCATGCTACGTTATCTAATATTCAGAAGCTGCATTACCTCCGAGCATCTTTGAAAGGTGATGCAGCTCGAATCATTTGTTCACTTCCAATAGCAGCAACTAGCTACCCCGTTGCATGGAAGATGATTTCCGATCGCTACGAGGACAAAGATTTGCTAATTAAGCAGCACATTTCTGCTCTGTTTTCTACTACACCGCTTCGAAAGGAATCGGCTAATGGGTTGATGGATTTAGCCGACGAATTCGAAAAACATGTGAAAATTCTTGATTCGTTGGAGACGAAGGCGCAACATTGGGACTCGGTGTTAGTGGAACTTTTGTTCAGCCGGATGGACATCAATACGCAAGGTTTATGGGAAAATCGGCGAGATAAAACAAAACGTCCTTCGTACGATGACTTATTGAAATTTCTTCATGAGCACTCTCGGACACTCCAGTCGCTCAAATTATCACAGTCTGCTATTTCGTTCACTGAGGCCAAGACCTCAAAGTCTCGACCGGTTGTCAACTACCCGGCTTCAGAGCAAATTCCAAAGTGCATCGCTTGTAAACAAAACCATTATCCGTTCCAATGTGAGTTCTTTCGAGCCCAAACTCCAATGCAACGTTTGGAGCTGGTGAAGCGGAGCAATCTTTGCATTAATTGCTTAAAGGCGTCGCATTTGTCAAGGAATTGTAGCAGCGTATCCTGTAAATACTGTCAAAAGAAACACCACACATTGCTTCACCTCTCGCCGGTTCCCACACTGATCGCAACGGAAGTGCCATCGCTTATGCAAGCTACGCAATCATCGTCGCCACAGCAAAATTTGCACTCCGTGCCTTCGCAATCGCAAACTAAATTCGGTACGTCGTTCTGCGACACCGCGGTCGCTTCGGTCGATCACGTCGTCTCGATGACGCCGCCGTCGGTACATGCCCCCTACCCTGCTTCGTCCGGTACACTCGCACCTCTCTCCACCGCCTGTCAAACAGTCGCACCAGCAACCTTGAGTGAATCCACTGTAATACTGTATACTGCTCTGGTCAAGGTTAGAGATAGTTCTGGTCAATTCCAACTTGCTCGCGCTCTTTTAGACAGTGGATCGCAATCTAGTTTTGTCTCGGAATCGTTGTGCCAGCGCCTTGGGCTTCGTAGAAGGAAAGTGAATATACCAGTGAGCGGTATCGGCCAAGCCGTAGTGAATGTGCGATACACAGTGACAGTGCAATTTTCGTCTCGCTTTGGACCAACTGAGAACAGTCTCGAATGTTTGGTTCTCCCAAAGCTAACTGTTAGTCTACCTACCAGTAATGTAGACATTAGTGCGTGGAAAATGCCACAATATTTACCGCTGGCTGACCCACAGTTCAATATCAGCCACGGCATCGATTTTATTGTAGGCGCTGAAATGTTTTCGGTCCTTTTACATGCAGAACAAGTCAGCTTCAACGACCAACTCCCAGTTTTACAGAAAACGAGTCTAGGATACGTTTTCGCCGGAAAGGTTCCGACTAAGACTGTTCAGCCTCCAGTTACATGTCTGGTTTCCACTTTTGATGATTTGGATGCTCAAGTAAAGAAGTTTTGGGAAGCAGAGAACTTCGAGCAAGGTAAGGCATACACTAGCGAGGAGCAGCAGTGCGAAACGCATTTCGCTCGTACACACAGTCGATCCGCGGAGGGACGTTATGTTGTACGGCTTCCTGTCCGCGATGAAATGTTGCCAACTATTGGAGAAACTTGGTCTGTAGCTGCTCGCCGGTTCACCGCTATGGAAAAACGTTTTCGAGCCGATGATAGCCTACGCTCCAGCTATGTGCAGTTTATGGAAGAATACCGACAACTCGGTCACATGGAGGAGGTGCAGAGTCGCGTCGCGTTGCCCCAGTATTTCTTGCCCCACCACGCCATCCACCGCCCAGATTCTTCGACCACTAAAATAAGGGTGGTGTTCGACGGTTCAGCCAAAAGCAGTAACCACGTTTCACTAAACGATTTGCTCCTGACTGGACCCACGGTTCAGCCAACTCTACTATCAATAGTTCTCAATTTCCGCCTGCATCGTTATGTCATGACAGCGGATATAGAGAAGATGTACCGGCAAATTCTGGTACATCCAGATGATCGATCACTGCAGAAAATTCTATGGCGCAAAGGGGAATCCGATTCCATCAAGCCTTACCAACTGAACACCGTCACATACGGTACTTCGTGCGCTCCTTACCTGGCCACCAGAACGTTAAATCAACTGGTGGATGATGATGGACATGCATATCCTCTAGCAGCATCCGTACTAAAGCATGATTTCTATGTGGATGATTTGTTAACGGGTTCGGATAATTTGGACACACTATTGCAAACAAACCAGCAACTCTGTCAATTGCTCAAACAAGCCGGATTTTCCCTTCGAAAATGGAGTGCCAACAAGTCTACAATTTTGCAGCACATTCCGGAGAAGGACCGTGAGACTTTGGAAGTTCTGGAACTCGACCAATCACCTTCAATCAAGACCCTCGGTTTGCTGTGGTTTCCGTCAGAAGATCTGTTTGGATTTAAGATCCCGAAGCTGCCAGTTCTGGGAAAGGTTACTAAGCGCATTGCCCTCTCGGAAGTGTCACAACTATTCGACCCATTAGGTCTCGTTGGGCCAATCGTGGCTAGTGCTAAGATGTTTGTCCAACAACTTTGGATGGAAGATTTGAATTGGGATGACGAGCTTCCTGAAAGGCTCCAATCAACGTGGTTATCTTTCCGTACATCGATCAACGATATCAAGGCGTTGCGTGTACCCAGATGGGTTCTTGGTTCCTCAACGATCTCGTACAAGCTGCATTGCTTCACGGATGCATCAGAAAAAGGATACGGATGCTGTATCTATGTTGTCTCATATGACGACGGACGTGCGATAGCGAGCAACCTGTTGATTGCTAAGTCTCGTGTGGCACCAGTTGGTGGTCTAACCATTCCTCGTCTCGAACTCTGCGCTGCCTGTCTTGGAAGTCAACTTATGAACACCGTCCTTCAAACAACAAAGTTTGCTGGGAATCCTACGTTTTGGACAGATTCATCCATCGTCCTTTATTGGATCAACTCCCCACCCACGAAGTGGAAAGTATACGTGTCAAACCGAGTAGCAGAAATTCAACGGCTTTCTCAAGGTTCTCAATGGCGTCACGTCTCCACTACCGACAATCCGGCTGATATCATTTCAAGGGGCGCAGAGCCCAAGCAGCTGTTACATGCATCACTCTGGTGGCATGGACCGTCTTTTCTTTTACTTCCGCCGCAAGATTGGCCAGCTCCATCTTTTCTCATGTCATCACGCACAACGGAACAACTATCGACGGAACAAAAGGCGACTGTCGCACTTCATTCTTCCGGTACAGATGAATCGCTTATACACTCTTACTCAGAGCTAGCCCACTTGCTTAGGATTACCGCCTATTGCATGCGGTTCATAAACAATTGTAAACTGCCTGAGCAAAATCGCAATTTAGCCAGACTAACTGTACTCGAATACGACAATGCGATGAAATCGCTTATTCGCCTTGCACAGCGTACCTCTTTTCAAGCTGAGCTACAATACCTAAACCAAAAACCTCGTGGATTCAATTCGCTTAAGGACGCTCAGTTCCAATCGTCGCTCAAAAATCTTGATGTGTTTCTGGACGCCAGTGGTCTTCTTCGCTTAAATGGCCGTTTGGTCAATCTGCCAGGATCGTATGACAGCCGCTATCCGATGTTACTGCCGGCAGATCACCATCTCACACGGCTAATTGCGAGATCAATTCACCATCAAACGCTGCACGCAGGACCGACCCAACTGCTCGCAACCATCAAGCAGCGCTTTTGGCCAATTCGTGGCAGAGATTTAGCTCGAAGAACAGTCAACCAATGCGTTAAGTGTTTCCGTTGCCGCCCGAAAGCTAGTAACCAGTATATGGCGCCACTACCGTCTACACGCATAACTCCAGCTAAAGTCTTCGAGCATACAGGGCTAGATTACTGTGGGCCGTTTCTCGTTCGTCAACTCGCAGGTAGGGGTGCAGCGAACAAGGTGTGGGTCGCAGTGTACGTCTGCTTCGCCGTTAAAGCCGTGGTGCTGGACATCGTCGCCGGGTTATCAGCAACCGCGTGCGTCAATTCGTTAAGACGCTTCGTGAGCCGTGTCGGGCGCGTGCGCGTAATACACTGCGACAACAGTACCGCGTTTATCGGCGCGTTTCGCGAAATCAAAGAAATGAGACGACAGTTCCACGAACAGCTGAAGTCCAACCAATGGGCGACTGAGTGCCTAGAAAAGGGAATCGACTTCCAGTTTATACCACCACGAGCTCCGCACTGCGGCGGATTGTGGGAGGCGGCGGTGAAATCCTTTAAACATCATTTGGTTCGCATCATGGGTTCATCGCCGTACCAGCTTGACGATCTCCGTACTGCTATCGCCCAGGCTGAGAGTCTTCTAAATTCCCGACCGTTAACTCCTATCTCCAACCATCCTGAAGATATATCGGCACTAACTCCTGCCCATTTCCTCATTGGAGAACCAACTTTCCGTCTGCCCGAACCAGATTATACTAGCGTACAATTAAACAGGCTCTCCCACTTCCAGGCAACCCAACGTGCCATCAATGATCTGTGGAAACGTTGGTCTAAGGAGTACATATCGTTGCTCCATCAGCGGCCATCAAAGTGGCGAAAGGTTCCTACCGAATTCAAGGTCGGCGCCATGGTTCTTGTAAAGGATGACAATGCTCCACCCAAACACTGGCTTCTTGGACGTGTCACGGCTGTTTATCCGAACAAAGATGAAATTACCAGGGTTGTAGACGTTCGGACACAATTCGGCATTCGTCGGCGGGCTACAACGGAGCTCTGTTTACTACCTGTTGATGACAACCTGAAAATTGCTCCAACAACAACATATGGAGCATCTGAAACTGGTACCACCCAACCAATCTCAACCACTGGCTGTTGAAGGCTTTGCTTCAACGGGGGCCGGGATGTTCTGGAACTTACTTACCTTTGCTGGAACGTTAAATACTTTGCTGAAAATCATAAACCTGAAATGAAAATTATATACAATTATTACTTACCTTAAAATTATACTTACATTGATCGAATACAATTTATACGCCTTCACACCACACTCATTCGTGACAGTTAAACGGAAATAGAAGAACGCAAACACTCTCAGACACTCACCTTACCGATGTAATAGAAAGGCTGAAATTAAATAATTATTCGCAAGTTAAAACTAAACCCGTGCAGACGTCTCTAGTTACTTGTCCGAAAATCTCACAAATCCACCAAGTGTCGTCGGAAACCACGTTCTCCGACAAACTCCTTCGTAGCCAACCAGATTCGGCAAATCAAGCAAGTTCCGGTGTGCCCGAATAAATTTAAAATGACCTTCAAAAATAACTGTTGGTAATATATGTTAATAATTTAAAAAGGCATTAGCGCTGCTATGTTTTAGGTTAAAAGAAAAGTAAAAAATTGGTAGTGCTTATAAAAAATGGACAAATCCGACAATAACCACTGTCGAAAAAATGCAACGAGTGAGACACGAAAGCAAACGATGTCAAATTACCATACGAAACGTTACTCAGTATGTAAGCACCGATCCGACCACGAGAAACGGATGAAAAACGATTACACACATACCTAAAGGCCCGCGCAGAATTGGTACTTCATGGTGGCTGTTGCGTAGATTTGACAGATTATCTGTCAAATTGTGTGGATCTACTGTCAGATTAACGCAAACGCAGCCGTAAAGTATCAATTCTGCGCGGCCTTCAGTATTTCAGTGCAGGGCGGAACAAACTCGCAATAATAAAACTCTGCCGCTCCTAAAAAACACGATTTTCAAATTTCATGTTTCTCGGAATCCATTTTTTGGTTCTCCTGCACTTGTTTATTTAGACTAGAATTTAGGTAATAATCAGGTAACATAAACTTTCAGGTAGAAATGATGTTTCCTTCTGAACAGGCACGTCACATCTTGAAGAGTTTTTGTGTTTTGTTTGTTTGTTTACTATCATGTAAGACCAAGAAAAGTAATGGACTAATTTCTTAGAAAGTTCGGCATTTAGTTACAGTTTTGATCTTGTACTGCTTCTAAGGTCGTCTCCAGTTACTTTTGAACTATTACAAATTATGACGCGGTTTAAGATGTTATGTTACGGCAATACTCTCGGACATAAAGTATACACATTAGTTATTTTAAGATTTGAACAACGCCCCTCCGAATCGGCGTCATTCCGTAGAACGATTTGACGTAGTACAACCGTCCTTTTCCTTCCTCATTAGAACGGTCTGATAACCTTGATAGTAGAACTTTAATACATGCAGTTCAATGTGCACGTTGTTCGGTGTCCACGTGAGTAGTTAGTGCAACAGTTTCGGAAATGCTGCCTGTCCAGTGCAGCATACTCACACATACACTGCCTGCCTGCATCGTGTCGTAATCTATCGTCGTTCTTCTTTCTTCCCTAAACAAATGCTGTTATCAGTCAATTTCTACCGACCGGGCTGACGATTGTTTTGCTTCCACTTCTTCCATCGCTGCCGTCAATCAGAAAGCCGACCGGTGCGGTGGTAAGCGATCTCCAAGGCAATCAACTGCAGCCGAAGTCAGTGCTGTGCCATCGTCAGTCAGGGAAAGGTGCTTCCTACTCGATCATCTCATCCAGTAAGTGGATTCCATCTACTTATAGTCTGAGCTGGATCAATTTCGTTTGATTGTTTCAACGCCACTCGCTCACACACGGATTGCAATGGGGATTCGCTTCAATTCGATAAAAGGCCAAATTAGTTTCCCGAACGTTCCCCATTAAAGGGCTGCTCGCCACAGTGAGTGCCGGTTGGTTGATTGCTGCCAGGCCAAAAGTGAAGCATGCCCATGCTCGGTGCGATTGCGTTCTTCGCGCTCACTTAGTCGTTATCCATCCGCAATTGCTAGAACAAACATCTACACCATCGGTGCATCCGTGCAGTTCAGATATTCCGGTCTGCAGTCGAAGATCCAGTGATCAGTGATCGGAACATAATCGAACAACAAGTGATCCAACCAGCGCCAGTCAGCAACAGCTCCCCAGTGAGTTTGTGTTTGTGTTGAGTGATAAGAGCATTCTGAGCGATCCCTCAAATTTTGACTCGCTAATTGTTTGACAGTTGCTGTGTGGAAGATTTCCTTAGCCTGCGGCGAAAACAATGTCTTCGATAATGGAGAAAAACAAGATTCGGCTGGAAAGCCGGTCCAAGATGTTCCTGCGAAGCAACTCGTTCCAGAAGCTGTGCTCGCTGGCCCCCTCCATGGGACTGAAAGGTACGTGCGGTTAGAGTTTTTTAATTTTTGAAACTTTGAATCAGAATTGATATTTCTGTTCAAAACTGATTTCCCCCTACGTCACATCGGCCCAAAAGTTCGAGACTCATTCGAAGAAAGTGGCCGGCAATTGAAGGGTTTCTTCGACTATTGATTTTTTCACTGATTTCTAATTACACTACTTATACTTACCTGTTGCTGCTCAGTGTTGTACTTGCCGGTTAAGGCAACATTGAACGGGGTCTTCCTATATTTAATTCGCAGCAAAGAATGTTCTTTGCTGTCTGCACTTTCGCGCGAGTGCATTGGAAAATTACGAGTGCACACATTGCGCTTTATCAGTGGTGCATGTGGCTAGATGATGATAAAACTAACCGGTTGTTAATAAAAAGGTAATCGTTAGTTCAACAGCAACATGCGTACCTAGGTACTCGTTTTCCGCAGATCCGCTCCATAAAGGGGGGCGACAGGTTATTAGCATTTATTTAAACGCCAACGAGAATCACCTATGATGATACGCCTTTTGCTTGTAGCATCCATCAGTGGGTCTAGGATATCAACCGCAAACGTCCCGGAGTGTTGATTGCTGCACATCAACAACTCTTTGATGGATGAGAAATACGCTTGAAGAGTGCAAGTTAATTAGATTCAGTCATCTTGATTTTTTTAATCGCATTTAATCACTGTACTTTGTAGTTTATGAGTTTTAGTTAAAGTAATTGACTTAAATTCGACCTTTTATTCAAAACTGTCCACCTTGAGCAGTGCCAGTGATTTATTCTTTAAAACAATTAAATTAAAAGCAGAATAATAAAGCAGAAACCAAAACGAATATGAAATTTCGTCCAGTACTCAGTGTCGTAGGTATTTGTGAGTACCTACCTACAGGAAAGCTTGGGCATTATTGCGATAACTGGTGCTGCTGCTGCTGCTGCTGCTTATGACATTATAAATAATTTATTAAAGCATTGTTAAAAAGGTGCTATCAATACAGGCGATTATGAGTACTTGAATTGAATGAAGCTCCTGCGTTAGGAGCCGCACTTCAATCAAGCACGAATTAATTGCGTTTCTGTTGTTGTTTGCTTGGTGCGTATTTTTTGATAGATTTTTTTTTTTCAAGATTATTCGTTTTGTCTTATTTCAAATTAAATTTAGATTGAACCGAATTGAAGTCTAAATAAGATAATTTGAGTAGCAATTTTTTGTGAAAATATTATTATTAATTTTCAACATCGGCGAGCGGAAAGTGGGGCATGCGATTTACCTTTTGTTTAGAATTTAATATTATTCATAATGGTTGACGGATTTGCTATGCTTCATTAAATGACAGTTTTCTGTTCAATAGCTAAACGCCAGACCAATATGTATATGCCAGGTGACTCACTTTTTTAAAACCTCATGAACTGTACAATATACAATATTGCTGGCATTGCTTATGGACATACGAACCCAAACACTTTATTTAAAAAATTCGAGAAAGCCGCAATGGAAATTTTTCGATTTTCTAGAACATTGCTTATTTCAAAATTTCGTAGCTCCTAAACCAAATATAGAATTAAACAGATATTAAACAGTTAAACAAAAATATATTCATTCTGTTCTGATAGAAGCAAAGAAAGAAGTGAAAATAGTTTCGCGAATAGAATTTGAATTTGAAAAACCGTTTTTGTAGTAGTAGTAGTAGTAGTAGGGGAAAGCCACCATCATTTCAAGGACTTGCCAATGTATGTAGGTAGAATTACAGTAGATCCAAATTTGATTATCAAATGAATTTCACACTAATGCTGTTACAGAAGGGCCAAAAGGGATTGGGCGGACCCACAGGCAGAGGCACTTGTGCGCATTCCAGGGTTATAAGAGTCGCCTTCCAGCATTAGGATCCTTCCATGTAATAATCAATTTCGCTGTACCAACTTTAACCCACGTGATGATTTGTTTGTTTTGAATTGAGACGTGCCATATTTGCTTTAGACCTTAAGGATTCAGGTTGACAATCCACTCCATCATCCAGCCTTCCACCACAGAACAGAAGTTGAAGTCCGAACAATTCGGTGATCAAAACTGGTAACAGCGTCTTTTTTGTTTTTATTTTTCTTTGGGAGATTTTCGCATAGAAGCAAATAACAGCAATATAAGCAGAACGCTCGCTGCCAATCGCATAGCAGCTTTCACATGCGTTCGTGTGTTTTCGTGGAAAAAAGTGACTTCCGCGTGAAGCGCGAAAGCGAAGCCAGGTTCGCTGGTATCTGTAAAAAGTAGCATGTACGTGTTTGGATTTCTACTTCCACTTCTGTTCTGTGCTTCCATATTTATGATATCAATAATAATACTGTTAATAATACGATATTAAGATGAAATGTTGTATATATGGTAAAAATAGAACAATCTCACCAGCAGTCCTTCGTATGGAATAGAGTAGCGTCCTTTGAGGTTCCATAAGTGCTTCTAATAGTTAAGTTAATTTTTCATTCTGGTATCCATGTGCAGTATTAAAACACGTTTTGGCCAAAGTTTTTCCTATATAGCACGAGATGCTTCATAAGCTGAAACGAAAAAAATAATTAAAATAACTTATTAGGCTTACCTATTAGCTAGGCCGTGTGGCTCCGCCGTCTGCCCAAAACCGCGGTTTTGAGAACAGGCAGCCGGGAACCACCCAGCATCGCACCTCCTAGCTTGGCTACTCAATAGAGCATTATTAGGTATGTCCACGTGGAGGCGCTAGGTAGGAGCTTGAGATGGCCAGAGCTATATTGGACGCTCCTCATTTGCCTTCCCCATTTCAAACCCAGAATGTGAAAAACCGCTTTTGTGAGCCGAAAAAAAATCAATGACGCGAATATACGGAATCTATTTAGATGTTCATGGAAGAAACGTTAGACTAGATAGTATAAAAATACAATGCACAAAGAATACAAAACTGACATATAAGTGACACACAAATGACGCAATCTGTATTTCTGGAAAAATAACAGAAAAATGGATTAAAAATTATACCATAAAGAATGCAAATCAAGTAACAACTTTGGGGGCTCCGTAGCCGCAAGGTTATCGAGTCTGCTTTGACAAGCGAGTGGTCGTGGGTTCGAATCTTAGTAGAATCAAGTCATTCGATGTCGTGACTTTAGCATGGGTTTATTCTCAGGCCCCTCCATTTACCCTTCCTTCATGCTGAATTCTATATTTACCCTCTGACGCCTCTTAACAGTGCAAATGTCCCTCCTATAGTTAAGTGTACTGGTCAGAGGTACGAATGAGTTCTCGCCAGGGACGGCTATAATATGGGATAGTTACTGGCAGCGAGGAATATGTGGGTAAAGTAGATCAAGCTTTGAAGGAAGGGTAAACCCCAATACACACAAGCACGCATAAAACTTAATAAGCATATCGCTCATTCAATAGCGATTATAGCTAAAAGAAATGCAGTGCAGGTCATACAGCAAACACCCGGGCGATATTACAATAGATCAACTATACTGGGCGCAGTAATGAGTCCACACATGAAAAAAAAGCTATCGAATTATTAGCGCTTATTATTAAAACTTCTCGCTCGGTGGTAATCTGCAATTGATGTAGGAAGCGGCACAATATGTGTCGATAACCCAACCTAGCGCGTCGCTATTCTTGAGAAGTGGATTTTGCGGTCTCCTTTTGTCCAGCGCCTCTATGGTTCAAAGGTACAAGTACCAGCGAACCACATGCCCTGGAGGGTGTTGTGGGTTCGAATCCGGTTATAATCTCAGATTACAGCTTGGTTCGACTCATGCACCTTCCAGCATTGGACAAAAGGTAGGAGTCAAAATGACTACTTGTCAAGCATAGCTACCAATACCCCCCCCCTTCCTTTCCGCTCTTCCCCCTCCTTCACCAAAAAATTTTCATTTCTTTCCCCTACCGTCCCTTCATGAATTGTAGAACCATCGTTTCAAAAAAATATTAATATATGTATGACCTCATTCCAAGGTCAAGACTAAAATCTTGAGATTAGTCTAAATTAATACTTTTTGAATCGAATGAGTTCATGATACATTTCATATTTCCTCTATATCATTCATGAACGCATAATCTTGACTTTCGTCATTCGCCTTTTGCCTTTATTTCTCCGAATTCTTTCATTTTTCGTCGTTTGGTTATTTTGTATTTTGTCTTTAATTTTTCGTTTTTTTTTTTGTTTTGCTTGTTCCGCCGTTCCTGTCATCTTCTTGTCGTTTTTTGTTTGTTTCAATGTGATTATAGTCACTTTAACAGCTTGGGTCATTCGTGGTTTCTGTGCGACTGGAATTTGAACCCTAGTCCTCGGCGTAAGAGTTGTGAATGCTAACCACTACTTCGTGTTGACCCCTCGTTTTTTTGTTATCTTTTAATGTTTGTTGGTCGTTAGTTTTGTAGCTGTTTGTAACGTTTTTGGCGTCTTTTAACGGTATTTTTGTCGTCTTTCGAATTTTCGCCTACTTGCCTTCACTTCTTTGTCATATCTTTTCGCGGGCATTTCACTGCCTATTCGTCGATAATTTGCTGTCGTTTCATCGTCTTTTCGTCACCTTGCATTGTCTGTTCGTCATATTATCGCTGCTTTTTTCGGAACCAATTACAGCACTCGTGCGCTAATTGCACGTCCTCTAATCGCACTGTCTTTTAATTACACGTCCGCTAGTTGCACGATAGTGCAATTGAGAAACAACAACTGTCAAACTACACGTGGTTTCCTAGGTGGTTGCTATAAACAAAAACGCAGCGTTGCCGAATAAAAACTCTCTCTCTGCATTACGTAGATATATTACAAACAAATTAATACAAATTTTGCTAAACTTTGACGAATTGGACACCTATTCATTAGGCTTTTGGTTCATTTGTAAAGATTTAAAAGTTTTTCCCACAATCTAGTGCACTTGTGAATGCCCCTGAAGAGTTCTTTACGGTGATAACGCATCACGTTTTACAATAAATATTGGCAGCCATCGTGCAATTAAAAAACGAAATTCGCTAGTCGCATCGCCTCATTCGTGCAATTAGCGAACGAATGCTGTATTCATCTTTTTGCAATCTCTTTGTTGCCTTTTCTCCGTATTCATCATCTCATTGTCATTTCTCTCATTTCTTGCATTTTTATTGTCTTTCCATGGTCTGCCAAGACAACAAAATTGTAGTATTTTTCTTGTCTTTTTGTTGTTCTTTCAACGTCATCTTGATGACGTATATTCGCCATCTTTTCGTAGTTTTTTGCATATTTTATCGCCTGTTAAACTATTAAACAGTTTTTAAATGTCTTTTTCCAATTTTTTGTCGTGTTTTTTGTTGCAGTTTTCTTGTCATCTTTTTATCGTATTTTTGTCATCTTTTCATCACAGTTTCATTGACTTCCATTCACATTTTCGTCAACATTCCGCTGTCTTTTGCCGTCTCTTCGTTATCTTTTCTGTTTATTTAAGTCATCTTTTCATCGCTTTCTGAAGGATTAAATGTCCAAGAGTTTTTATTTGTCGCGTAAAAAGAGCATATAAATATTAATGCGTATAGAATAATCTACTTGAACAGAACAACCTCATTCGTTTGATTTTGAAGTTCTATCGCACCACAGAAATCATATTATGGAACTGCTTAAATGTGGGAAAAATAGACATGACAATATTTAGCCGTACTCCAATCAGGAAAGTATCAGTATTACTATAAATATCTGCCGTCAAAGCGAAAAATGCTAGTTTTTATTGACAGCATAACAGTAATGAAGCAAATCTTCAATTTTTAATACACTTCTCATGAAAGAAAAGTATTCTTTTCACTTCTTTCTCTCAGAAGGAATAAAGTTATGCTTTTCGGGGTATTATTCATTGCATGTAACGTACTCGTACTTTTTGTCACTAAATGAAACTTTCAATCTTTTCCGTAAAGTTTATAAAAATCCGTACATTTGAGCACTTGATCCGTAGGTCCGTAGAAAATTCCTAAATCCGTAGAACTACCGAATAAATCCGTAGATCTGGCATCACTGGCGTAGCAGTTGAAGCAAAGCAGAATGTGATCAAGCGGGAAGAAATATGTGCGAGCTTTGTACTTCTTGCTGTGAAAACAGAAAAACTCACGCGTGTTTTTTTTCTGCATAGGATCAAGCTGACATGATTCACAGCTGATTTTGATTTTTGATTAGTTTTGAGATTTTGAGTTTTTACCATCACTGGTTCACGAAGCGCAAAGAAACTGGACTCCCGTCCACGGTACATCTTAATTGAGCATCCGCTAAAACGCCTCACGATACTTCAATACTCAATACTATTACGATCAGTGATACGCAAATCCAGCAAGCTCTAAGCGATGTTCCATTGGATACACTAAGCATGGATATTTTTACGATAAGTGAGCACTCTGTCTCATCCGCTATTAAAACCGCCAAGTCGTCTTTTTCGCCTGGACCTGGTATAATTCCTACAGCTATTTTAAAACAATGCTCCGATTACCTGATATCTCCATTGACCCGCATGTTTAATTTGTCGCTGCAGTAGCAATACTTTCCGACTTCTTGGAAAAATTCCTGCTTGTTTCCGATCTATAAAAGGGGAGACAAATGCATTGTGTAAATTACAGAGGAATAACCACTTTGTGTGCTGAATCTAAAATATTCGAGATTGTTATGAAAGACACGTTATTTGCAGTCTGCTTTCATTATATAAGTACACTACAACATAGATTCTTTCCCGAGCGATCTGTAGAAACGAATTTGGTGAAGTTCACATCGTTCTGCATAAATAGTATGAGCGCCAAAGCGCAAGTGGATACAGTTTATACTGATTTGAAGGCCGCTTTTGATACCGTTAATCATACTATTCTTTTAAGCCAGTTGGAGAAACTTGGGTGTACCACAAAATTGTGCAGATGCTTGGAAACTTACCTTACGGATAGGCAACTCTTCGTACAACTTGGCAACTGCCAGTCTGCCGTGTTTACAAATGGTTCTGGTGTGCCACAGGGTAGCAATTTGGAATCATTGCTATTCTGTATCTCCATAGATGATGCAACGTTACTACTCAATGAAGGAGGAAGGCTTTTCTTCGCTGATGATCTGAAAATCTATCTTGAAGTCAGAAGAATCGAGGACTGCAAAATGTTGCAGAAGCTTCTGGACTGGTTTAGTGACTGGTGCGTAAGGAATCAATTGTTACTGAGTGTAGAGAAATATTGCGTCATCAGTTTCCATCGCACTAGAAGCGCAATAGAGTTCGATTACGAAATTTCCTGATCTAAATTGAATAGGGTAGAACAGGTGAAGGATCTTGGAGTATTACTTGACGAGAAACTCACCATGAAGTCCCACATTTCTGCCATCGTTGACAAGTCCAATCGTAGTCTTGGGTTCACATTTAAGATTGCTGGTGAATTCAATGACCCGATCTGCTTCAAAGCTCTCTATTGCTCTATTGTACGGTCAACGCTGGAATTTGCGAGCATCGTTTGGAACCCGTACGAGTCTGTCCGGTCCGCCAGACTGGAAAACGTACAGTGAAAATTTGTTCGATATGCACTTCGTCATCTTCCGTGGAGGGATCAGCAAAACTCAACACCGTACGAAGACCGCTGTCGTCTGTTGGGTTTAAGCACGCTAAGTCGACGTAGACAGGTTTCGCAATCTTTGTTTGTCTGCAAACTTTTAACTGGCGAATATGATGCACCGGACATCCTATCGCAAATCGGACTCTACGCACCTTCAAGAGTTTTACGACCCAGAATGATTCTACTCCTATTCAACGCAATATGCTGCCAACTCTCCCATCGCTTCCATGATCAGACAATTCAACTACTTTGCTGACCTTTTTAATTTTGACGAACCATCCCGCATTTACCGCCAACGAATTCGTGCACTTGACAATGTAAATACTAACAATTAAGTAACTTTTAAGTATTTATTTAGACCCAAATTGTCCGATGAATTATACGAATAAATTATAATAAAAGTTCCATAGTGCCTAAACAAGCAAAGATAGAGGCATACTATATTCATCAACGTTGTGTATTTTTACTATTTGTACTACTTTGTAAAACATGAAAAAGTTATACTACAACTACAAAAACAGCTAAAATAGAAGAAAAATAATTTTTTTATTACACTTTTAGGGAGATTGATCAAAATTTGAACTCCGCTAGACGATAGAACTTTTAATTTTAAGAAACTCTTCCAATAGTTCCATCAACCTAAAACCAAGTTTTCGCGCTCAAAACTCTAATGCGCACGAAAAAAGGTTCTAGACCACCCAACAAACATTTTTGTTAAATAGTAGCTTATGCAACCGTTGTATAACTAATTACCTGGTAATAAACGCTTAATTAGCTATTATACAACCAAGGTTAGTCAAGAGAGGTTTTCTGATTTTCAAATTTGTTTTTCACCCCCGCTGGGTTACCCTTGACGATCACCGAAATTTTCAAAGCGGAAACTGTTGAATGTATAAACAACGTCGATGGTTGCTAACCAATAGTTCCGCGCACTTCTGTTCTACAAACTGTGAAAACTAGATCACCTATTGTTTAGTGTTGATGCAAGTTCGTCACAATGTCGTCGGCATGATGTAAGATAAGGCGGGCCTAATATAAATTTAAAGTATAAAGTGTAAAGCATAAAGTTTCATTCAAGTGATTGGTGTTATTGGTCGCCATCAAGCACCTTTTATTCCACACCTGCTCTTAGTGATGCTGCTGACACTTTTTTACGGCGATTATACGACTCTTATTGCACACTTCCTCTAAGCAACGTTTGCGCAACATTCATTCCGCTCTTTCACCAAAATTTCAGCAATGTTGCTGATTCATTTGCGTAATAATCATTCCACTTTTATTCGACATTTGCTCTCAGCGATGCTGCTGATACTTTTTGCATCATTCATTCCATACTTATTCCACTTTTATTGCACACTTTCTCGCAGCAATGCTTCAGGTACGTTTGCGCAACTTTTATCCCAAACTTATTTCACCCTTACTCCACACTTACTCCACTATTATTCCACACTTCCTCTCAGTAATGCTGCTGATACGGTTGCGCAATGCTTATTCCATTCTTATTCCACTTTTATTCCACAATTGTTCTTAGCTAATACGTTTGCACAACATCTATTCGACATGCATTTTCATGGTTTGTTCGACTCTTATTCCACACTTACATAACAACGTAAAGGTTGGCTGAAGTTTTTTGGAGCGTCTTAGTAGAATACGAAACATTGAAATTAAATAAAAGAAAACTTTTTCCAAATTATTGTGACGTATTTCGCCTACGACTTGCAGGCTTCATCAGTGTTTGATTTCGAACTTCTAGCTGTCGTGAATAAATATAAATAGCTGAATTTCATTTGGAATTTTTTTTCTTTTAACGTATAGATGTTGATTAGAAGCGAGAAAACATTATGGGTATGACGTCAGGTACTTCAGCAAATTGCTTAACACCGGATGCTACCACACAACTCTTATTCCACACCTACTCGTTTAAGTACTGTCGTTTTGTTCCTTGGGCAGCAAGCTATTTGATCGCTCGTTTTGTAGACGGGACAAACCAACCCTTCCATCCACTCCTCCTCGAAAAATCGATGAAATTAGGCCTCGATGAAATTAATGGAAAGTAGAGATTGTGTTCATACCTAAGGAAGATAAGAAAGAGAAAACCATGCGTAAGGCTTTAAGACCAATAAGTCTGACATCAACGTTTCTTAAGTTGATGGAGAAAATCACAGATATCTGCAACTGATTTTTAAAAAGCTCTCTGTTGGTAAGCCAAAACGGTCGATCTTCGAAAACTGCACTGCACTGTGCAGTGACGTTAATTGAGAAATCACTCAAATATCTCGAGACGGGACTTTGTGCTTTGATTGATATTGAAGGAGCTTTCGATTACATGTCCTTCGTTCCAAATATTACAGCTATCTTTCAAAACGGTATCGATCTCACTACAATAAGCTAGATTCAAGTCACGATTCAAGCAATCGAAAGCAGAGAAATCACGGAATCATTGGGAGAAACGCCGGTCACGATTTCGATGACCAAAGGATGTCCACAAGAAGTTCTCTCCCCCTTGCTTTGGACAGTGGTGGTCGACGCATTCCTTCACAAGATACCGCAGGTTAGTTATAAGACTATTGCTTAGGCCGTCGACGCAGAAATTATCGTCAGATGACAAAACAGTTGTTAGCATTCACTAGGTGGAGAAAACGTACTATTACTCACCTTACACTGATTAATGTCAAGAATCAGGATGAATTCCAACTGCTCGAAATAATTCTGGATAAAACAAACTTAACTGCGCTGCCCGCCTAGAATATGCGATTAAGAAAGCATTCCGTTGGAATCAAATACAGGATTGTAGACATTTACATTTAAACTTTCAAACAATGTTTAAACAGCTTACCTACCCAAATCCTACAGTAGCTGAAAAACTACTTAACTTAACAGAATGTTGCGTCAATGCGTCCGTCAGCGTTATTCTGACAGTTTTCCCATGGGTTTACTGTCAAATTGACGCTGACGGTTGCGTTGATGCAGCATTCTGGTTGGGTCTTCTGTTCTGTTACATCGCCGTTGAGATGCTCATCGAAACACTGTTATCACGTTTCCTCGTCCTTATACATATCGGTCTTTGGTGTGTGTCCTTCATTATAGAGTGTATTATCGTCTCATAGAATTTATGCGTCTTATTAGCCCGGAATGGTTCCAGCTCTTCACGATCTCTGTCCTCCTTCTGACGCTTCTTCCTCCTCAGAATCGTGGTCAACTCATTGACCATACAGCGCCTGCTTGAAAATGTAGGTCCTTAACCTTCTGTCTGTACAAAAAAATACTTACGTTGTCTGTACATTGGGGTCAATTTGACCCCAAAATTCAAACTGCTATATCTCAGCGAAAACTAGACGGATTTCCGAAATTTTAGATGTTTCAGAAAGGTAATTCAATGGACTAAATGATGAAATTATGAATGTCGACTTGGCAGGGGGTACCTTTTACAACGAGGGGTTTTAGTAAAGAAAAGTCGAAAAAACGGGTTTTTTCAGGTTTGTGACGTTTATATCACGAAATCCTTATCACCTAGAGCAATGGTTCCTTCTACAAAAATATGCGCGTACACGAGATCTTCAAAGTTGCATGTAACATTTTACAGGATTTGCTCGCTAGGTGGCGTTTGTCCGGAAAAATCGATAGTTTTTGGTCGTAAATTTTTTGGGTCCTACTCGTGTAAATCGCTCTTGTTCACGCTAAAGTTGATTATTTAGACAAGATACGAAGTAAACATAGTCCGGTGGTAGATAAAAACTTGGTGAACGGCTCAGAATTCACCCACCAGGTGGTGTACGTGTACCATTTTATTAATATTGTTCGAGGTTTAACAAGATAGATGACATGCAAGTTTCTTGTCTTCGGCAAGATTGGTCAGGTCATTCTATAATAGACAATTTTGCACAGTATTTATTCACGAGGTGGCGCTAGAGTTCTTTTTGTTTTGATTTATTCATTGTGTATGAACATATTGTTTCGACAAGAGGCGACAAGTCGCCTTCGACATTATATCGCAAAATAAAACTAGTAACAATTATTCGCAATACTATATAGCTAAGTAATGTACCGATTCAGGCAAAATTTAAGTTAAAACGATCCGCAACAATTGAGTATAGTACCGGAAGAAAATGAATACACCACTAGCGTCACCTGACGACTGAATTTTGTACCAAAATTTTCAGAATAGAGTGGTCTCGACTATTTGAACAATTATGCCGTAGACAAAAAAAATTATATCTAGTCAGTATTCTAACCTGCTGTAAAAAATAAAAACAAGTGAAGCACCAATGCCACCTAGCGATAAAATTCTGAACCACACTATAGGTTTTATTTGTCACAAGATCATGTTTACTGCAAATCTTGTCTATCTGTTCAAATTTTCCGAGAGCAAGAACGATTTACACGAGTAGAATTCATAAAGTTAAAACAAAAAAAGTTGATTTTTCTCGCATAAACGCCACCTAGCGAGCAAATCCTGTAAAATGCTACATGCAACTTTGAAGATCTCGTATACGCGCATATTTTTGTAGAAGGAACCATTGCTCTAGGTGGTAAGGATTTCGTGATATAAACGACGCAAATCTGAAAAATTCCGATTTTTCCGACTTTTCTTTACTAGAACCCCTCCTTGTAAAAGGTCCCCCCTGCTAAGTCAACATTCATAATTTTATCATTTAGTCCATTGAATTACCTTTCTGAAACATCTAAAAAATCAGAAATCCGTCAAGTTTTCACTGAGATACAGCAATTTGAATTTTGGGGTCAAATTGACCCCAATGTACAGACAACGTAAGTTTTTTAATAAACTTGTCGCAAAACGTAAGTTTTCGATATTTTTCGATCAAATAACTTTTATAATAAAAGATCTCCGGTGCACACACCTAGTCACGAAAGAAGTAGATTAATTCATTGAAAAACAAAAAAGTTATAGCTTCTCAAAGTGGCCTGGGGTCAAATTGACCCCAGTGTACAGACAAAGGGTTAAGCATGTGGCGGAGCATTGTCATGATGGAAAATAAAGAACACTTGGCCAGTTACAAAATTCTGAGTGTTCTTTTGCCGATTCTCGCTGAACGGTTGAGCTATCCCGTAATGATTTTACCTAATTTCAGCATCTTATATTCGAAAAGTTCCTCTTGAAGTCATCAAATGCAGAACCTAGCGTTAGATTCTTCTATATTCGCCTTTGTATATGTTGTACTAAAATATTTTGGAACACTCTCCTCCCTTGTTGGTTCGGGAACTCTACTAAGACACTCAAAAAAATCTATAATATTCGCCCTTGTCGTCAATATCTTTGATCGACCGGGCTCTACATACGGATTTGTTCCGCTTAGCGTCTCAATGTATTCAAACAAAAAAGCCACCAATTGACTTCAGTGTATGTGGCACTCAATTTTTAAAATTAATCCCACTGCTTTCAAACACCTAAAATGGTCATTGATGTCACGCGCAGTACTTTCACGATATTATCTTGTACTTGGCACGAGTCACCAATAAAGCGAATCGACAACTGTTTGGCTTCATTTTCAGCAAACGGTGACTTTTGGCAAAATGCTTTCTTGGCAAACAGGTGGCATAATAATAATAATAACCGTCGCTAAAGTTGTGTTTCTTGGCAATTTTCGAAATTTTCTATGATGTAAGAAAAAACGCGAAACTTTCAATAAAATCTATTGCCTTTTGACCTGGTTTTTAAATTTTTGGAACCAGAATTGATTCTAAAAAAAATACATGGACAAATGTTTGTGAATCGTTATGCGTGCTCGCTAAACAATGTTCAATTGAACATTATTTTGCTTTTTAAAACTCATTCTTTTTCGGTGGCAGTTTAATCATATTCTCAAGCCAAACAACAGCGCAATGACATTGTTCAGCTTCTGCCCAATTGCTCGACAAAACGTACACCTAATCCATAAACCGTGTACCATACTGCTGGTGGCATCGATTGGATTGAACATCTTCTTTAAATCGAGTGCCTGCAGTCATTTTTCCACTTGGGCAAAATCAATTCGTTTGTCGTTTTTTTTATTTTGTTATTTTATTCTTTACGTCTGTCTACATCGCCGCCACGTATCACGTACCGGAATGGTGTAATATTTATTTATTTTATTTTTTTATTTCCAAATTTGCGATGACGCTCGCCGGTGAAAACACCGCACCGCTGCTGGGCTGGGCTGAGCGCTGGCACTTGCAACTTGCAACATTGCACACTGCGCTATATTGGCAATCGGTCTCGCGTGCATAGAAGTCACCTAGAGGCCGGAACCTTATCGACGTACGTACCACGATTGGCAAAGTGTAGGTCGAATCGCTCATCCAGCCAGCCAGCGCCAGCAGCCAGCGGCGTCAAATCCAGCGAACGGCAACATTTTCCCTCAGATGTCGACAGTTCAATATAAACAAACAATTTGCACGATTTTATATAAACTTATTTCACCTTTTTTTTCGTTTCATTTCTCCGTGTCGTCATTTGGCGCATTTAGGTTTCAAGTCAAACAAGGAAGCTCTCAAGTCGGTCTTCGAATCGCTTATCGTCACGACACGTGGCGTCATCCAGTCGGTCACGTACAGAATTTTGTGCTTTCTGTTCCTAGCGCCTTTCGACCGGCTGGTTGGCCGGCCGCTGAGCATCCTTTCCGGCGAGGATGGAAAATTTAGCACCATCAAGGTATAATAAATCATCCGGTTGATGCATTTCTCATATCTCAACTGTTTTTTTTTCCATTGCAGTTAATTCTCAAGTTGACACTGTCCACGATCGTATCTTCCGATAAGACGACTGGCGGAGAGTGCGACAAGGATGCGGTGCTGGTGGTGGCAGCCGCGGCCGCGGCGGCAGCAACGAAACCAAACCTTCCACGGACAGTAGATTCGGCGATTCAAACGGAGGATGCAACCCCAGCGGAGAGCGATGCCACGGAGGAGCAATTTTTCGATTGCAAAGAAGATAGACCCCGTGCATTGAGACCGTCCACCGCAGAACTGCGCGAGCAGTTGCTGAGAAATTCGCGTCCTTCCGATCCCGCGGCCACATCCCGGTCGGTTCCCCTAGGCCTGCTGGTGTACGGCTGCGTGCTGGGCTGTTTTGCACAGCTATCAGCGCTCGCCTATTTGCTTAACGTGTCCGTCAGGACTCCACCCGGGCTGATATTTCTCGTTGCATCCCTCGCCTACATCGGATACGTTATGATGAGGGTAAGTCATAACAACCTAGTACATACAAGTAAGGTTGCTGATAGCGAGGGGGATATTTTTTGCTCATGTAATATTGAACCGATATGTTTATACTTGGAGCTTCAAAGCTCGTACGGTACAGACTCAGTCCATTATCTGAGAATTAATTAGACTAAGCACAATGCTTCTAAACCTGTTTCGTAAATAATACCTATGATAATAATGAGCGATTTACTGTTCAATGAGATTAATTTGAAAGATTCAATATTTTTCTTTTATGGTCATCATAATAAACCTCGTGAGTAAACCATTTACGTCAGAGTGGACTTATTTCGCTCGAAATATATTCTACTGAACATTAAATTACCGATCTGTATTCGTAGAGTATGCATAGAGAAGAATATTAAATATAATACAGCGCTTCCAAGAAATGAAAGGAAATAACCTAGCTGTTGATGCAATAAAAATCGGTAGCATGCTGGATGCAGTTTATGATTTCGCTATAAGTGCTTTGCTGCTAGACTGGTCAAACTCATCTTTAACATGTAGAACACGCCATGTGAAAATTCAGGCCTTTTCTCAGCCATTCTCCCTGTCTGACACAAGGAAGTCCCTTAGGTCCGTTACTGTTTGTACCAGTGATGAACAAACTTCTCTCCTTCATCGACATTCTGGTAAACTCCAAAACTGTTAAACTATTCTTGCTAGTAAAGACTGTCACAGAATGTTTTGCCATGCAACTACGATGATACCTATTTAGAGTCGAGTATGATGGTTCATTTTGGAGTTGTAGATCATGTAGAAGTGACTACTTTTTGCAGAATTGTCTCAGACTTTATCTAATGCAAAAGTTAGGAGAAACTTCTATTTAGTTCTAGTAGTGTACAAATAAATAGAATTTTTTCTGAATATTTTCAATGATCTGCGGATTTCTCAGCTTGGGCAAAGAGGAACGTTATTTGCTCACTTATTTACTACTTATAGTGGCGACGGTCTGTTATCGATCCTGCCGTTCTCCAATCCTCTCGAACTCCAACTGAACGTGCAGCGTCCTCGCCAGCGCACATCCATTCGGTGCGGGGTCTACCCCGAAGTCTACCACCTCTTCCTGGTTCTCTGCTGAAAATAGTTTTGGATACTCTGTCGATGGGAATTCTGACCACGTCCCAACACATCGCAGACTGTCACATAGTACTTCCTTCATCGTATCCTGTCGATCAACCCCTTGTATCCCCCTGAAGGGCCCCCAGTATTGTGCGAATTTACAAACCACGGAACTTCAGCTGGCTATGTAATCGATAGAAAGTTCGATTTGTGACTGCAATTCGTAGTTTTACTTCGCGGCTTACATCGTTGTGACATCTCATGAGCTTACCAAGGTATATGAATTCTTCAACTACTTCATATAGCTCTCCATCCAGCTCCACTTCGGCACCAACACCAATTGGATTGCCGCATTCCCTGCTAGCAAACATGTTCTTCGTTTCCACTGCTCTACGATTGATTCCGATGATCTCGACGTCATCTGCAGAACCAAGAAGCATGTATGATTTCGTGTTGATAATCCTTTCCTTGTTTGCCCTTCGTATTACACTTTCCAAGGCAATGTTGAGCAGCAGGTTAGAAAGTGGATCCCCTTACTTCTATCCAACATGACGAAAGCGGCTTAAGTCTCATCCGTTATTCTGATGCATGATTTTGACTCATTCAGCGTCGCACGAGTCAGCTTAATCAGTTTCGTCGGAAAACCATGTTCTAGCATTACCTTTTTTATTTATTTCCATTTGGCCGGCCGCCAGCACAGCTAGGGCTATATGGGGCTAGCATTACCTGCCACAGCTCATTTCGGTTGACTGAATCGAACGTCACCTTAAAGTTACAAGCAGAAATGAATCTGCAAATTATACTCTCGGAACTTCTTTAGAAACTAAAGCAAAGTAAATATCTCATCCGTTGTGGAACGACATATACTGACACAAAAACTGACGCCGACAAAGGATTTCGCCAATGGTCACGGTCTACAAAACAGAATACAGCAGAGCACTTGCTAGGCAGAATTGAGCAATATTATACCTGCCGGTAGTACTGACACCCGAGGCGATGTCCTTTTTTGAAAATAGAGCAAATGAGGCCTTCCAACCACGGTATTTGGTCTTCTGCCCAAATTCTGACAATTATCCAGTGAATTGCGTCTAGCATGCTACCGTTTTTGAGCTCACCAACTACCTTCAGAACTTGCTCCTGGCTTCACAGCCTAACCATTGCTCATAATCCTTCTCCTGTTTCGGGTATTTTCCGCATGGAAGTTAGGACAAAGACAAGTTATCGTAGCTGTTTATCATGAATACAGATGTTTCATGACAACCATGTTGTTGTCTGCGAAAAAGACACACTGCTGCATGTAATACGTATTGTACGTAACAAAAGTAATCCTAATCATGTCACACTGTGTCGGCAGTGGCAGTGTTTGGTAGTTGCCAAGGTAACGTTGGTAACTTTTTTACGCCAGACTTTAGATCAAAGCAAGCTAGTCTTGTTTTTTTGTCTTAAGGTTTTTGCTGTTTGTCCCTTTAGTTCAAGTTGCTGGTAAAACATTGTCTTTAACCAGCCAACTGGCGACAAAGAAATATTTTATTGTATACCTGTATCACCAACAACAACAACAATATTCTCATCGAAAGTTGTCCGGCTTGCTGGTGTGAAGGGGGACATTCCTTTGTCGTATTATTTTGTTATCGTGATACATTCTGGTTGCTATGTATGTTTGTTTTATAGACAGAGAATAGCTGGTTTGATGAACAATGATATTTTGATTCCCTGATCTCATCTTCGTAAGCGAAGAATTGCCGTTGAAGTTGGTTCTTCTCGATCGAGATCGTTTCACAACGGTCCCGAGGTACCTTAAGGGATCATTTTGGGACCTTTGCTGTTTTTGCTGTTTATCAACGATGTAACGATCGGGAATAATGATTATGATGCTGGTCGATACGCAAAATATGCGTGACGATGTTTTCATTAGAATTTTATTCAAAAAATTAGCTGAGTGTCCGATTTTATTCCGGGCCTTGCACATTTGTTATCGCAACGGGAATTTCCACAATGACCCTTTTTCCTCAATTGGATGTTTCTTCCCTCTTGTCAGCACTGTTCTTTTGTCCCTCAACCACTTTGGCTTGACAAGCGGGGCAAAAGTGCAACGGGTAAAAGTGCGAAGCTTGAATCCATGAAATTGGCACAGCAGTAGCTAACAAAACCATATGAAGATATTATGGTCTGCGATCAGTTTCAGAAAGAATTAGTCTCAATTTGCACCTTTTTTATTTTCCGCTGGTGTACTGTAGCAGATCTTCCATTTCTAGTATCTGTAATATAGTACCAAAAACTGCACATAATTACTTATGCATTTTTGCCTCGTTCGTAAATCGCACTTTTGCCTCGTCTATGAGTCGCACTTTTGCCCCGCTATGCGCTTGACGGGGTTTCATCAAAAGATTTAAAATCGAAATATTCCGTGACCGCTCCTAATTCTGCGCAGCTCCTAATTCTGCGCATTTTTCTTTATATAAGTATTTTTTAACATTGTGCATAACTATGATCATTGCGTTATTTTTTTATAAATGTCTGTTGAATATTACGCCATTATTGACAAACGGTCCATAATATTTGAGAGCGAAATAATTTAACGTGAAACTGAAAGTATTTTATATGGCAGAAAACATCGTCGTTAGCACCAACGCTAAGATTGTCCGTCTCGAAAATTAACAAATTTGCGATCGAAATTCTTTGCAATGATCAAATTACCCAACATAATTAGAAAGCATAATTAGTTTTAGTCATGTTTTAGACAAAAAGAGTGATTGCATGCATTACCTTCCTTAGAAAAATGCGATGCAATAATGCGCAGATTTAGGCACAGATTTTTTATTCATGTTCCAAATTCTACGCAGTAATGTATCCTACGAAGAAATCGCGAAAGAATAAGTAACCTCACCCAAATGGCTGAGGTATAGAGGCATGAAAAATGAAGTAGAATAGTAGAATTGAAATTGGAATCCTGTGCTGTGTCTCGGGGTCCAAACTTACGAGTGCCAATTCATGAAACCATGTCTTTTTTTATGTCCAACCTCGTGGAGCTGTCAGAGAGTGGGGTAGTGGTTTCTATAAGAAAGCACAATTTTTAGTATTAGTCTATAGTGTAATGTTCAGTATGCAGAAAACCCGAATCAATTCGCCCTTCACGTTATCGAGAATAAAATATTTAAAATGAAGCAATCAAAATGATAACAATATTCCTTTGCCACATGGATAGCACAAGAAGGCCTGACCATGGATTTAATTATGGTAATGGCTAATGCCGGATTTTTTGGTGTGCTTTCAGCGTATAAAGACATAAACAGCATGGCAGGAGTATTTATTTTCACTTTTTGGGCGCGCAGAATTAGGAGCAAACATGCGCAGAATTAGGAACATGGGCAAGAAAGTGCGCAGAATTAGGCACCGTGGATAAGTTTACAAAACGAAAAATATACTCAATTGCTGGTCGACTTATAATTCCCCTATTTTTTACAAGATATTATAGATTGTAGCACTACACGTTGAGGCTATCCACGTTGTTAATTTAAATCTAGAATACTTAGATTAGCGGAAGAATCATAAAAATGTCTTAACTGCGCAGAATATGGTATTTTGAAGCTTCAAGTTGTCGAAGTAGTCACCCATCCATGCCAATACAGTCAATTTGCCCTGAATCTGCACTGATAAATCATTGAATCGCACTTTTACCCCTCCTTATTCTACATTTTGAAATTTAGAAAAAAAACCTAAAATCAAAATTCGACGTCTTTGGACGGTGTCTACGGACAATGCCGAACAGTTTTGTGAGCTACTTCTTGTACAGCTTCTTTGTACGAACTTTCGCGCCACCGTCGTATTTTGTTTGTCATTTCGGTTCGGTGCCTCCCGGACTTGGTACCAAGTGTAATCCATAACATGTCATTTTATTTTGCAAAAACAAACCGAAGTTTTCACTTTTTTTCGTCACACCCTGAATCAAAATGTTTGATTGAATGGCTTAACTACCATCTTGGACCATCTCCGGGTTCAGTAGTGTGGTGTTTTCTACTGCTACCTTCCTACTCGTTGGTAGTCTGATGCTTCTTGTACGATCTGAGCACTGGGGATACGGTTGAATGTACAATTTCAGTTACAGTTAACCGGTCCACTGATGGGATCAGGCTTGGCACACTCCTTTCCGTTCGATTTTGCTCTTTTGATTACTGCATCTGAGCCAAGCAGAATTTGAAAAAGGTGTTAGAGTATTTGTAAAATTAGTTATTATCTATCAATTGCTCAATAAAGCAATGCTATAGACCAACCTCGTGTTTTAGTCTTGACCTTGAAATGAGGTCAGACATATAAAAAAATATTTTTTGAAACGGTAGTTCTTTTACAATTGTCGTCAATTGTCGTCGTCAGGGACAGTACTTGTTGAGCTTAGCTACTAAAAATGGGCAAATTAGCTAGTTGGACACATTTAAGCTATGCCAGAGAAATTTCCTTGTCAAGCAGTTAAGAGTTTAGCATTAGCATATGGGGTTGCACACATCGTAGATGGCTATATATTCGCATTATAAACCTGGCTACGTCCGAACAACCGTAAGGGAAGTGGGTAGGAATGTTGGTGTAGCATCTACTTTTGAAAGTGCAGGAAACCCATCCTACCTTCATAGATGTTAGAGGATAACAGAGGATATCGTGTTAGTAGGATAAGGCAAACAATAAGGATCATGAGGAAGTTTTGTTCAATAATAAAATATATATAGTATATATGGGCAAAAATAGAACAATCTCACCAGCAATCCTACGAATGAAATATTATTTCGTCATTTGAGTTACCATCAGTGCATCTAATATCCAATAATTCCTAATTCCTTCGGATATCCATGTTCATTATTTAAACTTGTTCCGGTCAATGTTTTCATTGTACAGTAGGAGGGGCTTGATGAGCTAAACCGAAACAAATAATTAAAATAACATATTAGGCTTACCTGCTACCAAAGCCGTGTGGTTCAGCCGTATGCCAAAAATCGGAATTTTGAGATCAGGCTGCCGAGAACCACGCAGCATCGCACCTCCTAGCTTAGCTACTCAGTAGAGTATTACCGGGTATGGCCGCGTGGAGGCGCTAGGTAGGAGCTCGGGCTGGAAAAGCTATGTTTGTAGCTTTCTCATTTGCCTTCTCAATTTCATACCACCTAGTCAAGCAGTTAAGAGTTAGTCGAAAAATGAAAGATATCTGGCGACATTGGGATTTCCCCGTCTAGATTATTCCCCAGTTCCTTTGTCCGATTTTTTACCGGATCGGAACCGGAACGAAGTGTTCCGGAACCAGACTGGACCGGGTATTCCTTTGAAAGTCCGGCAAAGTCCGGAACATTTTGGCAGTAAAACATGACCAGGACTTGCTTTTTAATTTTTAATGCTAATTTCTTTAGACTACCTCAGTATTATGAAAAGGCCATAATTTCGCTACAATAATCTGCTTTTTGTTTAAGGCTCTCAAACAAATTTGGCCGATCGAATTAGTTTTGGAAAATTAGCAAATATCTGTATATCTGTGTGTCTATTCCATTTGAAACCAAATGCTTCTCAGCATTGGCTGAAGCGTTTTGATCGCTCATAATTTGGTTTCAAAGAGCTCACTTTAAAAGTAATGTATTGGACTTAATTCTCTCGGCAATGGCTGGTAACTGTAACTGATTTTCACTCTACACTCTTATTGTTCCATTTGAAAGATATCTACAATAGTCTCATTGGATTGGATTTTTCAAAATTATCTATTGGTTTGGATCGAAGAGTCTCAGAATTTCATGAAATTTTGTTTACGAGCATAGGATATGCTTATAAAAAAACAATATTTAAAAAATCAAGTTTTCCGCAAAACCTTTGAAAGAAGTTTTCCGATTTTCTCAGACATCAATTATTTAAAAAGTTTTACTTTTAAAAGAAGTATTGCAGAACAATTTTTTTTATGAAAAGGCAGTAAAATTTCCTCAACAATTCAGGAAAAATATCAGTTGTAACAAGTTTTTTACAAAATTTTCCATGACGGTGGAGAGTTCTGCATGAATGTCGGAAAAACTATACTCGAACTCTTAGAAAATTTTTAATATACTTTCATTTCGTGATGGGTAATCTGCCAAGCACCAGTCAATCTTGTCGCATTTTTCAATTTTTTAAATGATCGGTTTCAAGGAGCCGGAGACCCGTAAAGGAGGGAGAAGAAGTTTATACTTTGAAAGTTACAGATTCAGGTACGCACATTCGAAACTTTGACATTTACCTACTTTTTTAAAACTGATAAATTTTGCATCCGGACAATTTCGGTCTTTTGGGCCGGGGTCGGACCGGAACCGAAACAGAACCAAATCGGACCGGTACGAAATCCGGTACCGGCCTCGAAAGTTCGTTTCGATTTTTATCCGGACTTCCATTTTCATTCCGATGGCGAACACTAATCATAACTTGAAAACTATTCATTTGATCACAATAAGGGCAAACGTAAAGTTGCAAGAAATTAAGTGTATTTACAGAAAAAATACACTGAAAGAAAGATAATTTAAATTATGCCCTAAAATCTGCTGTTTCTTTAAAAACTCATAACTTTTGAACTACATTTTTCTTAAAACTTGAACTGAAATATGCGTGTTACAAAGCAAATTTTACTGAGTAGTTTAAAGCATAAATTCCTTGGCTTTTTAACAAGAAAATAGATTTCAAACCTAGGAAACTTTGACCCCCCTGTCCTTCATAAGAATGCACCAAGCCATACATTTTCTAGTAGGTAGGCCATACAATCGCACAGAAAGCAAAAGTTACAAGCCAACCCCCTCTTCCTTGGGGAAGAGGGAAAACAAATACCATTCTGCTGCTTTTCTACATCTTTTATTCATAATGCATCTTGCCGTAGAAATAAATTAATCCGGACTAAGTTGTAACACGTGATACCATTCGCGAAAGAATCGCACGAAAGTGACATTTGGAATCGCATTCTTCGTGCTTCGCCTCGCTCTCCCGCTGGCTGGCACGGCGAGGCTCGAAATTGATGGCCTTCCGTGAATTTTCCGTATCCGTTTCGTTCCGCCGAAGCATTTTAAACAGAGCTCAGAGCTACCAGTTGCAAATGCCGATGCCGTCCGTATGTAGAACAGCGGTTTCTTAATTAATAGTACTTTGACATGGCAATTTCCAGTTTTAATTAAAACGTGACATCGCGCCCGGCCCGCTATTGTCACCGTCGACGTCGTCGTTGGTCGCAATGCACCTGTCTTTCTTCGCTAAATTCTAACAACTTCTTACTCCTTCCTCTCTTCCGACAGATATTCCTCGATGAGCAACCCTCCAGCACCTTTGGAACGAACACCACCAAACCACCGCCAACGAGAACGACATCCTGCATGGCGTTAATACCAGTGACAAGCTCAGAACCCCCAAAACCCAAAGGAATCCATCCAATCCTAGCAATTGTTGGCAAATATTTGGCTACGATGCTCCAGCGGGACGGTAAACTGGTGCCAATCAGCGGTGGCTCCTCGTCAAGGATGAGCCGCCGATCCACTCCCTCCCGCAGTCGGATGCTGCTTTGCACCCATGATAAGACTATAAGCAAAATGAAAATACTCTGAAAAACTGCAGCCAAACATTACTCTCATTTGTACAAGTAAGACACTTTGGCCAACCCGCGTGACTGAACCAAACACATAATAATAAAAATAATAATGTTAATAAAAGTGATTATGCAGCAATAGAACATTGGCAATCGAGCATGCTAGGAGTATGGGATGCATGTTTCGCGATTGTCACCACAGGAAAATAACAACCGAAAGAGATGGCATTTTCAGGCATTGCCACACGCTATACTCCAGTGGCGGAGAAAAATGTCATGCGAAAAATAATATCATAAATCGATACACTTCCACCATCCACCCATCAACCAGCCATTTGCGCCGATTGGTGTACAATAAAAATATAAACTATTATTAACAATTGCTCACACCCAGCAGCACGGGTCAACGGGGTTAGCCTTCGTCGAGCATGTGAATCGATTTGGGACCCTGCGTTTTTGTTTTATTTTCTCTGGCTTCACTCCCATCATGCCACTCCCACCCATGCTTATGATTGCTGCGGGAATAAAACCGATGTCAACCTCAAAACATCAAGTTCGACTGACACCGGCAGCAGCCAGCAGTGTGGCAAAAGGAGCGAAAGGCCATCCAGCCTGCAGTGGAAAATAGTTTATGTAACATGTTGCAATAAGTGTACAAGCATTGATACCAAATATTGAAGAAGAAAAAAGAAACAACTAACAATTGTATGTGTAACGTGGAAAATTTGTATGATCATGTGACTTAATCGAGCATTGTAATTAAATGTTAAGCAAAATAATAATAGTAATAAATGCATCACTATTGGATACAAACCGAACGTTTTAGTTGAACTCGAAATAAGATACTATTTGCACCGAGTCGTAGGTTATGTGCCTAACCGCCTGATTAGCATTCAGTGTCAAAAACCACCACTTCTTTCATTTGCAAAACTGTCAAAATTCTTGAGCCACTATAACATTCTGTAAGTAACGGTGAGATCACGTTTATGACTTTCGTGTCCTACCGTTTGTTGGGGTTTGGTCACGCCATTGGTGTCTCCATCATCCATTCATATCCATCTAGCCGGCCTAAGCTTGATGAGAACATCCGAAGCGCAGCGTTTCCGTTATCGTGCTGCAAGTTGATGTCATTTATTAGGCCTCGATGTTCATCCAAATTCTTTGGATGATGACCAAAACTTGGGCAAACAAAATTTGCTTGTACCTAAATGAAATTGCATATAGTTTAAATTTTCCATTAAAAAAAACAATATACAGAAAAACCAAATACAAATTGACGGACGTTTCATTTAATTCCTGCCATCAGATTCTATTAAGCCAACTCGTCTACTTTGTTTGTTGGTCACAAAACGCCAGTTTGCCTTAAACTACTTCACGCTTCTAGCTGTTTTCTTTACGTCTTCTTTACGTTCTGCTGGATGATGGGTCCATAGTTCTCGATCGGCTTTTGTTCTGTAACGGCAGGATGCCAAATCCGACCAAAGCAGCACGGAACAGTCGTGCTGCTTCAGATAAGTTAGCAGAAGTTTTTACGGACACTCGTTCACGTGAATTTCCAGGATAACGGAGCCTACCAGACCAGATACTTATTAGCCTGCTCAAGCTGCTTTTTGAAGTTTGTCTTCACACAGGTTTCGTCGCTCATCATCATGTAATCGAACTTCATCAGAATAGTCGTGTACAGCTTCCGATATCGTGTTTTGACCGTCTTGTTTTGTTTGTCGACCTGGCTTGGAGACAATACTTGATTATAAGTAGACATACGTCGGATAGGATAGAGAGATTGGCGTTCCACTTAAAAGCGCCGGCCACTCTTTTTGGCGTCGCTGCGACTTCTGGTTTCCGTTTTTTCCCGGTTGTCAAACAAACAAACGTTCGTCGTATACCGTCATCCGGGGCGAGATTGTGCCAAAAAAGCATATATTTTTGTTCTTTAGCTCAGTATACACACAATTTAGGAACTAAGTTGATTTCAAACCTGTCAATATATACTAAATTGTTCAATAAACAACTACCGTAGAGATGGTTTAGTTACAATGAATCCTAATTTTACTGGAAGTGCATGAACTTTGGCATAATCTCACCCCTTCTAGGGGGTGACATTGTGCCAAAAACATAAAGTTAGGCCAAAAACCTAAACTGTGAACATTAGCATGTTTATAAACATTACACATAAATATCAGTATAAAGTAGTTCACACGGGGCCGTCCATGAACTAAGTGGACTATTAGGGGCAGGGGGTCGGCCAAAAACAACGAATCATACAAAAAGTATGAACGAAAATAACCCGGAGAGGTCTGAAATAACTAAAAATGAGTTCGTAGTCAATGGATAGCCTTTATATAGCCAGTAGCGTTTCTAGGGTTAACAAGGGGGAGATATATGAAGGTGTGTATCCTAAGGGGGCATACCTATTTGATCATTTAACAGAAGTAACCATTACTTCGTTCGAGAACCCGCGGCCGCAGAACATGTAGCCTATCCCACCCCCTCCCCCTCCTCAAAACTGGTAGTTTATACACGGTATAATATATTCGTCTTATTAGAGTGTTTATTCAAAGTAGCTGAAATTTCCAAAGAAAATATAAAAATTAGTTTAAATTATTTAGCAAACCTATGATGCTGTTTGCTCCAAAATGGATGATGCAATCTAATCTGTCAAAATATTGTGCTCAATAGTAAAGAATATGAGTGTGCTGGTGTATACTGACGTATTTTTGTTGTGTATGTGAAATCCACAAATTGGATCGATCATTATGGCTTGGCACAATCTCACCCCCGTGAAGCTCGAAAAGTACAAAGTTTCGAAAAATATTATTTTCGTAATCAAAACCTTTGCCAACGCATAATAACCTTTCAATACATTGTAAATGATTAGTTTATATACCTTCAAGATAGCAAGTTGATGCGATTACTTGTTTGGGTTGGTTTATGCGGGACATTTCTTACAAGCGTTACTTCCGCGTATTTTTGATCGCGAACTTTGAAACCCTGTTTTGGCTAAACATTTTGCTAATATTATCTGTGATCCATTCTAAGTTATAAATAAATATGTTATGTTCATCATCATTTTGAATTTAGGTAACCAGTTTCTATAGATATATTAAATTTTCACAAATTAACATTTTTGGTTTTTGGCACAATCTCACCCCCGTGGCACAATCTCACCCCGGATGGCGGTACTTTTATTGCGTTGGTGACTCTTGATTTCGTCATTTTTAAAAATTTCGATAACTCAACCTGCTAGAAAATTTCGATCTTTTGCTACTCTTTGCTAGAACGCCATTTGAGTGACTGGGCCATGTTTTAGTCAACTTAATTTTTATTACTATACCTTTGCAAGGCTCCAAAAAGCTTAAAGTAGTCATCCTTCGATTGGTTAGACAGAAGAGACCTTCACTTTAAAGAACTCTACACACGTCTGTTGGATTCTCACAGGCTGGCCAAAGTGGCAAATAAGAACCTTGTGATATTCAACCGTCTGATGTCATGGCTGAGATAAGTAGGATGTTCGTCAAACCCTGACTAAATAGTCCTTCCATATATCCACATTAAATCAAAAATACCACACAAAGCATCAAAGGAAGGCAAATTTTCCTGCCACTTGTAAAGTGATCACACCAGCTGTGTCTTTGTCCATTAACGCATCGTTGTGAAATCCAAAAAATGTCAATGCCCTTGCAATTTATGTCATGGATTGCCATCATCACATCGCAATTTTGAGATCATGTAGCTGGGAACCAAGCAGCATCGCACCTTAGTTACTCAATAGAGTACTACCGGGTATTACCACGTGAAGGCGCTAGGTACGGACTTGGGATGGCAAGAGCGATGTTGGACGCTTTCACATTTTCCTTCACCATATCATACCCCCAGACAAAAAAAAGTGTTTCCCAAAAATTGTCTGTCCCAGTCCCAAATGACTGTCAGATTTTCTCCACCCATTTTTATTCTCGTTTTCCAGATTTATGTAAAAACCGGTTGGCAGTAGAATAGGCAGTACCAGTCGGGCTTTAAGTGAGGTGGGTGGAGGGATCGGATCAAATTTTCACGCTCCGATAGATTATCCGAAAATATCGGAAGAATAATGTGTTCAAGAATAATATTTTCGTGGATTTCAGGGCAGCGTATGATACAATCGAGTGCGAACAGCTATGACGCGGCTGATCAAAGCTACCCTAGAGCGAGAGCAATATGTACGTGCTTTGAGGGCACCCTCGAGCCCACGGAATCGCTCAGAGGGTTGCGTTAGGAGAATGGACTATCTTGTATAACATTAACAACGTTATTGAAGGTCTGATCCGGCAAGCGGGCATCGAAACGAGAGGAACGATCTTCGGCAAAAGTAGCATACTCCCAGGGACAGCGAAGGCAATCTAACCCTGACTGAAAACGGAGGCTACAAATTAAAGCATCAAAAACAAATATCTGATAGAATGAGACTCCAGAGAAAATAACGTTAACTTGCCACGGACAGTGAATATTAACGGCGATGACATAGAAACGGTTGATAGGTTCAACCTTAAATGAGTAAAGTGCTTCAACAAAGCATTCAAGCTGGAAATCGAGACTAGTTTTCGCTCCGCAAGACGATTTCTAGATAGAATTAACAAAAGGGCGAATGTCGCAAATGTAAACAAAACGAGTGAGAGTTATTTTTTGCTGGACCGGCATAGGAAAATCAACCCTCACTCGGTTTGTTTACGCTTGCGACATTCGCCCTTTTGTTAACTCTATCTTCATATGATCAAGAAGCATAGGCTGTCGCACAATGCTGATGTGATGATGTACAAAACGCTAATCAGAACCAATGTAGTATATACAGGTGTGGTGATGTTGTTAAAGTGGTGTTAGTGCGATGAAGAAATTGGATCATGGTGTGGATGGAATCGTAAACCGACTAATCACGATCAAGCGTGACGATAAACTCTAAAAATAAACCCCATTGTTCGGCACGGTTTGTTTTTGTAGTTTGATGTAGATTGATGATTTTTCACTACTAATACCATCAAATGTATTCTTCTTCCACACCTTTTTAAACCTCATTGAATCAGAACGGTAGTGCACTACGGCCTTGAGACTGTAACCACAGACAAACTGTAACTTTGCTTACGGAAGACGTACGTGCAATTACCGTTTTTGAACGAAAGATGTTGCGAACTATTTTTGGCGGAGTACAAACGAATAGCGAAGAGTGGCGTAGGCGTATGATCCACGAGTTACAGGGATCTACTTGGAGAGATTCCCATCATACACCTGGCGAAAGTTGGGAGACTACGGTGGGCCGGCCACGTCGCAAGGATGCCGGACGACGGCACCAGGAATAGAGGGGCTTAACGTGCTAGATGGCTCGGCCAAGTTGAAGCCAACTTACGTGTTTCGAGACGCGACGCTTAACGAAATGGCGACGAGTAGCCCCCGGGATCGAGTACAATGGAAAGGAATTCTTGATATGGCAAGAGCCATACCGGCTTTCTGCTGGTAGAAGTAAGTAACTAAGTTAAACAAAAAAGTCAAACGACCAAAGTTAAAATTTGAAAGTCGATATTGAATAAAGCACATCAACACTAGATATACCAGCCATTCAGTCATTCTGACTGGTATAAAAATATATTTGTTTTTATTGTATATGAAGTAACTTTAGGTATATAAAATGTACTCTCTACTTATAGCCAATGTCCAAACCAATGTCATAACATTATTTCTGAATACAAATGTTACATGTTGCAAGAATGTTGAGTTAATCTAGTATCTAGATGATATCTAGTGGTTGATATTCAGTTTAAGTGCCATTTTCCGTACGGACCTTTCGCAATTGCGGCGAATTCGCTATCGAATGATGTTTTTGACCTCTGCAGTTCCAACGCTTCGTTTTCTTCCGTTTCTTTACGGTTTTCAACAGATCCCGTCTCGACAAACTTTTTTACTGTATAGTATACAAATCCTCTTTTTATGCCGAGATGTTTGAGGTCACGAAAAATAGTGCTGCATATAGCACCATTTCAGAATTTATTTATTATCAACGACTGTAACTCAAGCATGGTACGTGCACACCGAACGAGACACAATACGAAAATAAAACTATGTCGAGTAAGTCTTGAATCATGATGACACACACGTGGTCTTAGTTTGATTGTATTAATTGTACATGCCATTGCAGGCATGAAAACTCGAGCAATTCTTCAAATAGACTTATGATGTGACAATACGAGATTCTCTTCTTGTCTCCTCTCTTCCGTTTTTTACAGCAATTCTAATGCATTTTAACACACCAGCTTTGCATGAATTGGTTGCCGAGATCACTAGTAGGCTAAATGTTTTGAAAGCTTTCTTTTCTATGCATTTATGTAGCCGTAAAAAGCGGAAGAGAGGCGACGCGAAGAGAATCTCTCATTGTCACATGAGCCGTTCCGAATTATAGAGGTCTATTGACCATTTAGTTAATTTTGCAGGAGACGCAATTGTCTAAAAACCCTATAATAAATTCTATACAATTATTTTATCCAAACCAAGTGTTCTAATGTGTAGTGTATAAAGTGATTCAACACGAGAATACATAAAAATTCCAACTTTTGTCAAAATATACGATTTATTCACACCAATGTACATAGACCACTATGATTTCATATATATTTTTACCGTAATCCCCAAAACGTTCCGCAACATTGTCTATATCCATGGCATTTGTAATTGGCTGTATCTTGCGCTGCTGACCGTCTGGCAAGTTGCGGTCCAGTGATGCCAGGTTTTGCTGAAGAAAAATCCGTAGTTTTACCATCTGTGTTTTGATCACAAAGGAAAGGCTTCGTACACAAATTACGTAACGCTTGGAGGGGAGGGAGGGGGGTCTAGTTTGCGTTACTTTTTGTTACATAGGGGGGAGGGGGAGTCCGAAGAATAGTTAGGTAACAAAATTATGAATACCAAAAACAGCTGCAAAACGAAGAAAGGACGTGTTGATGGTGAGTTTTTTACTATGATGAGTTGGGACCCCTCTCCGTTTTAGGAAGGGGGGATCCTATACACATGAAATACAAATTTCCTCATAACTGAAGAACTAATCAAGCAAATGGAACAAAATTTGGCATGTGAAAGTTTTCAAGAGCAAGAATATTTTCTATGGTAAATAAGGACCCCTCCTCACTTTAAGAGGGGGGGCTCCTATACAAATGAAATGCAAATTTCCTCATAACTCGAGAATTAATCAAGCAAATAGAACCAAATTTGGCATGTGGAGGTTTCTGGAGGCAAAAATATTTTCTGTGATGAATTAGGACCCCTCCCAACTTTAAGAGGGGGTGCTTCTACACAAATGAAATACGAATTTCCTCATAATTCGAGAACTAATCAAGCAAATGGAACCATATTTGGCATGTGGGTGTTTTTGGAGGCAACCATTTTTTCTATGATGAGTTAGGACCCCTTACCTTTTTAAGAGGGGGGGCTCTCATACAAACGAAATACAAATTTCCTCATAACTCTAGAACTAATCAAGCAAATGGAACCAAATTTATCATGTGGGTGTTTTTGTAGGCACGAATATTTTCTATGGTATATTTTCTATGGATTTCCCCACTATAAGAGGGGGGGGGGACTCCTATACAAATGAAAAACAAATTTCCTCATAACTCGAGAACTAATCAAGCAAATGGAACCAAATTTGACATGTAAGTGGTTTTGGACGCAAGATTTTTTTCTATGGTGAATTGAGACCCCTCTCTTCTTTAGAAAGCGAGTTATGGCCCATCTCCCCTTTAAGAGGGTGGGCTTCCATACAAATGAAATGCAAATTTCCTCTTATCTGGAGAACTAATGAAGCAAATGGAACCAAATTTGGCATGTGGGAGATTTTGGAGTCTTGAATTTATTTTACGATAGTTAGAGACCTCTCACCCCTGTGGTAGGGGGATATGGACTCTCATACAAATAAAACAGAAATTTTTGCGAAACTCAAAAACTAATCGAACTCGAGAAATTCGAGACTCTTCCATAAAACATTAGTCAATACAAGACCACAAAAACTATCTATAGTAACACTAGATCATTCAGGACGAGACGGTCGCGAGTGTTGCCGGTGACCCGCCGTCGGAAGCGCCGCCCACTGGGGGACTGGGGGGGGGGGGGGGGGCAAAACTCGAGATTGTGACAAAAATCATCCGAGATTCATGATTTATGTACAACACAGGTTAATTTGTAGCAATACGAAGTTTGTCGGGTCAGCTAGTAAATTATAAAACTTAATCAAATTTGAAATCAAACTTTTGATTTAAATGGAAATTTGGCCGACAATTGTTCTTCATATAAAGTGTTTCAGTTTTGCTAAAAAGTAACATTTTTTATCGCATAGGTATTCTTGATTGCATTAGAAACAAACTACTTTTTTGAATCGAATCAGTTTATGATACATTTCATATTTCCTCTATATTAATCAAGAACGCATAAACTTGGCTTTCGTCATTCGCCTTTAAGCTTTATTTTTCCAAATTCTTAAATTTTTCGTCGTTTGGTATATTTTGTATTTTGTCTTCAATTTTTTGTTTTTTTTTGTATTGCTAAGTGTCCGTCAACTTTTTCGCCGTTATTGTCATCTTCTTGTTGTTTTTTGTTTATTTTAATGTGAGCTGTGTGACAGCTTCGTGGTTTTTGTGGGATTGTAATTTGAACAAAAGTCCTCGGCGTGAGAGATGTGCATGCTAACCACTGTTAACTCCTCGTTTTTAACGTTTGTTGGCCGTTTTCTGTTGTGTTTAACATCTGGTATTCTATCATCGTCTTTTTGTCTCTTTTAAGTGATTTGGTCGTCATTTTTTATTGCTTTTTGTGGCGTTTTTGGTTTGATGGCATCGTCATTAGTGTCTTTTTTGGCACAGCTTGTCACTGTTTTGTTGACTTTTATTTGTTTCTCCAATACCTTTAGCCAAAGGCTACATCTGTTTACAGTCTTTTCGTCGTTTTGTGTGGCTTTTATTGGCATTTTTGTCGCTGTTTGTTACGTTTTTTTGGCGTCTTTTAACCGTATTTTAGTCGTCTTTCAACTTTTCGCCTACTTGTCTTCACTTCTTCGTCATATCTATTCGTTGGCGTCGATCGGTCTTTCATCGTCTTTTCGCTACCTTGCACTGTCTGTTCGTCATATTATCGTTGCTTTTCGTCGTCTTTTTGTAATCTCTTTACTGCTCTTTCTCTTTCTTTCTGTCATTTCTCTGTTACATTTTATCGTCTTTTTATGGTCTTTTTCCCATCTTTCCATCGTATTTTCGTTTTATTTTTTACCGACTTTTCTTCGTTTTCATTGTCATCTTTCTATCGTCTGTCGTCCTGTTTGTTTCCAAGACTACAAAATTGTTGTAGTTTTCTTGTCTTTTCGTTATTCTTTCGGCGTCTTTTTGATGACGTATGTTCGCCATCCTTTCGTAGTCTTTTTTGCATGTTTTATCGACTGTTTGACAGTTTTTAAATGTCTCTTTCCCATTTTTTATCGTTTTTTTTTGTTGCAGTTTTTTGTCGCCTTTTTATCATATTTTTGCCATCTTTTCAGCACAGTTCCATTGACTTCTATTCACATTTTCGTCAACATTCCGCTGTCTTTTGCCGGGTCTTCGTTGTCTTTTCTATTTATTTTAGTCAACTTTTCATTGCTTTCTGAGCCCTCTTGGGCAAATAACGGAAAACGACGGAGATTTTATTTGTCACGTTAAAAGGGCATATTGAACATTAATGTATATGGAACAAGGATTCCGTCTACTTGATTAAAAAAAAAACCTTATTCACTTGATTTTGAAGTTCTATCGTACTACAGAAATCATATTACGGAACTGCCAAAATGTGAGTAAAACTTAAAATGAAAATATAAAAGCGGTTTTCGGAATTTACGCGGATGTGCTCAAAACGTCTATTTTTTCGCGTAGTGTTGAAATCCACAAAGTTTTTTTTACGCGAAATTTTGGTTTTTTACGCGGTTTTCGGAATTTACGTGGTTTTTTTACGCGGTTTGCGGAATCTACGCGGTTTTTTACGAGCTTTTCGGAATTTACGCGGTTTTGATTTACGCGGGAGGTATCCTTCGCGTAAAAAGCGACTTGAGTGTACTTTCACCTAATGTCCAAATTATGAGAGTTTTTTTTATCAATCTCTATCACAAGTAAGTCCCTAGCACATAGACTACTATAATGCGGAACAGAATGGTCATTCTGTTCCGGACCAAATATGTAATGCTGATCCAAAAATTAGCCGAAACATAACAATTCGATCGGCGGTAGATAAAAACAAATCTCTGTTTTCATGAATTATCCTGACCTATAAAATCATACATGCTAATTTTTTATCTTTTTTATTGATTTTGTCATATTAGCTACTAAGATGCATCATTTGAACTATGAAAGTCAGAAGTGTTCGGTATTGGGTGCAGTCCGGCGTTTGGCGACTTCCCCTCACTGCTTCCGAACCCAACAGCTTAAAATAATTGAAAGAAAAATATAAATTGGAAACGCTACTATTTTGCGCTCCAACTTATACAGTGGGATTTCGAATTTGACATGGCTCGATTTCAGCATGCCTCGATTTTGGCAATAAAAGTATCCGTTTTTGACAACACAAAATATTAATATTTTTTTGAAACGATGGGTCAACAATTGATGGAGGGACGGTAGGGGAAGGTAATGAAAATTTTTAGGAAAGAAAGGGAAAGAGTGGAAAGGAAGGGGGGGGGGGGGGTAATATGTATCTACGCTTAACAAGTTGTCGTTGTGACTCCTGCCTTTTGTCCAATGCTGGAAGGTGCATGGCCATGGGTAGAATCAAGCTATAATCAGAGATTATAATCGGATTTGAACCCACAACACCCGCCAGTGCGTGTGGCTCGCTAGTACTCGTGTACCTTTGAACCATAGAGGCGCTAAACAAAAGGAGACTGCGCAACCCCCCTTATTAATGTAGCGACGTATCTGGTTTTTGGGTTATTTTTACAATTTGTGCCTCTTCCTCCGTCAACTGTAGAAACCACCGACCGAGAAGGTTTAAATCTAACTTGTTTTTACTTTCAGGACGACGACACTATGCAGGCCCTTACGACATGCAAGGTATAACATATTTCACTTCCAAAGATAAGCTTAAATATCAGTCAGTTTTCGCATACATGCTTTAAATGACGAGAAAATGATGCCCACAGTGTGTTCATGAAAAAATGTTTGCGGTTATAGAATGTTTCGAACAATAATATTTTTTTTTGTTGTAGGTTTACGTGTCACCGGAGGTTGCCAAAAACTTACTTGCACCGGACGGATGGAGCTCTTGTCGGACTTTTGAAACATAAAATGGTTGCAATAGTTGATTAATAATATTAAGTAGATTTACTACGCATTTACATTCAATTTTTGATATGAAAAAAGGGTCTCGATTTTGGTACGGTTTCGATTTAGGCAACATAGGCGACATGCATTTGTTGCCAAATTCGAAATCCTACTGTGCTGCCAAATCACATCAAGTGAATTGTAAAAATGCCGGATTTTCTTGTTTCTCAACTTATGCGATGGTGTCACCGAATTCAGCCATTGAAGTTCATTAAAATTCGCAACAGCTTTTCTGCTGTTCACCATTTTACACAACAAACAAGCTAGATAGAATGTTACCCTCTAAAGGAACAGAACGGTCGTCGCGAGACAATAAAATCGAACACAAAACGGAGGCTGTCTGTACAATCGACACCAAACCGACCCGAACCGAGCATAGGAAAAATGAACAGTTTTCATTCGAATTACAAAAACAAAATCAAATTCGTATTTATTTCAAAATGTATTGTAAAAAATATAGCATATTTTCTGTATGGTACACGAAACCAAATAGAGAAGTTGAAAGATTTTTTTCATGGTTCATCTTATTAAGTACCGTAAAGTTATAGTTGTTTTTACACAAAAGTTAGTTTATAGATTTTGGAGAAAATCGGGGCCAGCAGTTAACACAGTAAACATTTCCTAGGTCAATTCATGAAGCTTGAATAAATTTCATTCTGGTCTACTGCGCAGTAATCATAGCTCTTGTTCTCAGTTAACAACCTTCTAGAGCCTTCTCCGCAGGGAAACCATCAAAATTGTGTCCAGCTTGCAAACTTTAAACTAGCAGTCACTGCAGCATAACAATGTCCATCAATAAGCTGAACAAGCAACCAACCAAAAGGGAACTTTACTAGTAGATATACGACTCCAAAGAAAGGTAATTAAACCCTTTCGCACAAAGACCTAACCTCTAAATGTCTCCCGTAAGCAAATCAGTAACAATCACCAACTTCAGCCGTAGAAGATCGGAGGCTATCGATTGGAAAGACCGCTCTTCGCATTTCTGCCGGCAGTTGCAATTTTCAATGCAAAACAAACATCTTCCAGAGTAAACTCCCAATTTTAGCGACCCTCTGTGCTGGCCCGGCTCGGCTCTGGAGGGGCATAAAATCAGTTATCACGTCACACCATTCATTGTTTGCATCTCTCGCAAACTCGACTCCGACCGCGATGCAAAGTAGGGCTCCTGCCTGCTTCTTCATCGGTTCGGTGTGTACACACTCCTAGCCCAAAGCACACAATACATACATAGTTGATGAGCTCATCACGATTCGGTTCAGAGCTTCCTTACCCGAGCCGAACGCACCTCCGCCGAAAGGAAAATATTTTATAGCAAAACGACGGCAGTAAAAATACACAACGGGCTTTTCCAGTTCCCTTTCGCTCGACCCACCCACCACCCACCGACCCACAGTAGGGGCCTTCTACTGTACAGTATGGTGAACCTTGGAGTGTTCAACTTACAATGATGACGGCTGAGGTCGCTTCAGCCAGCGAGTCAAAGCGAAATCGTGCTGAGCCGAGAGCACGCGAGTGTGGCTCGTTTGCCAATTTTCCTTCAGGCTCAGGCCCGACTGTCGCATCGCAGAAGGGTAGAGTTTCCCATGCTCTGTGGCCCTCTCTCTTTCTCGCTCTTCTGCCTGCTCTCATTCGTTCTCGGCGCGCGGTTATTGTGGTAACGTAACGAACGAACGAACGAACGGTGTGGGCCGGCCGGAAGGCAGGCACCTGCCTGTGGTGGAAAAAGCCCTTTTTCGGAGTACAGCCAGCGTGCCGTTTGTTTTGTGCGAAAACCCTCGCTCGGAAGGTGGGTTAGGGAAGGTTCTGCCGACGACGGTTGTCGGCGGCAATCGGCGTTGATGACGTTTTCTGTAGCAGCCGCATGCGAAAGCTCGCTCGCTCAGTTCATGCGGACACTTGGCCAAAGCAGCACGCGCGTTCCGGTAGTTCCGTGGCAGTCGAATATCATTCTGAAAACCTACACACCGCAGTCAGCCAGAGCCAGAGTGGCAGCCGCAACGGAATCGACCGCCAAGTTCGGATCACGCCGTGTGGAATTTGTTTCCTGCCCTCCCTGCCCGGTGGTGGTGGTCTACCGCAAGCCGCACTGGAAGTTCGTTCGGGCAGTGAATGTGTGCGTGATTCAAGAGTGCTCCTCCAAGTAAAAACTTGGAATAACTCCTGTCAAAGTTGATGGGAAACCGTCGGTTTCCGATAGTTTTGCGTGCGTTTCGGGGAGGAAATTGAATTACTGTGGGTGTCTCTACGCGGAGCGCCGCCGAGCATTGAGCATTGCGGTGTCATTTAAATCGCGGAATGCCACAGCGCCAACGCCACTAGTGTAGTTCCGTCGTTCTGATAAGTCCAGCCCAGTGAGTGTGGAAAGTCGCGTAACTTGAAAACACGCGTCGCCATCCCGGGGACGGACGTCTCGGCGCAACAGAAAACACATGTCCACCCTGCTTGCTGCAGCAGTAGAAGTGGAAGCGTGAATCATATGGTTTCTTCGACGATTGTCAAACTGGCGATGGCGAAGTTTTGTCGGTGGTTTCAACGTCGATGATGACGATGACGATGATGATGATGATGATCATGATGATATGTGGATAACTGCGATTATATAAAGGAGAGTGAAAAACCTGTACGTGTTGCAGTCAGTCCCCGAAGAAGGTATATTTACTGAAAGACTAAAGATCAATCACCCTTCGCCCGACTTTGCGGCGAATGGTGGCACGTCAAATGTAGTGCTGAAAATTCGAGCATTTTTAATCCCTTTTATGATAGAGCTCCAAAATTCGGTCCGGCATTTGAATCACGTAGCAAAAATACACCTCTTATGTAATAAAAAATTTATACTTGAATTTGATAGTGTATCGACTAGCGAAAGCGTAGATAGTGGATAGGATTCATTTTTTTTTCTCTCGGTTGGTTCGAATAGCCTTTATGCATATTATGCCACTATACATACATAGGGCTACAGGGCACCGATTATTCGAGGTGTTCTAAAACAACGGCCTGAAAGGCAGCAGAAACAAACGGCAGCGGCGACGGCGGCGACGGTAGCCGAATGCCGGGCTTCGGGTCAGGACCGTAGGACGTGTTCATTTGAAGAAGGAATTAGGAGGCTCTTTGAAGTGTATTCGACTCGAGCGACGACGATTGGACGTCGACGATGACGACGACGACGACGTAAAGCGAAGGGAATACATACGTGTATGTCTTCAGCGGAATGCTTGAAGGCTAACCGAAATCATCATCAAATTTGGCTGTGGGCCAACTTTAATCAAACTTTCCAGCAGCATAACCTCTCCGGGGGATTACTGGTATCGAATGCCGAACCGCATTGCTGCCGGATCCGGTGGGAGTGGTGACGAAATTGTTAATTTTTTGCGGCTTTTAGCGGAAGAAAGTGCCGAACGGAGGGGAGGTGGGTGTCGAAGGGCTTTCAAATGTATGCTATCGAACGGGGCGAAGCGCATGCATGGGTTTCGAAGCGAGAACTGATGCAATGTTATTTTATGATTCCGACAGTGTAGGTTGCATACACAGTTTGTTTATGATTACGTATTCTATCACTTCAATCGTAGCACCATTTTTTAAAGTGTAAAATCAATACATGTAAATATTTTGCAATATGTTGACAGTCATAGTAAAAAAATACTCTATAACTCAACCGCTCGAAACCAAAAACACTTTTTGAACGAAATTCGGTCATCTATTTGGCATGACTCGCTGCTTACATTTTAGCTATGTCCCATCACAATAAGTTTCAAGCTTCTGCAATTAGTTAATTGCTAAAGCAATAAACTTGCAACGGGAATCTTTACCATATTTATAGCGCCAAGGCGATAATTGAGAATTTTCGGAAGTGTTAGTAAAAACTAGTTGCGGCTTTGCTCATTCCTGCAAAATATATTTGCAGAGTTTATTTTTCAAGACGAACTATCCTATGATTTATGTCCGTGCCCTGGCTCACAGTCATATAATTTTATGCCGATTTGGACAAAACGAAGCACTTTACCACTTTTAGCTGTGGCAATTTCAATCATAATTTTTGAATTGATGGAGGCAAACGAACATGCGTCAATTGCCATCAAGGCCTAAAGCCTGGCCTGGGGGGCCCTGTAGCCGCAAGGTTACCGAGTCTGCCTTGACAAGCGAGTGGTCGTGGGTTCGAATCTTAATAGAATCAGGCCATTCGTTGTCAAGTGACTTTAGCATGGGTTTATTCTCAGGCCCGCCCACATCCTTCCTACAGCATTTTGCATTTACTAACAATGAAAGCCTCTTGCCTGGGCAAGTTATAAGAGTGGTACTTGCTTGAGGTGCGAATGAAGCCTCTTGTCCAAGGATAAATTATAACTAGTCTCCGCACTTCCCGGCTCTAGAGCTAGATTGTTTGAAAAGTAGTAAGAAGCGTAGAAGTAAAAAAGGAGTGAAAACACACCGACACTTTAAGCACGGATAATAAGGAGTTCGCTCACTCTATAGCGATACTGCGATAAAAACGAAGTGCGGAACAAGACCTGAATAAGATCACAATAGATCAAAATGCTGGGCGTCCACAAAATTCACAAAAAAGGCCTATAGCCTTCACGAGCGAGGTTATTCCGCCTGCCAGGATTAGACTTAACGCACCTCAATATCATCTTAATTAGTTCTAGGCAGGGATGATTCCTCCTCAGAATAAAAAAAGAGAAGAAAAAATTTCACACTTTACTCAGTCGTGATTTATGTTGCTCCGTTTTGTTTAAACTTTTCTCTTTTTTACTGATCGCGATTGCTCAATAACCTGCTCATTGTTCTTCTCATTGAGGAATAAACTGAGCAACAAAGTGTTAATACACTTTTTGGCTGCCCATGATATGGCACAAAAAAAACTGTTTAGACTTCTCGCAGCGGCAACAGTGCAAAAAATGTTGCATATGACGATGGTGGATGATAGGTATGGCAACAATGTAATTCCCGTACCGCTACTTGCTGCAGTACGAACGATTTCGAAAGTTTCTCATTTTTCGCACAATGAGAATCTAAAGTTTGTTTATATTTCTCTTAATTTTTGGTCTGTTTCTCATTGCGTGGATGTATTTCTCATTTGTGGCAGCAGTTCTGCTCATTGCATTGAATGAAAAAAGTTGCACTTTTTGCACAATGAGTGAGGAAATGGCAAGCCTGATTCTAGGTCCATGGTTTCGGATTTCTTGAAAGTTCTTTGGTGCCTCTCCGCACCTAGGTTCTCGTTAAAACCCTTTAGGGGCCGTGCACTAATTACGTAAGGCATAATGGGGGGAGGGGGTGTTCCGCGAAATCTTACAAAATCTTATTTGACGGGGAGGGGGGTTTAATCATTTCTTACGTAAGATTTTTACACACGAAAAAATTATGAAAAATTCACATTTTTAATAGCAACTCATATTACTTGTTACAAAAAATATTAAATTAATAAGTTGTGAAGTGTCGAAATCCTTTATACTGCAAGGAAAGGCGTAGCAACCCGCTAAGCATTTTAGTCTGTCCCACTCAGGGAAACAACAGTTAGGCTACTTGTTCTTAAGCCATCTGATGTCATCGGTTTATGCTATCCAGCTTTCCACGAGTGATCAGGGTGGCTGATTGGTACAACTTTCTGAAGGGCACAGCTCGGTTGTGACATTCAATGCAGGAGCGGTTACTGCGGTTACTATGGAAACCACTACGGTTGTTTGCTGGTTGAGTGGAAAAATGTAAACATTGTTTAGTTTTCGCAGACCAACCGAAAAGGAATTTAGTTATACGGAAGCGCAGCTTTGTAACTATTCTTTGCTGAAATATTGTCACATTGACCCAATGCAAAGACTATTTCACAAGAAAGCTAAGAAAGCACAAAAATTCACTTCTCTTCAACTAAATCCCTCTTCGGCTGGTCTCCGAAACTAAGCAAGGTTTACCAATCAGCAAACAACCGTAATGGCTTTCATAGTAACCTCAGTAACCGCTCCTGCATTGAATGTCATAACCTAACTGCGCCCTTCAGAAAGTTGTACCCATCAGCCGCCATTATCGCTCGTGGAAAGCTGGATTATTCCAACATATTTCGTTGCAATTGCTTATCCGAATCCCGCAAGGCAGCCGCAAAATCCCTTATGATATCATGAAAAAACATTTTTGTTTAAAAGTAGCTTATTCAACTAATGTATAGCTGTACCAATGGAACTAGTGCTAAGCTACTATACAACAAAAATATTTCTTGGGAAGTATTGTTCTTCTGTTCGTAAAGATCTTGAATGCCGCATGGAGGTCCGTATTTTGCTTCAAAGGAAACCGCGAGTGATCATTACAGATCTGTACATTAGACGCAACGGAGTGCCAATTCCAACATAAGACCATGCCGCGTGTCATCTAGAAGAGGTAAAGAAGTTCTTTGTACGCTACTTGACACATGTTTAGACGATTTAGAGTGGATCAATGTGAATTAAGTGAACGCTAGTGAGTTTCTGAGCATACACCAACATTTATTGACAACCTCAATGCTGAAATACGTTCTGTTCGTGAGTGGGCCATAAAGGGATTTACAACAGATAATGGACATTGTTTTTTTTTATTAATTCTTTTTAACTTTGGTTTTTATAAACTTATTTAAACTTTGTTGACTGTTTCAATATTCTTTCAATGTCTAACATTTTAAATAAAACTTGAATTTTGATGTTTCAAAAAATCTTACTAAGATTTTTCACGGGGGGGAGAGGGGGTTTGGCCAAAATCTTACAAAATCTTATATAGGGGGGACGGGGGGTTCAAAAATGAGTAAAAAACCCTTACGTAATTATTGCACGGCCCCATTAGAACATTACACACTGCTGATTTTGGCATTTTAGCACTTCAGTCCAACTTTGATCCAGACCACTCTGCATTTTCCAGGAGATTGTGCAAGATATTTTACGTCGTTTCGAAGCGTGGTGGAAAATTTCTTGAACATGTAAACAAAATTATGTCAATGCCCAGATTTGCTTTTAGCCAGACTTTACTATATGGTTTATGCTGGCAATTGCTTCAGTGCCGTTAATGTTTAGGAGAATCGCCCAGCATACATAAGATTATTCAGTTTTTCATTGTTTTCAATTTCGAACATGTTAAAAAAGAAAAAAGAACGAAAATGTATGGCGTTAGCAGCCTACAAACAGTCAAGAAAAACAAAATTTTAATTGGCCAATCGAGCTGTTATGTTTCTGATTCTGAAGTAATAATGTTTGAAACGATTTTTTTGCTTGATTAAAAAAAAATCTCTTTGTTTTTTTCTTCGCCCCCTTCAGTTGCCCAACACCGGAAGGGCAAAAAATTTATAAAATATTTGTAATGGCCTTAGGGTAAATTGCCAATTATTGCATAGCTAAGCATTCGTTTAGAGCAATTTGATCAGGCCGCCCATTTACCCTTCCTTCAAGCTGAATTCTATATATTTACCCACTGAAGCCTCTTGACAGTGCAAAAGTCCCTCCTATAGTTAAGTGTACTGGTCAGAGGAACGAATGAGTCTTCGCCAGGGACGACTATATGGGATAGTACTGGCAGCGAGGAATAAGTGAGTAAAGTAGATCAAGCGTTGAAGGAAGGGTAAACCCCAATACACACAAGCACGCTTACAATTTAATAAGCATATCGCTCACTCAATAGTGATTATAGCAAAAAGAAATGCAGTGCAGGTCATACAGCAAACACCCGAGCGATGTCACAATAGATCAACTATACTGGTCGCAGTGATGAGTCCAAACATAGAAAAAAACTACAAGGTATACAGCCCTAAGGGTTGTACAAAAGGGTGACGTAGGACTATATCAGATCATTAGATCAAAGACTGTAAACTGGATTTCTGGCATATGTATGTGTATAAGAATCTGTGAGTGCCATTGTTTAAGTGAATGTGTAAAAGAGAAGAACACAAAATTCAGATTCAATTCTTCATTGAATGCAATGGTGGCTTTGAAATACGTGAACGGGTTTTCAGTCTGTCGATACCCTTCTTTATCGACTTATGTCTAAAGACGGTATAAACCCATGGCTTTGCTTTGCCTCCAAAAACCCTCACATGCCAAATTTGGTTCCATTTGCATGATTAGTACTCGAGTTATGAGGAAATTTGTATATTATTTGTATGGGAGCCCCCCTTTTAAAGAGGGGAGGGGTCTCAATTTACCATAGAAAAAATTCTTAACTTCTAAAAGCCCTACATTCCAAATTTGGTACCATTTGCTTGATTTGTTCTAGTGTTATGAAGAAATTTGTATTTCATTTGTATGCGAGCCCCTCTTTTTAGAAGGGAAAAGGTATCAGTACACCGTAGAAAAAAATCCTACCTTCTGAAACCCCCACATGCCAAATTTGGTCCCATTTGCTTGATTAGTTCTCGAGTTTTGAGGAAATTTGTGTTTCATTTGTATAGAAGCGCCCTCTTACGCCCTTCTTAAAATTGTTCTCTTACTCCCTATAAAATTGCTGGTCATTTTATCTATCCAATGACATATAAATTGTTCAGTTTCGTTCAGTAGTTTGGTAGTTATTATCATTTGAAATCTTTCATTCAAACGTTACACTTCTATTTTCGTTTTCACAAAGTGCTACCCAGTCCCAGTATAGTAAACAAAGACGTAGTCCTACATCAAAAACTATACTGGTCGCAGTGATGAGTCCACACGTGAAAAAAAATCTAAAATTAGTTTCCATGGCTATCTGTATGGAATTGCTTACGAAAACCGTGTAAAATAGGCCTTTTTATAGCAATTGCCAACCAACTTGGCGATGTGGACAAAATCACTTGCATACACTTCAGGATTACCTTCACATCCATTAGCGACCTGAAAACCTGGCTACAAATGGTAAAAAACGGGAAAACTGGCGAGGCGGAAAACGGCGGCTTCTACCGCTTGCGTTGATAAACAAAAAACAACACCAGAGAGAAGTTAACTGTCAAATCACATGCGTGATGCAGAAATAAAGGGGTTAGGATATGTGCAATAAAATTGGATGGAGTGTCGTTCGTTGTTCCAATTATTAAACTTGCGAATTTACCGGAATTTTGTGTTATATAATTTTATTCAGGATGGCCCGGTGGTTTACCTGGTTTAGGTAGCAGCACCAGCTTCTGCGCCTTCCACCTGTCTGGGAAGTGGCTTTCGTCCAGGCATTTCTGCATGACCGACCTAAACATGTCCGGAAATGCCAAGATCGCCGTTTTCAAAGCAATGTTGGGGATTCCAATCCATCCATTCCGGGTAGTTTCCTCGCCTTTAATCACAAGTTCCTCATTGGGATTATTTTTTCTGCAGCGTTGCTATCCTCTTGCTCACGATAGGATGTCGGGGGCCAGGTCATTGGGGCATGCTGCGGAAAGAGTCCCTCCATGATCACGGTCAGCTTGTTTGGACATGTTTCAGCTGGCATCGAGGGGCCTTTCAACCTTCTCATGGTGATGCGGTATGCGTCACCCCATGGGTTGGCATCGCCGTTTTGGCACAGCTCCTTGAAACAGTTAGATTTACACCGCTTGATTGATCTCCTGTTTCAGCGTAGCCCAGGTCACTCTGTAGACTTCTTTACGTTCCTCTCTTTTCGTCTAAGATCTTGCTCGATGTGCGCGTCTTCTGGTGCTGAGACATCTAGCTCTAAGTTCGCTTAGTACCTCATTCCACCAGTATGCTGGTCGTCGTTTGTTCCTGGGTTCCAATTTTCTTGGCGTGGTAGTGTCACATGCTTTCACTAGCCTTTCCGTCAGCTCATCTGCGTCTCGGACTGACGGACCTCTCTCTGCTCGCAAAGCTTCGACAAAAAGATCGCTGTCGAATTGCTTCGTTTTCCACTTGCGCTCGTGGATTCTATGCCCCTGTGGTGGCACAGTGTTTCGCTGGCCATCAATATAGTACCGGATCGCCTGATGGTCACTGTGAGTGTTACCCTCGCAAACTCTCCTTTTTGTGCTTACCACCAGCGACGGACTGCAAAAGGTGACGTCGATAATGGATTTTCGTCCATCTTTGCGGAAGGTGCTGGTGGTGCCTTCGTTTATTAGGTTGACATCCAGTTTTGCAAGAGCTTGTATCTGCTTCCCCAATCCACTGCCCAAGTATTAAAGTCTCCTCCAATCACGACTGGTCTCCGATTGGTGAGCTGTTCGGTAAGTTCGTCGTCGTCCAACATTTGGTGAAACTGCTTCATTGTACACCTTGGGAGTGCATAGCAAATACACACGAATATACCGTTGATCTTGGCGATAACGAACCCGTTGTTTGTGCTCGTAACCACTTCCTGGATAGGATATCTACCCGGAATATAAATGGCAGCCATCCTGCAATCCAGTTACCGTTGTCAGAAGGAACATGAAACGGTTCTGCAATAATTGCAACGTCGCACTCCGTTTCTGTAGTTGACTGCCACAGCAGTTGTTGTGCCGTGTCACAGTGGTTTAGATTGATTTGGGTCATTTGGTCACTAACCATTTCCAGCTGAAAAAAGTCATGTTCGATTCAATTATTTTCGCTGGGAATAAAATATTGCTGATATGTTTGATATCACGCAAGGCTTCGTTTTCCATTAACGGGAAATTGGCAGTCATCAACTTTTCGTCGGAGAGCCCAATTTTGGAAGCAGCTTTTGGACCCAAAGGCGATGTTCTGTTTATAAAAAACGACGTCAAAAAAGTTGTAGGAATTAAGTGTATTTTCAGTATATAGTATCCAGTAATTTCTTCTTTTCCTGTTCCATTTTCCCATTTTTGTCGCATCTTTCTCCTTTTATATCCCGTTTCAGCTCACGTTTTCCCTCTTTTTTACCGTTTTTTTTCGGTGTTCCCTGTTTCCTCTTTCTCGCTTTTTCGGTTCTGATTTTCACCATTTTCTTCTTTTTACATCACTTTCTATTCCGTTTTTCGTTTTCGGGTGTTTCGTTCTTCCTCTCATTATGAGCTGCTTTTCATCCTTTTCTTCTCCGTTTTATTCTTTATGTCTTTCGGTTTCACCTTTTCTCTACATTTTTGTCTTTTGCTGTTCCCTTTTTCCTCTTTTTCTGTTATCGTTTCTCCATTTTCCTGCTTCCATTTTATCTCTTTTCTGTCCCGTTTTTTCTCATATGTTGTCCAGCTCTTCCTCATTATTTTTTTCGCTCTTCGTTTTCTTTATGCTTTTTATTTTTTTTGTCTCATTTCTCATCTTTTTATCGTTTGTTTTAAAGTTTTTGTCTCATTTTACCTCTGTTTCATTTTCTTCTTTTCCAATTTTTCATGTCCCGTTTTCCCTTCTCTTTCACGTTTTTCCTGTCGTTTTTCTTTTTCCATGTCAGATTTGATTCTTTTCTCTCTCGCGTTTTTTATCTTCTCCATCCGGTTTGTCCAGTTTTGTCAAATTTTCCTTTGTGCTCGTTTCATTGTTTGCTCTTATCCCTTTTTTGCTTATGTTTCTGTAGAGCAGCAGGAGACATACTGCGGACGGACGGATCCATCGGTAATTTTTTTAATTTTTTTCATTCATCTGTAAATTTTTTAAGAAAATTTACTAACATTTTCATAATAAACTATTTGCTCTACGCTGTAGCGCTGTTTGGTTTATGAGATATGAATGCTTGAATTAGTTTCATGAAAACCGAGTTTTTCTGTCTAAACTCAGTTACAAAATAACGCCATTAAAAGATTAGAAAAAGACAAACAAGAAAAAACATTTCCATGCATTTCAATATGATAGAACAAATGAAAATGCAACATATGGGAAAACATTGGAGTTTTCCGAGATTTGAATTGAACTTGAAACTAGACTTAAAGTTGGACTTCAAAGTGAGACTTCGGAACACCTACTCAGAAATTTTCAATATGGTAACCAAAAAACTCTTGTTATCGCACGTTTTTATAGTGCACCGTGCACCATTAAGCCCTAAATGTGGTGCTATAAAATATAATTAAATAGTTTACTGAAAATTGACGATTTTTGAAAATAACTTATTTGAAAATGGTGATTTTTTACACAGAATTTAAAATTTTTAGAATTTAGCCATAGATTCCGATTTAAAAGGAATGTTGGCAGTCTAAATACATTATTGTTAAGATCTAAGAATAAGGTATATTTCTGGAAACAACTTCTCCCAGGCCAAGTAACTCGCCGATATTGATTAACACTCGAACCACAGGGTTAAAAAGGAATCTATATAACTTTTATATCAAGCGTTCGACACTTGTTCAGACTCCATCATCACTGGCGGAACTAAGTTATTTTTAGACACATACATATTATGTCGTTCCTCGTCTATCGTACTCAACTACTGACCGAGAAGTTCAATCTAACTGGTGTTTTCTAACCGCGACGCCGCAGTCGTGCACGTACTTGCTACTTTCAGAAGACACTTTCAATACAAATGTTTAATTAGGACATCTTACTGCCATACGGAAAGCCTTTCATTATATAAAAACTATTCCCGTTAGCAGTTTATCCCTAATGGCAATAATATCGTTAAACTCATTAAACAAGCAATATTTTTTTTTAATATTTGGGCATGAACCCTGAGCTCGATTGTAAAATTTGTAGCGTTGGATTAGATCTGACTCAATTTTATCAATCCGTTCTTTTGGCTTCATTACGATTTTACTACAGGTCATAGTAGTCAAAAGTGTTTTCAAACACTGCCAATCCACTGAGGGTGATGAATAATGCTTTTCGAGAGTTTTCAGGGACATTATTGTATTGGAACATCAATTCCAAGCATTCTATTTAGCAATCAAAAGAGCCTTCCGGAGCATGATGGTTGTTCGAAGCCGTTACTGCACCGAAATATATAATCAAATGTAAAAAAGGTATAAAAAATAGGTCGCGTACCAGAATTAAGCGTATACTTTCCGTCGATGGTAGCACGAAATCTATGCGCCGCACTCTATGCCGCAACATGCAAAATACGAAAAGAAAATCTCCAATAATGGTATGTACAAATTGCAAATTGAACGATTTCTCCCGTTGGAGCAACAAATTCTCTAGGCAGTTTCACAAAAAACACTTAGCCTCGCATTTTTTTTATAAATTTTCTCTTTTTTCCTTAACAATGCTTTGAATGTAGCCTTTTATTAACTTCTTCTGTTCCGCCCACAAGAAAAATCTGTTTCAAAGCAAATAGCATAATAGTAAATTAGGCCTAATAGTAAATTAGGCTATTACGCATTTTTTCTTACGTTCCTGTAGTGGTTTTCATGATTAATTTCAAACAGTCAATAAAACTAACGTAACGTTTGAATGGAAGATTTCAAATGCTAATAGGTACTATACTACTGAACGAACCATAACTGTTGAATGGATGAAATGTGCAGCAATTTTATAGTAAAGTGTAAAGGGTTGATCCCTTTAAACATTGAATTTTATAACGACAATTTGATGTCCTGAAAGTGAAATGTCACAGAAGTGAGCGGTCATCCTTTACTTCCGCCAGATTGCTTCCAAGGTAACCAACGTATTTTGGGTCCCATCAGCAGCTGTACATAATTTGGACACATAATTTGGAGCAAAATCAAATGGAAGCGTTCAAACAATGTACAGCTGCTGATAGGGTTCATAATAGGTTGGTTACCCTATTACAAGAAATTGTTTGAAGCTTATGTCTTGCACGGAAACAGAGCTGAAGGGATATTTGGCATTCTCAAAGCGAGGAACATCAGCGACTGTCTTACCTGAGAATAGTTTTTTGAAGGTTTCATTTGCTGCTTTGCGTCAGTAAGTTGCTTGCAATTCTTTCAATTGGTTTCAATTGTATTTTTGTCAAGTATGCAAATAGCTGTAAAGTAGAGTGTCGAAAGGAACTAGTAAGATGCAAAGGACTTTAGCTAATTGATATTTTAACTAGCTGTCCACTTGTTAGTTGTAAGACAATTATACGTACTTCAAAGTTGAAAGTGGACATGAAATTGTATTTTAAATCGGAGTTTAAAATGGGTTTAAAATTGATCTTGAAATTTTGTTAATCTATAATATAAAACCCATTAATACTTTTAGAAAATGGATACACTGCAGCCAATATTGAAATTACATTGTTCATTTTCTTAATAATTAGCATGATTTTCTTTCGTAACCGGGCTCGCAACTGTTGTATACAGTTTACATATCGCCCTTTTCCTGAAAAATTAAAGCACTAAATCTTTAACCATAAAACACGGCTGTAGTGATTACCCTTTACTCTCATTAACACCTCAGGAATGATCCTTACACATACTTTCACTACCCTACTGCAGCACATTTGCTCATAATAAACACGACACCTCACTGTTGTAGGTACCTACTAAAGCCGACAGAATGACGACTCTGAACTGAAGAGATTTTGATTAGCCTTTCTGCTAGCTATATCTCAGGCATAGAGTAAAGTCAGTTTTACTACCAACGACTGTGTCATGCAAACTCCATCTGCACAGTGTGAACAAAAAAAAAGCATATAAAAAAGTTAATCAACATTCGTTGATCTAATTTTTTGCACTCGTTTAGTAGCTGTAGTATTTAGTACTTCAAACTAACGGAAAAAACGATACGGCGCGAAAGCAGCCGTTGGCTGGGAGCGGCCTAGCGGAGCAGGTCTTTCACGATATCAGTGAATATTATAGCACTTTGCCAGAGCTGCGGTACAGATTGATGGCGACAGCCACCAGCAGCACCTTCACACTATGCTATACATGGCCATAGACATAGACATAGTTCGTAGTCGCCACGTAGCACCACGACCCAATAGCGAGTGAGTGAGCGAGCGAACGAACGAACGAACAGTCATTATTGGAGAAAACAGCTTTTCCAGCAGCAAGACAACATGAAAAACAACAACGAAAAAAAAAATGGAACCGAAGTCAAGAACGGTGACGAATTGTTGCCCAAAACGGAGCAAATGAAAAACACAGTATAGGACCATACCTACTTGACTTGACAGAGCAGTCGCTTTTGCGCATTCCATTCAAATTTTAAATAGTTTCGCTCTTTGTTTCGAAATCCTCGTTCGTTAGCGTGGTGGACTGCTGCTGCTGCTTGCGTGGTAGGTATATACGGTTGCGGTGGCTCTTGACGTTCCTGTCCAATTGAAAGATGAGAACCATTCAATCAACCCCGACGGGAGGCCCTGTTTCCGGTGAATTTCCACTATACAGGTACAGAGACAATGGATGATGACTGCGGTTCGTCGCAGGATGCCGCGGTGGCGTTCAGCTGCCGTTACGTTTTGTATTTTCAGCTCAGAGAAAAGGCTAAAATTTCGCCGAAAAATTGAGCTTTTTAGCTGAAGTTTATAAAATAAATTTGCATGAACAGATATTTGTTCAAATCTGCTTTAATGTTTATGGCTTACAATGTTTGTTCTGATGAGGAACGTTAATCGAATACTTTTGGGGTCATTTGAAGGATATTCCAGCTTAATTATTTGCTATTACAAATTTTATTGATCAAATAACGTTTTTATAAGGACACTATTTAATTAATATAATCGATATTGTTGGGACTTGCTCAGACCAATCGGACAGTTAACATAAACTTTTAATTTTTAGTAATCAAAGTTAGAACAATAAATATGAAAATTTAAATAAGTATATATTGGTAGTTAGATAATCCGGCACCATTTACAGATAATCCGGCACCATTTATCTTCTCACCTTGTTGGTGCTTTCAATTGTACAAATAACCATGCGTCTGCACTAAACCGGGTGCTAGCCGAAAGAATGGATGCACCTCATACAATTCTAATATAAATATCGAACAGTCATCAGACATCTCTAGTTGATTGCTATAAAGTGCTAGTCCAATAAACTTTATCACCATCAGCGGAGAATAGAAAATCTTTTATTTCTTTATATGAGAAAGTGTTCGTTCCTAAAAGGAAGTTTTCTAGAATTTGATAAAACTGTTAGGAACTTGGACATTCTTTTCACTTTTCTTGGGCAATAGACACTAGCTTGCATGAACGAATGAAGAATGAAGAAGAGTATTTTGGTCTGGAAAAACGGGGCAATCGGAAGATGCCGAATCTACTAATAATCAGTCTTATCACAAAAGCCGGTCGAAAGTTGAAATCAGCATAGCATAGCATGAACAGCTGCACAAATTCGTAGTTGGTGCCAGCAGCAATGCTTTGTTCAAAAGAACAAATAACTCGTGTTTGTTACCATCAACATGAAATTTGAACTTTGATTTCATGCTCTTAAACAAAAGTCAAATGCATCCAAAGCATGGTCACCGTCTTGGCCACGTCCTTGCGGCTGTTGGGGATCGGAAAGGAATATTAGTCCAACATTTACTTAAGAGAGCCGCAGAGAACTCTACGTGCTCTCATAAATGTCACGGGAGTTGTGAAATACTAGTAAGCAAGGGAAACAAACCCTAGAATATATTTGGTCATTGAAGATTATTCTCGATTGATTTATAATGCGCTAATAATTCGAAAGCTAAAAGCTTAGAAAATTGTTTCTTGGTGATTTAATAAACTAGCTCAAATTATGATATAATATTTTATTTTTGATAGGCAAATTAAACTCCAGACGTCCGACGAAAGGGGTGTTGCTACTTCGACTGCAACCGTAAAGTTATCAGAAAAACTTTTGGGATTAACGACAAGTTCAAACGCGCCGACTCGAAACCAAATCGTACACGATCCAATCCAAACGAACGCCCAAACAAATAATATACGTAACCGTAAATGCATACGACGACAAAACATAACCGAACGCGACCAAAAGTGATACACGATTCTGGATTTGAAATTAAAGTTGAAATTGGATATAAAATTGAAATTAGAATTGGATTTACATTTGAAATTAGGCTTGAAATTGGAATTCAATTTGTACTAGAAATTGGACCTAAACTCAGAGCTCAAATTAGGCTTATAATTGAACTTAAAATTGGAATTTAATTAAACTTGGTATTGGACATGGACACGAAATAAGATACAAAGTTTTACTTAAAGTTATGATTGTCACTTTCGTCTCATCCTCTCACCCGTTTTACCTCTTTTTTGTTGCGTTTTCCTCTTTTTAAGTCCACTTTTTTACGTTTTTCCATTTTTATTTCGTTTCTCTCTTTTTCTGTACCGTTTTTTGATTTTCGTTTTCACTTTTCTTTTTTTTCCTTCCGTTTTTCCTCTTTTCCTATTGTTCTTACTTTTGCTGTTCCGTATTTCCAGTTTCATTGCTCCGTTTTCCTTCATTTTTTGCCCCATTTTATTTTAATTTCAATTCTTTTAACGTAGGACTACGTTTTTTTTTACTATACTGGGACTGGGTAGCACTTTGTGAAAACGAAAACTGAAGTGTAACGTTTGAATGAAAGATTTCAAATGCTAATAACTACTAAACTACTGAACGAAACTGAACAATTTATATGTCGTAGGATAGATTTAATGACCAGCAATTTTATAGGGGAGTAAGAGAGCAATTTTAAGAGGGACGTAAGAGTTGAATCAATATATATAGAATGCCAGTGTCGCTGCAGTGCTCGTGGTAAACATCACACATTTGAAAATTACGTATTTACACTGTATGCGCATATGTGTGAGTGATCGATTCGAAACGGGAATCTGATTGTCAAACTAAAAAGGCAACCCAATAAAAAATCCTTCTGCTTTTCCGTAAATCACGTAGGATAAATCACCCGATTTGGTCATTTTGGGGTATTTCGTCGGCAGGAAAATTTTCTATTGGACAATTTGACAATGTAGTTCCCGTATCCAAGACACGAACCAGCAACATGTTTGCCACCAAAATATCCATGAAACACCAGCGACACTGGCATTCTATATATATTGATTATACTGACGTAAGAAACAGAAATGAAACACAAAATTTCCTCAAAACTCGAGTACTAATCAAGCAAATGGAACTAAATTTGGCATGTGAAGCTTTCAGAAGGCAGGATTTTTTTCTACGGTGTTCTGAGACCTCTTCTCCTTCTTCTTCTTCTTCCTTGAGAACTAATTAAGCAAATGGCACAAAATTTGGCATAGGGGGGGGGGGGTCTATTGGATCATTGGAGACATGAATTTATTTTGAATTTAATTTTTTTTGTGATGGTTTGAGACCCCTCACCCCTGTGGTAGGAGGGTAACGACTCTCATACAAATAAACATAAATTGGTCATTCAGTACTATTTCAACCTTCATGATGTACACAAGTAATTTTTAAAAGAAATTTCTATATCTCAAAGGTTGCAGCGTTGTACTTATGAACCGCCGCGTGAAAAACGCGTTCATGTATTTTCAAAGCCACCATTGCATTAAATGAAGAATTGAATCTGAATATTTCGCTCTTCTCTTTTAAATATTCACTTAAACAATGGCACTCACAGATTCTTATAAACATACATAGGTCAGAAATGCAATTTACATTAGTCTTTGATCTGATGATCTGATATAGTCCTACGTCACCCTTTCGTACAACCCTCAGGGCTGTATATCTTGTAGTTTTTATTTCGTTTTCTCTTTTTCTGTACCGTTTTTTTAGTATTCGTTCTCACTTTTCTTCTTATTCCGTCCGTTTTTCTTCTTTTCCTATTGTTCTTCCGTTTGCTGTTCCGTATTTCCAGTTTCATTGCTCCGTTTTTCATCATTTTTTGCCCCAAATCTTAATTTCAATTCTTTTATCTTTTGTTTTTCACTTTTGTTGTCTTCCATCCCGTTTTCCGTCGTTTTCCTTTTATTGTTTTTAGTTTTCGTCTTTTTCCTACTCTTTTTATCTCCTCTCTTTCACGATTCTTGTCTTATTCTGTTCCGTTTTAGGTTGTTTTTCCTTCTTTTCTGTTACGGTTGTTCTGTTTTTGACTTTTTTCTTTCTTTATGTCCCATTTTTCCTCTTTTTCTCTCCCGTTTTATCTCTTTTTTGGTCCTCTTGAAGAATTTGCTATTTTTTCCTTCTCTTTCTGTCCCGTTTTACCATTTTTTGTCCCATTTTTTACTTTTATATCCCATTTGATCACTTTTGCCCGTTTCCTCTATCGGTTTCTTTTGGTTTCACTTGTTTTCTGTTTCTCTTTTCCTTTTTTGCCTTGTTTTTCCTCATTTTATCACCCGATTTTTTCCCTTCTCTGTCACATTTTGTTTTCTTTTTCTGTCGCGTCGTCCCACTATTCTCGTTTTCTCTCTATTTCTTTATGTCCGCTGTCTCCTCATTTCATTTTCTGTCGCATTTCGTCTCTCTTTTTAACTCCCTCTCAGCTGATTCGTTCTTCCTCTTTTCAACTCTTCCTTTTCTGTCACGTTGTGTTTTTCTATTCCGTTCTTTTCAGTCTACTGTTTTCATTTTTCTCTCGATTTTCTTTTTTTTTCTGTTTTCGTTTTCGTTTCACCTGCGCCCGTATTGTCTTCTCCTTCTGTTCTATTTTATTTTTTTAATCTTTTTCTGTCCATTCCGTCTATTTTCTTTCTCGTTTTTCTCACTTTCTTGATTTTTTATCTTTCTTTTCTCTCATTTTTTTGTCTTATTTCTTCGTCCTTTTCTCACTCATTTATTTTTTGTCCACTTTTTATGTCCCGTTTCCCTTCCTTTCTGTCACGTTTTTTTATTTCTTTTTTTCACTTTTTATTCCAGTTTTACTATTTTATGCATTTTTCCTCTTTTTTTAGCCCGTTTGTCCAGTTTTTGACACAATTATCTTTGTATTCTTTTTCGTTTTTTCTCTTGCTATCTCATTTTTCTTTTCTTACTTCTTTTTCTGAAGAGCAGCAGGCAACGGACTGTCTCCAGACTCTAGTTATCAGTAATCCATCTGTGAATATGCTAAAAAATGTCCAATGCTGGAAAGTGCATGAGTCGAACCAAGCTATAATCTGAGATTATAACCGGATTCGAAGCCACAACACTCGCCAGGACATGTGGTTTACTGGTACTTGTACCTTTGAACCAGAGAGGCGCTGGACAAAAGGAGACTGCAAAACCCACTTATCAAGGTAGCGACGCGTCTGGTTGGGTTATAGACACAAATTGTGCCTCTTCTTCCGTCTATTGTAGATAGCCACTGACCGAGAAGTTCAAATCTAACTTGTTTTTACTGGCAGGAAGATGACACTATGCAGGCCCTTACGACTTGTAAGGTACTACACGTGACGTTGTTCGTCTGTCAACGTGTTAGCCGCGGTTCTCAGCGCGGGTCTTCGGGGGGAGGCTCCGTTCCTATGAAATAGACTAATATCATGTTTTTAGTCTTGATCTTGAAATGCGGTCATGCATATATATTAATATTTTTTAAACGGTGTTCCACAATTGTAGAACCCCCCCCCCCCCCCGCTCCTCCCCTTTCCGCTCTTTCCCCTCCTTAATCAAAAATTTTCATTTCTTTCCCTTATCGTCCCTTCATCAATTGTAGAACCACCGTTTCAAAAAAATATTAATATATATGCATGACCGCATTTCAAGGTCAAGACTATAAACATGAGATTAGTCTAAAAAATGTACTTTCATTTTCATAAGAAACTGTTTACTATATGCTTTGAACTCATCGACCAAGAGAAATGAATTTGTGAATTAGGTAAATATTCTGTAAAACCGAATTTTTCGGTCATAACTCAGGAACAACAAAAAATGTTACCACGAAAATTTTATCGTTAAAAGATTAGAAATTGACAAACAAGAAAAAAATAGTTCAAAAAATTTTCATGTGAAACAACATAATTTTTTGACTTTACTTTGGAAACTGTATTTAAAGTAGTTTAACATCAATCAAAGTTGAAATTGGAATTTCAATTGGAAACAAACAAATGGACATGAAATTAGACTTGAGGTTGAATTTACGTGAGAATTGAAATTGGATTAAAATTGCACTTGAAATTGTATTTAGAATTAGACTAGGAACTTGACTTAAAATTGCACTTGGAATGAGTGTCGAACTTGGGCATAAAATTAGAATGAAATTTGAACTTGAAATTAAGCCTTAATCAGATTTTATACTAAACTTGAAATTTAAGTTAATAAACTGGACTTGAAATTGGCCATGATACTAGAACTTTTTTATGCAAATAATTTATTTGTCGCAGAAATAGCATCAGATTAAATTAAAAACTGCGGACTACTTGATAACAAGAATCATTTATTATTTGTTTTATGTTAAATTTTAAAGAGAAGGTAGGGCACATGCCTCAGGGCAGGCATGTTACCTTCATGTAATGACAATTCCTAACCATTTTTTCAGTTCTTCGTCGGTATGGATGACTTCGGTTCTTCTGGTTTAGATTTCTCGTTGTCACAATCTGCGTTGCTTGCTGCGGCTAAATCGAAAATTTCAGCCGCAAAATAACTGCTAGTAGATGATCGCGCGTAATTTTCCTAATTTTCCACAAATTGAACGGGTCTTTTCCATTCCCACATTTATCAGGCACGTCCATAACATGTTGCAATAATGGAAAAGTAATATCTTACGCTCTTCTAGCAATATTAAGCTTCAAATTGAAGCCGCGTTTCGACTTACCCTTTGTTAAATGCTAGGGTAACAATCGATGAGAAGGTGCAGCTACGTAAGTTATGCAATGGCACAGCTTGAAAAGTGGGACGGTCTTCAACGATATACTTTGTTCGAATAAAACAGGGCCTACTACTCGGCAGGGTTATCAATTTCTGTGAAGCAAGCAGACGCGAAAGTTCTGTTGGCGTCAGTAAAAAAGCTGCTTAGCGGTTTGACAAAGCATATCTCGCAGAGAGAAAAGAAGTAGAAGTCGCGCAAAGGTGTGCGTCTGTTGAATTTGTTGAGCACACAATTTTATGAGACGGGCATAAAGCACGCTCGTTTCAAATAAATGTTGCAAGCTAGAGTTATGATAACCTAACAATCGGTCTTTTTAAGAGACAACACACAGTTATTGAAGAGTTTATTATATTTTCACCTCGACGTAGACCACCCAGCTTTGGACGTTCTATTGAGTCTCCCAGCGCCGATCATTTTTGAGGATTCTTACAGGAATGATGGTGCACTGGACTTTCCACGAGCTAATTATAACGGAATTAGTTCCACTATCTCTTGCGTTAACAGGCAGATACTGAACTTAGTTAATTGTAGTGACAACCCTGTCGAAAATTTTTAGCAAACAATCTTGAACGACTGAATGACGTCCATCCGCAGCCTAAGCCTCCCCGATCGAACAATCACCTACGCAGACTTAAACTGGGTAGAGTGCTAGAGCTCTACTAAGATACTGTCAGAATCGCTCTCACTGCGACAAACTTAACCGAATATGCACCTGCATGCTGCATTCGCACAATGGACACAATGGGTGAACAAGTTGACGATATCTACACTGATTTCAAGCAGCGTTTGATCGAGTAGGTCACGGAATTCTGTTAAGCAAACTAGCGAAGTTCGGAGTCTACACATCCTTGATCGCGTGGTTCACTATTACTGTTACTATTTGACAACCCGATTGTTTTGCATTAAGATTGGCCCTTCTCGTTCGAAAGTGCTTAGGAATGTTTTCGGTGTTCCCCAGGGGAATAATCTTGAACCCCGAAAACCCCGTTTTCGCAATATATTAACGAACTTTCTGTCCTACTGCCATCTGGGTGCCGTCTGTTATTCTATTATCTAAATACAAGCAGCTATTATTGTTTAATAGTGGGAAAAAATTTGCATAGTTCTACGTCAACCTACATTCAGGCCCCTAGACACAGACATTCATATTTTTTTTATCATAGCCAGAATTGATTATCGAGCAAAACCAAGTGCAAAGTAGTGCTTTAAAAAACATAAATTTTAAGAGAATAATTTATACAAATGGTACAGCTTCAAGTTGGCCCTCATTAATCAAGTCTGAAATCGTGAGCGTGATCCCTGCTCATTGCATTATTTTGCATTTTAATTTAAGTCAAAATGCACATTAATCTCTGTTCCTCTGTTCAAATCGAACGAAAAAAAAACGAAATTTCCCGGCACTCCACAAAAAAGATTTAGTACAATTGTAAACTAGCAGAATTAATATTCTGCAGTTTTTGTTTCCCTTCCCCCCGGCGGAACTATCGTCAGCATGATTTGTTATAAGTACACCAGTAGTTGTGCAGTGGCAACTTCTATGTACCATTAAAACTCCACTTGTAGCAAAATTATTATCGCTTGAGGCAGCAGCAGCAGCAGCACTGAAGTTGTTGTCGCTGTCGGCTTAAGCAGGAACACATTTCATCCTAGTCTGCATTATCATTCTCCCATCCAACCTCGCTGCTTCCACACTTCCCGCTACCTTCCGTGCATCGAAAGATCCATTGCACAGGATATACATATTCGCTTTTCTGCTCCACCGGGCGACCGACGGGCTCCAGTAATGTTGGCCAAACCAAGATATCACTGAATCACTTTGTGGCGACTGAAATACTCTTTCGTGTTCACATTTTATTATATATTTTTTTCCTTCCTTTGCTGCTGCGGTTTCCCGCAAACCAACTCTCGTACGTACGAGGGCTCAAAGCTGGGCTCGCAGCCCAGGCTGTGTACTAGGCTCTGACTGCCATGGTTTTGTGGAAAAATATATTTTTCTTTGTTCTTGCGGCTTGACTTCGACATTCCGTACACGTTTTAAAAATAGCCCCAATCGGTTGCACTTTTGAAACAAACAAAAGATGTAACACTAGACTGGGCTACGTTCAGGTTGACTAGCTTTGATTCCAAGATCCAGAACCATCCACTATTTGAGATCAAATTTAGATTTCGTTCAAACGAGAGTCCTATTTCCATCATCTATTCAAGGGAACGAAAATGCTTTCTTCCATGCAGTGAACTTCGTCGGTCCATTTGTTTGCCCGGGCAAATAAAGTCTCATTTGAATTTGAATCATTCAGTGCATTCAAAAACGGGGAGAAATTACTCCTTCCATCGAAGTCGAACTCAATAAGAGGGAAAGAATCCGTAGAAACCCCTGCACAGGAGCGGAGCAAAACAATGCAATAAAAATTTTCCAGTGGCACACTGAACCAGTGGCAGCAGTAGCAGCAGCAGAAGCAATATGGCGAAATCGATCTTGACGTGTTGGAATCAATTTTTAAAATTTAATAGAATGCCCACCGGAACGAACTGGCTTTCACTATCACGGGGACGGTATTATGCAGAAGTCGAAAAATAGCGATGGTTTGGGTGGAGTGCAGTCGGGGATAAAAACAACACCAAAGGGTAGTTCATTACAATTTCATATTGATGAATCGCTTATGAATTTGGATATTTTTGCCCAATAATCCCTATCAGTTTTTTTTGCGAGCGGTGGTCCTGCCGAATACCAATCTGATCGAAATCATTTTGGAAACCTATTAAGTTAACAATTTCGGGAGGAAATTCAATGTGAGATTGGTTCAATAAATAAATAAATGAAGAGGTTATTTATTAATATTTAAATGTAACAATATTACCTTCATGTATTTTTTCACATAGCAATATGTAATTTATTCGTATTTCGAAATTTACATGCTATCAAGATGAAGTTGAGGATGGTGATAGTTGCTTACGAGAGCAATAACTTTTCAGCAAAGGTTACAATAATTACCAGGAAGTTGACATCATGTAATTTACAAAGGCATCTCTTTTTCATAAAAGTCATAAAACCACAGAGCATAAGGAAAGCATAAATAAATTTGCTGCTGATCCAATCTACTGGATTATAACTATGCAATAAACAGAGATTGAAAGTTTGCTGTCTCTTCCACGGTGCCGCTTTATTTCCGCTGCATTATTAAATGGAGAAAATTTCATTTCCAGATTGGGGAGCTCGTAAAATGTATAATTGAGCAACTTGACAAAAAACCTTCACCGCCCTGTAATTCTTCTAACATGGGATGATTGCATTAGAACTGGGTCTTGAGGTTTTTTACGTTTATCCTATTTTTATTTTTAATCTGAGAATTTTGCTGTTATGCATATCATTGAATGCAGCTTATAAGCAATTCCATGTAAAGATATTTTTTTACTTCGATTTTATACAAAATATGAAGTAAGTGCATTATTTGAAAAACTGTGAATTGAATATAAAGAAATAAAAAAGCTTATTTTCGCATGTTTGTGAAAAACATGTTCACCAAGTGGAAATGAATCGTCTGTTCCATTGTTCGTGAGTGCAATGCTCAATGATGCTCAGTTCGAACATTTAAAGGACGTATGCGAGAATTCGATTTATTACTTTACCTTACCTTACTTTACTTTACTTTACTTTACTTTACTTTACTTTACTTTACTTTACTTCACTTCACTTCACTTCACTTCACTTCACTTCACTTCACTTTACTTTACTTTACTTTACTTTACTTTACTTTACTTGACTTGACTTGACTTGACTTGACTTGACTTGACTTGACTTGACTTGACTTGACTTGACTTGACTTGACTTGACTTGACTTGACTTGACTTGACTTGACTTGACTTGACTTGACTTGACTTGACTTGACTTGACTTGACTTGACTTGACTTGACTTGACTTGACTTGACTTGACTTGACTTGACTTGACTTGACTTGACTTGACTTGACTTGACTTGACTTGACTTGACTTGACTTGACTTGACTTGACTTGACTTGACTTGACTTGACTTGACTTGACTTGACTTGACTTGACTTGACTTGACTTGACTTGACTTGACTTGACTTGACTTGACTTGACTTGACTTGACTTGACTTGACTTGACTTGACTTGACTTGACTTGACTTGACTTGACTTGACTTGACTTGACTTGACTTGACTTGACTTGACTTGACTTGACTTGACTTGACTTGACTTGACTTGACTTGACTTGATTTGACTTGACTTTACTATACTATACTATACTTTACTTTACTATACTTTACTTTACTTTACTTTACTTTACTTTACTTTACTTTACTTTACTTTACTTTACTTTACTTTACTTTACTTTACTTTACTTTACTTTACTTTACTTTACTTTACTTTACTTTACTTTACTTTACTTTACTTGATTCTCTTAAGTCCAAGTCAAGGCGTCGCACAGTGATCCAAAAGGGCGAAAAGTGGAACTTTTTTCCTAGTATCTTTTGCTTTCATTTGATCATTTATGGTCTTTAGCACTTTTGTTCGTATGAATATCCCCCTTAATCTAAAACTGTCAAGAGTTCGTCATTGCTTACTGTAATGAAAATAAAAAAATAACTTTTTTGTGTGAGAAAATATAGACATAGTTTCTTCAGAAAAGTTGTAAATATTGTAAAAACAAGCAACTTTACTGAAGAAATAAAATTTCTATCTTTATCGAATGCTGAGCTATAGGGCATATTCTTTGAAACTTCTTTAAAAATTGGCTTTTCCTACTTAGCTTTTGTGAATTACATTTTACAAGAATACAATGTTCTAGGCAATTATCAAAGCTCTCAAAATACACGTTTTTGCAGAAGCCCGCAAATCTCTTAGACTTTTACTCGCTGAGTTATCACATATTCAAGCTTTAAATTTCCATAGTTTCACGAGCTCATGGATTAAAATGGGGCAAACGGATTTATGAAATCAGCGCTTCATCTTAAAGCTTAACCGTTATGTGTGCGACAAAAAAAACACCTTTAGCAGGGCGACAAGGGTACCCGGGTACCCAAAATTGATATTGTTATAACATCAACAATTTTAAACCGATTTTTATGAAATAGGTGTCATTTGATTCGTTAATTAATCTAGTTTTGAATTACTTGGCCATTTGGCCATTAAAAGACATACGGGGCCCGAAAATCCGGAATTCCGGCAGAGTGTTCGCTGTGAGGTAGAGAACTGATTGTATTGCAGGAAAATCAGTCATGCGGATATAAAAACTCTAAAAATTCATACAATGAACTATTTCATATAATGAGATGAATCAGGTTGGCCATTCCGGAGTAGGTTCCTATGGGGTCATGGGTGGCCAGTCTAGGATTGGAGGTAAAATCAGGCAATATGGGTATCAAAGTTCTTGGAATTAGTTCGGTAGGTGATATTTTTTACATTTCGATATATTTTGATTGATTATTTCGAAAATGGTTTCTACGGGGTCACAGATGATACCGCAGAATTCAAGATAATGCATTTTCAGAACAGTTTAAAACGTAGAACCATCCGTTATACATTTGGAACCAGTTCCAAAATTATTAATCAGTACTAAACTGGCCATATCGGTTCAAAACGTCTAATAGATCCGCTAAACCAATTCTAATATTGGATTAGGCACCCAACTGGCCATCTGTAACCCTACAGAAACCCGATTCTGGAATGGCCAATGCAATCTAAAGTCACCAATTTATATAATAAGATGAAAAAAGAGTCCACAATGTCAAGTTCAAAACTAATAGTTTTACTGAAGGCTGATATTCTTTCAAAACAAGCGGCTTCCCTCGTTTTACCGGACGTTGCTCCGGGATTATCGATTCCCGGGAAGTATATGTCATTTGATAGCCAAATGCTTTATTTAATCAAAACTAGACAAATGTACGAATCAAATGCCACTGGTTTCATCCAAATCGGTTCAAGATAGCCAAAGTTATGTACATAGCAAATCATGGGTACCCGGGTACCCTTGTCGCCCTCCTACGTAATAAAAAAATTCAAGTGCCTCTCATGGCTAATCCCCTTTATGGATATGCACCAAAAATACCTCAATTACTTAAGATCAACGAGTTTTACAATGTCGCAAAATTTCAATGACGTATGTTTTAAACTGAATGAGTTATAACTATTTTAAAACTGAAAAGGTACCCGGGTACCCTGTTGCACACATAACGGTTAAGCAAAGCAAAGTCGTGGGCTTAAATCGTCATTAGACATTACCCTTCTTTATCGACAGACTTCGCAGCCGGCTGTTTAGAGTACAGGAAAATTACGGGGCCAGTGTAACGATCCTACTGACTCTATCAAGCAAGCACCGTCTAGCCGAGATTCGAACATGCGACGACTGGCTTGTTAGACCAGCATCGTACCTCGAAGCTAAGTAGGCGGATTAAAGCTTAAGACGAGTACTATAAACTTGTATGGGTTCCGCTTGTCCCCAACTACCCGAATGAGAGAACGGCAAGCATACGTTTTATGTGATTCGCGTTCGCTAAAGGCTCGATGTACGTCAATTTTTTTGTGTTAGTAGATAGACACATGGTTTCTTCGGCAAAGTTATGGAAAATATAAAGTTAAATAACTTTGCCGAAGAAATGACATTTCTATTCCTATCGAGTGCAGAGCTATAGAGCATTTTCTTGGAAATTCTTTAAAAATTAGTTTTTCATACTTAGCTTATGTTAGGTGCATTTTACAGGAATATATGGTTCTAGGCGATTATTGAAGGACTCAAAATACACATTTTTACAGAAGATTGCAAATCTCTAGGAGCTTTCCTTACAAAGTTATCGCTTCTGGCTCGTGAAGTTAAAGAAAAATAAAGTTGAAATAAGCGAAAGAAAAAGAAATTTAGTAACTATTCAGAAGCAAAGAGCTTTGAAATAAGTGTTCATCGAATTTCTCCTAAAACAGCGTGAAAAAGTTATTTGTTTTGGTCTACCAATTTAAAGCTCTGGTACCGTTCTGCAATTTGTTCTGTGATGTGAAACGGCTGTCTCTTTTAGTTTCGTTGCAATTTGATTTTAAACGTATCTGAAAACTGCTAGAAATTTTACATCACGCATAGCACACTAGATCACCGCGTGCGTCGGACACGGTCTGAGGCTGGATGACAACAATGAAGCAGACTTCTCGGGTCTCTCTAGGAGTTTTCAGAAAAAGAATGCAGCATCAAAATGTATACTCCGGAAGAACTTGCGGACATTCACTGTTAAGCAACGACAGCCCAGCAGGAGTATAGTTTGAGAGTTGTTTGAAACGGTAGTTCAATTGATGAAGGGACGGTGCAATGCTGGAAGGTGCATGGGTCGAACCACGCTATAATCTGAGATTATAACCGGATTCGAACCCACAACACCCGCCAGGGCATGCGGCTGGTACTTATGTACCTTTGAACCATAGAGCCGCTTCGACCCATGCACCTTTCATCATTGGACAGAAGGTAGGAGTCAGTACGACTACTTGTTAAGCATAGCTACTAATAACCCCTCCCCCCTCTCACCTTTCCGCTCTTTTCCAACCACTCTAAAAAATTTTCATTACTTTCCCCTACATCCCCTACATCCCGTTCATCAATTGTAAAAGAACTACTGTTTCAAAAAATATTATTACTCTATTATTTTTGAGCCCGCAATGAAACAAACAAACATTAAGACAAAGTGGGAGTTGTAAAAAGCTATTATCAGTCGGTTTTCAAATCACAGAAAGCAACTAGAATGATTTTTTTAGAAATTGGGTCTTCGAAAATTACAAAATTTCAATGGCGCACTGATTTTATCCACCTATCACACGAATCACAATATACACGATAAAATTTAATGCGCATATGCAGCACAACTACGGAAATTGTTGAATTTTTTTATTTATGCTTTCAGATATTTTAGTATACTTTCTAACGCTAAAGAACAGGACGAAAGTTTGCCACTGAGCGAATCTGATCCGGTTTTGTTTTGCTTTTGAACTTTTCGATCGTTCATCAATCGAAAACGATTGCAATCATCATATTGAATTAGTTTCAGTTTTGCTAACCCGCTCGATTCAATTTGTTATATGACCCCTTCAGAACATATACAATCCCTTGGTAGCGTCCTTGCATCAGTTGGTGATTGAAAAGATTTATTTGTTCAACAATTAAGACCTTAAGAGAACCGCAGAAAACACGACGTGACCTTATAAATTCTAAGGGAGTTGGGAAAAAACGTATATGTACATTAAAAGGAATGGACCGATTTTTAGCGATTCCTCATGCGATTACCCTGTCTCCCTGGAGCACCGAATTCACCCATGCATCGCCCGCTGTAGCAACTCTGTTGTGTACAGAAAAAAATGACAGCGAACAACTGATGGTTGATTTGCAGCAGCCATGACAAAACTAATATAAGTAACTACGCGCGATGCTTTGTTCATACTGCCAGCTACACTCCGGTGCGAAGAAATTAGACAATGTAAGGCACTCCGTATCTGCCGGATATAACCGATCCCACATTTAAAACATCCTCTCTCTCTTCTGGAGAAAAGCGGGTGCGTCGAAGAGGAAGACCGAGAGCAAGGTGGCCTCGTCGTTCCGAACGTTGGGTCTTGAGTTACGAGTAGCCAACCAAACAGTGTAGCTAAAATACACATTTTAATGTGGAACGCCAGTCGAGGTCGGCCGTGTCTGAGCAGCAGGCAATGGTGAAAAACATCTTTCCGGCAAAGTGCGACGTGTCATGGTTATAATGGATGACGAGACCAACTTGACGCTGGAAGGTAACGACTGCTAGAAGGCCAAAACGGCCAAGCAGCTGATTGCGAAGAGTTGAAGAACATGCTGACATCCATCTTTTACTCGGTCATGGCTAATCATCCGCAGACGTGATCAGAAAATTTTCCTGTCCTAGTTTTAATTCCGATTTTTGTATTGCCTGTGTAAATTAAAATACCTGTCTTAGTGATATCTTTAGGCAATTTGTTCATGAGAACACACGAACAACATTGGTCCTAAGTGATTACCTTGTACTACACCAGCGTGCCCGATAAATGAGCACAATTGGTTACAACGAATTTTTACATACTTTACTCAATGCTTATTTATCATGGATATGATATAAACCCTCGAACGCCAAATTCTTCGCTAAATCTGATTGGTTCGTCAAGAACCCATTTTGCATAAGAGTAATACGGCCGACTGCATTGTCATAAAAGGCACAATAAAACAATGACGTCGTCACAGCATCCTGCCTGAAAGAATTTATAAACACTTTTTTTAGGAAATTTTCTATACGGGCATAATTTATAAACATATTTTAATGAAACCAAAATTTAAAAAAAGTCCACGTTTCCTATTTTTCATTCAGAAAAAGACTTTACATTTAAAACCAAGTAATTCAATACATATGCATATCAACGTCGCACTCTGTTGAAAAATATTGATTTGTTTTTATTTATCATACTCAACCATGGTCAGCGGACAAAACCACCATAAATGGTGGCTTCCCACCGAAAGAGGATGAACAGAAAAAAATGCACACCAACGAATAATAAACCGTACAGCCCTCGGTGTAAAATTATCCTTGAATCAACACGCTGACACCAGCCGACCACCATAAGCAGGCACAGAGGCTGCTGGGCCGCTCCGAACTGATGGAGATCCCAATCACGGAAGTAAAGCCTTTTTTATCGGTTCCGGTTGCAAATTGCGACGTCCGACGGTCCGGCCGACGGTATCCTACCCAATTGTAATATATATCTATTTTTGTTCATCAAGATAGCAGTAAATTGGTTGATAGAACCGTCGGCAAATAATGCATTATGAATGCCGAATAAGTTGTTTGAATTTTAACAAGACATCTTTCGATGGAGACGCTTAATCCTTTGTTAGTCTGACAATCGATTACACATCTACTTCGTCTCAAATTCACTCCGCCCAGGATACATCAATTTGTCGACAAAAAATAATGTAGCTACAATCTCCGTTCAACTGCATTATCGAACATTTCCAGTTGTATACAAAAACGAAGATAGCAAGAATCGATTGTCAACGCTTCTGACGTATCCTGAAGAGACTTTCTCAACAGCTCCCATTCCCCACCTCAACCAGTACCGTCACCAACAGCAGCAGCTAAGCATCATTCTTATGCAAGCAAAAATGCTCAACAACCGCACCGAATCGAACTGCTGAAAGTGTCATAGTTCGGCGGTGCCAAAAAAGGTTACAATAGAAAACAGCAGCAGCAGCAGCAGCAGCAAACTATATAGAAAGCAAGTAAAAGCAAACGCCATACACTATAGAACTAAAACGACCCTCTGGCAAGCACTCACTCGGCGGCAATGGCTGTCACACCAATGGAAAAAATTTGTCAATACAAAGCCAACAACACGAACGGCGCGCGGCCGGCGCTGCTGGTGCTTAAACTATCCGCAGTGAGGTCGTCGGTTTCCCTGTGATACCCGCACCGTGCCGTACCGTACCGTACCGTACCGTGCCGCACCGCACCGCGGAGGAAATGAGTTCATCATATATGTGGTGATAATTTTTTCCTCCATCTCCCGGTGGACTGTTTCCGTCCTTCCTGTCGTGCTTCCTGCCGTACCGGATGTTCTATGCAGACCGTTGTACAGCAAGCATTCGCGTTTTGCTGGCTGCCATCTATAGCCTATTCGTTTCACCACTTTTCACTTTCCCATCAGATTGGGCAAGGTTTTTCACCGACGACGAGGAAGAACCACCACCGCCCCGCAGCCCTGCCGCACCGGCTCCGATGCCCCGAGAGCCAACGGAACGAACGGAACGAGCGAACGACAGTTGGTTGTCGTTCGGGCTTCGTTTGTCTATTTCATCTAAAAACGAGCATACACACAATACACCATGCTGGAGCCGGACAGAAATTGCATTCAATATTTAAACATTTTATGTGCATTTTCCTTGGACGCTCTCTCTTCCATCATTTCCACCACCACCACCGTCCCCGCTCAGCTCAACCCGTTCCGACCATTCGACCATTTTGTTTTTCAATATTCTAACATCGTTTTCGGGGCAAAATTGAGAGGTGTGGCATCTGGTCTAGCACTCAACCCCGAGTCGATTAACCCGATGTTTTATTGCGGGTTGATAGTTTAATTTGCTTTTTTGTAAAGTGCGATAGGTCCCGAAGACGATGGCGGGGACAGCACTAGAAGCGTATTTATTAATTAGATTTTTGCACATTTACATGCAGGGAATAATATAAGATTAAATTTGTTATTTGTTATATTTGGACAGTCTACCGATTCAACGAGTTGTAAAGCAGTTTATCAAAACAACACTTTTGATTTGCTTTTGCGTAAGTGATACACTAAATTCAGTTTTTACGGGAATTTTTCTATTTTTACTAGTAGAATATAACCAGGAAAAAGTTTTGCTTTCTTTTCGCTTAAATTTTATTTTTTTCTATCCAGTTTTGATTATTTACTAGCAAGTGTTGATTTGATCTTTTATTTTGTTCAACTATTTTGATTTTTGTCTCATCTTTTTATTCTGGTACGGTTTCCTCTATTTTTGAATTTTATAATTTGAAAGTCTTTTTATATTAGGCCATTGCAAATCATATTTAAAGTTTTTGTCACTCCCCTCTTGGAAATTGGCTTGAAAAATCGGGGGGCAAAAAAATAATTTGTAGGATATGAGTCAAATTTCTTTTTATAAAATCAATTGTCTGTGGGCTCTACAGTCTGAAAAACTCGAAAAATGAGTCTCCGAGTTGAATTAACGCTTCTAGCACGAAACAGAAATGGAAATTCGAACAATGGAATTTCCGAAAATCGCCCAAAAAAATTTTCCTTCGTTTTTGTCTTTTTTCGTATATTTTTGCATAGAAAATAATAACGTATAATAAGCATATAAGCGTATAAGCGAGAATAGATTCGGTTTTCACGTTTAAACCTTAAATAAAAATTCTTAAAATCCATGTTTTTTTTTGCTCGATTAAAAAATTCACTTCGTTTTTTTTTCGCCCCCCCCCCCCCTTCAGTGGTCGAACACCGGAAGGACAAAAACTTTATAAAATATTTGTAATGGCCTTACTTTATCGGCCTTCGAAGTTGATTGTTTATTTTTAGTTTAGAACGTCAATTCTAAATGTCAATTTTGAAATTAGAGTTAGTTGTTTTAGTTTGGTTTTAGGTATGAAATTTGAGTTTCATTGTTGAGGGTTTTCCAAATATAACTTTTTATTTTGATTTGCTATTTTTGGTTTTGACTTTTGGCTTTATAATTCGTAATTTCGACATTCGTAATTATTTTCCTGGTTAGTTTACGATTTTTGAAATTTGTCTATTTATAATTCACTAGCTGAGTGCCCGATCTTACTCGGGGCCCGTTTATCTCTTACTTACTTTGATCTCCCCCCTTGTTAGGAACCACCCCTCCTTTTGTACCAACCAATACTAACTCCCTTATATCAAGGAACATGTGTGGCAAGTTTGGTGGAGAACGGTCAAGGCGTTCTGGAGTGATTTCGCTCTCCTCCATCTTAAGAACCACCCCCATTTTGACAAACTCGCATTGCACGTGACAAGGAATATGTGTGCCAACTTTGGGGGAGAACACTTAAGGCGTTCTGGAGGTATGCAGGTTTCGCCTTGTTAGGAACTACCCTCCTATTTTTTCAAACTCCCATTGATGATTCCCTTATGTAAAGGAACATTTGTGCCAAGTTTGGGGGAGAACGGTCAAGGCCTTCTGGAGTTATGCTGCACCTCCCTTTGTTAGGAACCTATCCTTATTTTGTCAACCCCCATGCTAAGGAACATGTGTGCCAAGTTTGATGGAATACGGTCAAGGCGTTCTGAAGTTATGGCGGAACATACAAACATACGGTACAACTTATATAGATTTGAAAGTATTTTCTCTACTTGAAACTCATTTATGATTTTCGACTGTGTTTTGTGACTTTCAACTTGGATTCTCAATGTATAATATAAAAAATCCAAATCAAACACTTTCAAACTATTGATTTGATATTTTGTTCTAATATCCGATGCATTCAATTTTAACTTGACTTCTGATGTTTAATATACAATTTAGACTTTAACCTTTAGTTTCTTGCTTCGGTATTCATGCTTTGAATATGATAGTTTACCTTTATTTTTTAATTTCTATATTTCCTTTTCGTACTCCTTCGCTTTACTTTTTCTTTGATTTTTTTCTTCAATTTTTGCTTCAACTTTAAAGACTTACGATGTTCAATTTTGACTTTTGACTTGAGACTTTTTTATGAATTTTAAATTTGAATTTTGAACTTTCAACTCTGAAGTTTACAATTTGAATTTTGGACATTCAACTTTCAAATTTAAACTTTGAAATTTCAACTTTGCAATTTATACTTTTAACATTCAACTTTCAGTTTTCAACTTTCAGCTCTTTCATCTTTAAATTTTCTATTTTCAACTTTCATCTTTGAACTTTCAACTTTCCACTTTCAACTTTTAGCTTTTAGCTTTCAACTTTCAATTTTCAACTTTTCAACCTTTCCGCTCTTCCTCCTCCTTTACCAAAATTTCATTTCATTCTCCTACCGTCCCTTCATCGATTGTAGAACCATCGTCTCAAAAAAATATTAATTTTCAACTGTCAACTGTCAACATTCATGTTTCAACTTTCAACTTTCAGCTTTCAACTTTCATCTTTCATCTTTCATCTTTCATCTTTCATCTTTCATCTTTCATCTTTCATCTTTCATCTTTCATCTTTCATCTTTCATCTTTCATCTTTCATCTTTCATCTTTCATCTTTCATCTTTCATCTTTCATCTTTCATCTTTCATCTTTCATTTTTCATCTTTCATCTTTCATCTTTCATCTTTCATCTTTCATCTTTCATCTTTCATCTTTCATCTTTCATCTTTCATCTTTCATCTTTCATCTTTCATCTTTCATCTTTCATCTTTCATCTTTCATCTTTCATCTTTCATCTTTTATCTTTCATCTTTCATCTTTCATCTTTCATCTTTCATCTTTCATCTTTCATCTTTCATCTTTCATCTTTCATCTTTCATCTTTCATCTTTCATCTTTCATCTTTCATCTTTCATCTTTCATCTTTCATCTTTCATCTTTCATTTTTCATCGTTCATCTTCCATCTTTCGTCTTTCATCTTTCAAATTTCATCTTTTATCTTTGACTCGTTTTTCGACTTTGTTTTGCGTCTTTCATCTTTCATCTTTTATTTTTTATCAATTATGTCTTTTATCTTTTTTATCTCTTATCTTTTTTGGAATTAAGCCAAATAACTTTTTTTGCCTTCCCGTGCAAAATTGCAATTTTCGAAACAAAATGTACCATGCTGTATCAATATCCAGACTCTTAAGTAGGTCATATGTTTAATATGCTCCGTAAACAATAATTTTGCAACACTCTAGTAACTGCTTTGTACGATAATCTATACCTATAAAAATGGATTTCTGTCAGGCTGTCTGTCTGTCTGTCCTGTGTTCCTTATAGAATCAAAAACTACTGAACCAATCGGCGTGAAAATTTGCATGTAGAGGTTTTTGGGGCCAGGAAAGGTTTTAGTGATGGTTAGAGACCCCTCCCCCCACTAAGAGGAGGGGCTCCCATACAAATGAAACACAAATTTCTGCATAACTCGAGAACTAATCAAGCAAATAGAACCAAATTTGGCATGTGGGTGTTTTCGGTGACAAGAATTTATTCTAGGGTAATTTGAGACCCCTCCCCTCTTTATAAGGGGAATTATAACTCCTCTCCCCTTTAAGAGGGGGGGGTTTCCATACAAATTTCCTCATAACTCGAGAACTAATCAAGCAAATGGAACCAAATTTGGCATGTGAAAGTTTTCGAGGGCAAGAAAATTTTCTATGTTGAATTAGGACCCCTCCTCACTTTAAGAGGGGTGGCTCCTGTACAAATGAAATACCAATTTCCTCATAACTCGAGAACTAATCAAGCAAATGGAACCAAATTTGGCATGTGTGTGTGTTTTTGGAGACAAAATTTTTTTCTATGAGGAATTGGGACCCCTCCCCACTTTAAGTGTGGGGGGGGGCTCCTATACAAACGAAATACAAATTTCCTTATAACTCGAGAGCTAATCCAGCAAATGGAACCAAATTTGGCATGTAGGTGTTTTTGGAGGCAAGAATTTTTTCTATGATGAATAAGAACCTCTCCCCACTTTAGGAGGGGGGGCTCCTATACAAATGAAATACAAATTTCCTCATAACTCGAGAACTAATCAAGCAAATAGAACAACATTTGGCATGTGGGTGTTTTTTTTGGTGACAAGAATTTATTCTATGGTGAATTGAGACCCCTCCCCTCTTTATAAGAGGAATTATAACTCCTCTCCCCTTTAAGAGGGGGGGCTTCCACACAAATTTCCTCATAACTCGAGAACTAATCAAGCAAATGCAACCAAATTTGGCATGTGAAGGTTTTCGAGAGCAAGAAAATTTTCTATGGTGAATTAGGACCCCTCCCCACTTTAAGAGGAGGGGCTCCTGTACAAATGAAATACAAATTTCCTCATAACTCGAGAACTAATCAAGCGAATTGAACCAAATTTGGCATATGTGTGTTTTTGGAGACAATTTTTTTTTTCAATGATGAATTGGGACCCCTCCCCACTTTAGGAGGGGGGGTCCTATACAAACGAAATACAAATTTCCTCATAACTCGAGAACTAATCCAGCAAATGGAACCAAATTTGGCGTGTAGGTGTTTTTGGAGGCAAGATTTTTTTCTGTGATGAATTAGGACCTCTTCCCACATTAGGAGGGGGGGCTCCAATACAAATGAAATACAAATTTCCTCATAACTCGAGAACTAATCAAGCAAATGGAACCAAATTTGGCATGTGAGAGTTTTAGATGGCAGAATTTTTTTTCTGTGATGTATTACGACCCCTTTCCCTTTTAAGAGGGTGGGCTCCCATACAAATGAAATACAAATTTCCTTATAATTTGAGTACTAATCAAGCAAATGGAACCAAATTTAGCATGTAGGAGATTTTTGAGTCTTGAATTTATTTTATGATAGTTAGAGACCTCTCACCCCTGTGGTAGGGGGATATGGACTCTCATACAAATAAAACAGAAATTTTTGCGAAACTCAAAAACTAATCCAACTCGAGAAATTCGAGACTCTTCCATAAAACATTAATCAATAACAAGACCACAAAAACTATCTATAGCAACACTAGATCATTCAGGACGAGCCGGTCGCGAGTGACCCGCCGTCGGAAGCGCCGCCCACTGGGGGGCTTGCATAACTCGAGATAGTGACAAAGATCATCCGAGATTCATGATTTATGTACAACACAGGTTAATTTGTGGCAATACGAAGTTTGTCGGGTCAGCTAGTCTATACCTATAAAAATGGATTTCTGTCAGGCTGTCTGTCTGTCGGGATGTTCCTTATAGAATCGAAAACTACTGAACCAATCGGCGTGAAAATTTGCATGTAGAGGTTTTCGGGGCCAGGGAAGGTTCTTATGATGGTTAGAGACCCTTCCCCCCACTTTAGGAGGGGGGCTCCCATACAAATCTATGCCAATAAAAATGGATTTCTGTCTGCTCAATGTTCCTTATAGAATCGAAAACTACTGAACCGATCGGAGTTAAAATTTGCATGTAGGGGTTTTTGGTGCCAGGGAATGTTCTGATGATGGTTAGAGGTCCCTCCCCCCACTAAGAGGGAGGGCTCCCATACAAATCTTTACCTATAAAACTGGATTTCTGTCTGTCTGCCCGAATGTTCCTTATAGAATCGAAAACTACTGAACCGATCGGCGTGAAAATTTACATATAGGGGTTTTTGAGGCCATGGAAGGTTCTTAAGGTTCTTGAATGTTTTTGGAGGTAAGCATTTTTTCTATGGTGAATTAGAACCCCTTCCCACTTTTGGGGGGGGGGGCTTCTATACTATTGAGATACAAATTTCCTCATAACTCGAGAACTAATCAATCAAATGGAACCATATTTGGCATGTGGGTGTTTTTGCAGGCAAGAATTTTTTTACCTTTACCCTTTACCTTTTTAGGAGGGGGGCTCCCATACAAATGAAGTACAAATTTCCTTATAACTCCATAACTAATCAACCATCCCCCTTCAATAGTGCCGTGAAGGACTCCTACACAAATGAAATTCAAATATCCTCATAACTAGAGAACTAATCAAGCAAATGGAACCAAATTTGGCATTTGGGGGTTTTGGAGGCAGGTATTTTTTTATGATGGTTTGAAACCCCTCACCCCTGTGGTAGGGGGACAAGGACTTTCATACAAATAAAACAGAAAGTTTTGCGTAACTCAAAAACTAATCGAACTCGAGGAATTTTAGACTCTTTCATAAAACATCAGTCAATAACAAGACCACCAAAAACTATCAATAGTAACATTAGATGATTCAGCGCGAGACGGCCACAGATCGCGAGTGTTGCCAGCGACCTGCCGTCGGAAGCGCCGGCCACTGCAGGGAGGCAGCCCCCCGTAGAGAACACCTCTATCTAGGTTTATTTATTTTCCTAGATCTACTGACCTCTATTACTTTCCTTCAGGTGGGTCATCCCTGCGAAAATGGTACTTTCTACGAAAAGATTTTCCGTGAAATGGTACATCCCGCGTAAGGTTTTTCGCGAAACGGTATTCTGCGAAACTCTATATTCCGCGTTATGGTTAACCGAGAATTGGTGTTCCGCAAAATGGTATTCGGCGAAATGGTTTGTAATGATGGCGAATATTAAATGCTATCCGCTTTATTTTATCAGGCTAAGCAATGGGGGGAGTTGTTTTCTACTTTACTGCGAGGAAAATTTGTATATTGATACACTCATGGACACCCCAGAAACTTGCAAAACTCGAGATTGTGACAAAGGTCATCCGAGATTTACGATTTATGTACAACACAGTTCTAATCATAGAAATATTTCAAATTATTTTCTTGTCTGTATTGACATTTGCGAAACATCCGAAATATTTCGCAAATGTTAAATCGGCCAGATGTTCTGATTAGTAATTAATTTGATTAAGTTTTGATTTTCGTTGGGAGTATTTAGCAAGTAAAGGTTAAATAATACTCCGGACCCTCGGGGATGGGACAGGTACAAGTACTTACTTGTCCTTGGTAAAAACCTAGGTTATAGCGCCTTTGGTCGCTCTTAATTGATACACCGGACCCTCGGGGATGAACTTATGGCATTAACCAAAGTCAGGCTACAATAGGACAAGGTTATAACGCATTTTTCGCTCTCTGAAAATAGATAAAACACACCATCTATCACAAATAGATTAAAAACTATAAAAATATATGAAAATTAATCTAACATAAATTGTGTTCAGAACTTGAAGTGTATGCGGAAAATCAAAGATAAAATGAACAATTAAATTACAGAACGATCTCACCGGTATTTTCTCCCATTTTCTAAGTGATAAACAAGACAACAAATTTTTGGTCTCATTAGTAGTATGAAATATTTAGTTGCTGCTTCGAACCATTCCCTGCAGTTGCAACTTTACTGTTTGCCGATGAGGCCCTCTTGCCTATCCAATTCCATTGTTGATTGAAGGAGACGGTAGCTGCGCCGCATCCCTCACCATCAATAGATTTACCAGCAACGGTGTCTTCATATTTCTCAAGTTGTCAGTCCAGTTTATTCTTCATTGTTCATTTTGTTCGGCACTGGTCTTGGACGCCGGACACACTTAACTTGCACATTTTTTGTCTCTCACAAAATTAGTACCACTCCGGGCTCCGACCCTTCAGGGACAAAAAATACACCTAAACTAAACATTAGAACTATTTTGTCGGTGTATACATAGCTTTAACCTATCACTAAATCTTTCTGTCTCTCATTAGGACCGTTAAGGGAAAGTTTCACAGGACGAATCAATCACTATCCACTATTACCTACTTGACAATGTGATTGATTGTGACATGATTGTATTCCTTGTGATAGTTCAATTAATCGCAACTTGTTCGAGTTTATTTCTTTTAGTTTCTGGCCATCAAACATTAGAACACTTAATCACGAAAATCAATCTGTAAACTGTAAGAAAACTTTTGTCAATAAAAAACTGGACGTCCACTCGCACACCATGCTTACTACGATCAAAACAAATATAAATCTTGTTATTGTCATTTGCTAGCAAATCTTCCTGTCCGCAGCACGGTACAATTGCAGTGATTAATCAAACGATCCTTTGTACATTGGATTACCGGATTATCATCTTCAAGTTCATTGTTTACCCACTCTCTCTCTCTCTCTCTCTTAAAAAACAAAAGAAAACTTGTAAACCAGGTTAACAATCATCCTCTTCTTTCTTTGCTTTTTATTTACAGGCCCATCAGTAAAAAAGCGCAGCCTCCCGTCGTCGTAACGAGACGTAACGACATCGGCAGAAAATTAAGCTGCACCGAAGCAAGCAAAACCCTCTGCTTTCCGTCTAATTGGAAACTCAGTGAGCGAAGCAAGCGAGTGGGTGGCAAGGAAGGCTGGATAGGACGAACGAGGATGGCAGCGGCAGCGACGGCACCGAATGCCCGGGAAGGATGAAGTCAAGTGACTGTTGTTTTGCGCCAATCTCAAACGTGCTCAACGACGCAATGGATGAAGAATCAAAGGATTTAGCGTTCCATTTCCGTCGCTCGTGATAGTGAGAATAACAAAAAAGCAGGAGAAAAAAAAATCGTGATCTCTGGTGTGTTGTTTGCTACCGGCTAAGGACGCGAAGACGAATAGCAAAATAAATTCGAAGCAAGAAATAAAAAAGAAGCAGTGCAGTAATCGTGGGTGCAAACCAAAGTGCTCTAATTATGTGAATTAGTTTGAAAATAGCGATTAACTTACCGGCTTAAGAATATATCTAGTTCGAGCTTGTGACAAGCGGAGCAAATTTAGCGTTAGCGAAAGTTTAGCAGATTCTGCACCGTAACCGTAGGGGAATTATTATTATCGTCGAATTATACGCCACGGAAAAAGGGCAAAGTTTATTACAATCATTTCGCTACACAAATTAGTACCACATAAAATAATCCAAGTTCCACAATAAGTAAATATAGCGCTCGTTTTTTCTATAGTGAACCTAAAACCCTACTTATTCCTATCGTTAACTCTACTAGTGAATTTTAGTAAATATCGTAGTGAAGTGTAATTAAAACCAAAAAAATAGTGTAAAAATGCCTGTCAGAAGAGGACACGTCGCTCCCAAGACGACCCTTATTGAAACGATAATCAGGAAATTTGATACGCATAGTAAGTGGTTTCTTCTTATTTGTTTATGATAGCTTATAGTACGATATGATGATTAATCACCTTTGCTGTCGGATTAGGTGTGTGCTTGTGTATGTGGGTAAGTGTGTCGATTTTCACTCGGGTTTGCTCCTTTTGACGTACGACACGCTTTTCGCCGTTTTCGTTCGACGATTGGTTCTGCATTTGGGGGTGGTTCGTTGGTGGGCGATGAAAACGTGTAACATATTGTTGATTTTTTTTCGTACTGTACCCTTTTCCTTACGATTTTGCTTGCCTGCCTGCCTGCAGGCAGTGACTGTGTATTGCGTGATTGTTCAGCAGGTATTGGCGGGCATGTTGAGCGAGTAAAGCATAACGATCGAAACCTTCAAACTCAATCGAACCGGTTTCATTATCGTTTGATGACGTAGTGAACAAAACACGTAAAAATAGAACTACGCTAGGGTTCACGAGTAGCTAGGAGAACTAGAATGATGTCGAAAATAGCAGTTAAGAGGAGTACACCTTGATTCTAGCATTTTATCTTGTTTCGTCACTAAAAACAAGATCTGAATATTGCCTTATAGGACAGACATATAAATGTTTTACAACCTTCAGATAGCAAACGGATTTAATGTCACAAAAAACTAGACAGTTCATAACGAAACGTGACATTTGTGAAATAATTTTTGATGCAACATCTAGCTCAGGATGCCTTGATTGCATACAACAGAAAAATGCTTCTGTTTAGCAGGCTTCCTGCTTGCAACACTTTGTCAGTATATTTCGCAGGTAAATTTTATTTCATTTTATCTGTCACGCCAAACAGAGGTTATCGTATTGAATCGCGTGAGTGGAAAACCTGTGATAGCCTTTTAATCAACATTAAACATTTTTGATTTTTGGTTGAAGGGGTGTGTTTTAATGGAGACGCATAGTTATTAGTAAAACTGCGAAAGATAAATTGGAAGACGACATTTTTCCTGCTCAAAAATCAGGTAATCTAATTTAACTTTCTTTAATGGTAGCTTTTCGCAATTGATGGAAAAACGGTAGAATAAAGTAATGAAATAAAGGTGGCTCTAGCCCTAGCCCTAGCCCTAGCCCTAACCCTAGCCCTAGCCCTAGCCCTAGCCCTAGCCCTAGCACTAGCCCTAGCCCTAGCCCTAGCCCTAGCCCTAGCCCTAGCACTAGCCCTAGCCCTAGCCCTAGTCCTAGCCCTAGCCCTAGCCCTAGCCCTAGCCCTAGCCCTAGCCCTAGCCCTAGCCCTAGCCCTAGCCCTAGCCCTAGCCCTAGCCCTAGCCCTAGCCCTAGCCCTAGCCCTAGCCCTAGCCCTAGCCCTAGCCCTAGCCCTAGCCCTAGCCCTAGCCCTAGCCCTAGCCCTAGCCCTAGCCCTAGCCCTAGCCCTAGCCCTAGCCCTAGCCCTAGCCCTAGCCCTAGCCCTAGCCCTAGCCCTAGCCCTAGCCCTAGCCCTAGCCCTAGCCCTAGCCCTAGCCCTAGCCCTAGCCCTAGCCCTAGCCCTAGCCCTAGCCCTAGCCCTAGCCCTAGCCCTAGCCCTAGCCCTAGCCCTAGCCCTAGCCCTAGCCCTAGCCCTAGCCCTAGCCCTAGCCCTAGCCCTAGCCCTAGCCCTAGCCCTAGCCCTAGCCCTAGCCCTAGCCCTAGCCCTAGCCCTAGCCCTAGCCCTAGCCCTAGCCCTAGCCCTAGCCCTAGCCCTAGCCCTAGCCCTAGCCCTAGCCCTAGCCCTAGCCCTAGCCCTAGCCCTAGCCCTAGCCCTAGCCCTAGCCCTAGCCCTAGCCCTAGCCCTAGCCCTAGCCCTAGCCCTAGCCCTAGCCCTAGCCCTAGCCCTAGCCCTAGCCCTAGCCCTAGCCCTAGCCCTAGCCCTAGCCCTAGCCCTAGCCCTAGCCCTAGCCCTAGCCCTAGCCCTAGCCCTAGCCCTAGCCCTAGCCCTAGCCCTAGCCCTAGCCCTAGCCCTAGCCCTAGCCCTAGCCCTAGCCCTAGCCCTAGCCCTAGCCCTAGCCCTAGCCCTAGCCCTAGCCCTAGCCCTAGCCCTAGCCCTAGCCCTAGCCCTAGCCCTAGCCCTAGCCCTAGCCCTAGCCCTAGCCCTAGCCCTAGCCCTAGCCCTAGCCCTAGCCCTAGCCCTAGCCCTAGCCCTAGCCCTAGCCCTAGCCCTAGCCCTAGCCCTAGCCCTAGCCCTAGCCCTAGCCCTAGCCCTAGCCCTAGCCCTAGCCCTAGCCCTAGCCCTAGCCCTAGCCCTAGCCCTAGCCCTAGCCCTAGCCCTAGCCCTAGCCCTAGCCCTAGCCCTAGCCCTAGCCCTAGCCCTAGCCCTAGCCCTAGCCCTAGCCCTAGCCCTAGCCCTAGCCCTAGCCCTAGCCCTGGTGGTGGTGGTTAGAGACCCCTTCCCCCACTAAGATGGGGGGCTCCCATACAAATGAAACACAAATTCCTGCATAACTCGAGAACTAATCAGGCAAATGGAACAAAATTTGGCCGGTCGACAGTCTAATTCTAAAAAATAATAAACTTCTAAAGAACACTGACGTAAGAAACGAGGGAGCACCATATCGGGTCTTCGCCAAGGAACCAGATCTAGAATCTGGGTTCAAAATGTGATCCAAAATCTGATAAAAATGTGGCTTAAAATATGGTCCACAATCTAGTACAAATTTGTTCCAAAATTTTATAAAAAGTCATAGTCCAGATTCAAATTAGGTCGAGAATTTGGTGTAAAATCCAATCCGAAGGCTGGTCACTACTTTATAATCTTAAAAATTTGTCCCAAAATCGGCTTCAGGTGCACAATCTGATCAACAATGTTGTCTAACCTGGTCCAGTTTGAGAATCTGGTCCAAAACCTGGTAAAATGGTGGTCTAGAATCAGGTCCAGGTCCTTAATCTGGTTTTGGTCCAGAATGTGTTTCACAATGAGGTCTGTCCAAAATCTGATCAAAAATGGAGTCCAAAAATTTATACAAAACCTGGTTCAAATTTGATAAAAATGTACCCTGAAATCTGGTGGAGGTGCAACATCTCAGGTTCAGGTCCAGAATATAGTCCAAAATTTGACCAAAATTTAATCGAAAATGTAGTATAAAATCTGGTTCAAACCCTGATCTAAAATCTGGTGTGGGGTTTACAATCTGATCAAAAATGTGCCCTAAAACTTGGTTTATATTCTGGTCTACGTCCAGAATCTATACCCAAATTTGATTCAAATTCTGGTCCAAAAAGTGGTCCAGAATCAAGGCGATGGTCACAACGAGTAAAGTCCAGAATGTGGTCCAGGTCCAGAATCTGGACCAAAATATGACGAAAAATGTGGTCCAAAATGTTATCCCAAATCTGGTATAAATTTGATAAAAATGTGGTCCAAAATCCGGTCTACGATCTGATGCAGCTCCTAGATCTGGTTCAGGGCAAGAATCTGATCCAAAATTTTATCACCAATGAGGTTCAAAATGTGATTGAAAATATGGTACAAAATCTTATCCAAATCTGTTAAAAATGTGGTCCAAAATTTGATCCAAAATCTGATATTGATCTGCAATCTGGATCCAAATTTCTTCCAAAATCTGATGTGGTTCAAATTGTGGTCCGATATCTAGTCCAAATTTGTTTCAAAATATGAAAGAAAAGTTGATTAAAAATGTGGTCCACGATGCCTTCCAGGTCCAAAATATGGTCCAGGTCCAGAATCTGGTTGGTGGTAAGAATACTGATCAAAAAGCTGTGATCCAAAATCTGCCTCAGGTCCAAAATGTCTCCCAAAAAATCTGATCAAAAATGTGGTCCAAAATCTGGTTTATAACCTGGTCCACAATCCGATAAAAAATATGGACGAAAATGTGGTCCAGGTTCATAATTTGATCCATTTGATCCAGAATGTACTCCAATATATGTTTCAAAATCTGGCCCAAAATTTGATCTAAAATCCGCTCCAGAATCTAATCTAAATCTGTTCCAAAATTTATTACAATTTTCTGAATCGGGACTTCGTCAAGGGTGCCACAATGTCACGCTACGGCTCTGGTGCTCGCCCTGAATTATCAATAAAAAGTTTACAGTACAGTACAGTACGTCTACAATATCACATTTTTCTAAGTGAATTTCCCCAGAATAAATTATTTCACTGAGAGACTTTCCACGAAAGAGTATTCCGTATTGTTTTAATTTTTAGTATTGTTTGGGTTATAATGTTTTGCGAAATATTATAAAACCGTATACGACAATGTTGACGGAGATCGTTTGCATGGTGATGGACAGCAAAACCTACATCAAGCCAGACCGGAAACACCTTCCTAGGCCGTAGTTTTGTACGCCAATCGGACGAGGAACGGTGACAGACTTCTTCAAGCATATGAAACTGTCGAAGTTTGCTAAGAAACATATGATTTAGCAGGCTAGCGGTACTTGTTGCTTGAAAAGCTACATTTTCATTGCAACCGGGACCATTAATCAAGGGAAATTTACGTAAACGAGTGTCTGGAAAAAGATTCATTGCCTGCCCCGAAGCAACACGATGGTTTCGTGTTGTTTTGGTCGGATTTGACATCCCGCTATGCCGTAACATAGGCCACGAGATAATACGCCGGCAACAACGTGTAGATGGAGAAATATTGGTCCACTGTTAGGCGGAGCCTGAAGATAAAAAAAACTGTTGAAAGTAGGAAGCAGTTTGAAGCAGGGTTGTCCTGCTTTTTGTGCAGCTATTTTACTCTTCTGACTATAACGCCTCACTCAAGAAAAATTTGTCGACAGAAAAGTTCTGTATGGGACATTTGTAGAACTAACTATTATCTTTCTTTCGTCTTTATGGCGTACTCCGGGTTCACAATGAGCACTTTTCGTGCTCCACCGAGCGTGAACCGAAAGTGTGCCGTGCATCTCAAAGATGTAATAATACAAAATTCAACAATAATATAAATAATTGTTAGATCTACAAAAGAGTAAAATAGATGTACAAAAAATAGGACAGCCCTAGTTTGAGGTAAACCGCAGAGTTTTGGCGTTCAGGATAAACGAAGTGGCTGTATAGAATCTGATAGCAGAAGTTCGAGTCGCCAAGCAGTACGGTCGCATTTTAAATTCACTCCCGGTTTGTCGTGTTTTAGTTTGTTTGTTTTAATAACCGTCGCGAACGTTCACCGTGCTTAAGGTTTAAGTTTGGATAACACAGACCTGCGTAATAAATTTGTTCTTAATTAATTTGATTGTGAAGTCAAGTGAAGTGAAGTGACAATGATCTGTGAAATTTGCCAATCAGATTCAACCACTGAAGAAGTTTTGTGGGTTTGCATTGGCTGCAATCGTGGCTTTCATGCAGCATGTGTAGGTGTTTCGGTTCAGCGCGGCTCGTTACGAAGAAGAGAAAAAAAAATTATAGATCCGCTGTCATATATCCTGCCTTGCTGCAACACTTGCCAAGCGTTAATCACCTTAAATTTTGATATCAAAACGCTGGTAAATCAACAATCCCAGCTGTGCGAAAATATAAACACAAACACCGAGGTCGTTCATCGCACGAGTCAGCAAAATAATGAGCACATAATTCACGAAGCGATGGATCGTATTGAAGCGCTTTTCGGTGACGTGAAAAAAGAGCTGACGACGTATAGGAGTGCTGTTACTACTGGCCTAGTCAGTGGAATAAAAAACCACCTGACGTCATTGGTCGATTTGGCAATGCAAACGTCGAATAAAAATGTAGTATCTTCAATGCAATCGATGTCGTCAGGGATGTCGGAACTCAATGACGAAATTAAAAGACTTTCTACTGTGACGATTGATATGGCGGCTGAATCAACCATGCAGCACTACCCAACAATAGGGCTGGAAATTCTCGATGAGTTAAAGTCATTGTCAGCAAACCTCATAGCAATGCAAAATACTGTGCCACCGTCAATGGTATCTGACTCATTCCCCAGTTTGTCAACAGAATTAAACAATAACGAAAAAACTGATTCTTCAGGATGGCGATTTTTGGGTACGAAGAGGGTATGGAAAGCTAACTGGGAGGAATACGACGCACGTAAATTACGTCGTTTAAATCAGCAAAAGCAGGCAATAAATGCAAGACGCAGAAGGCAGCGTAGAGCAAGAAACAATAATACACACAATGTTTCTAATAATGTGGATAACGGTAACTCCAATCAGAATCACGCTTTTAACCATAACAACAATAACAGCAACAATAACAACTACAACAACAGAAGCAACAATAACTACAGATACAATAACAACAGGAGTAATAGAAACAACTACAATTGGAATAGCAGGAACAGTAACAACCGGAATAATAGAATCATTGGTAATAACAACAGGCATTACAATTATAACAACAACAACAACAACAACAACAACAATAACATCAACAACAACAACAACAGCAGCAACAACAACAACAACAACAACTACAGGACTGGTAATCGTAATAACAGAAGGAACCACGAACCCAGTAATAGTAGAAACCATTACATTAACCAACGTAACTCTAATTTCACTGGCACTCAAAACCGAAACATGTGGCTGCCACCTGATAGAGAGCTTCTTGCGGCAGCGAAAGACCAGTTTTCCAGGCCGCCAGCTAACTATCATCCGTCAATACAATTCCAGAGAGGTGAAATTTTAAACCCGTATCCACCTAATGAATTACCGTCGCGCTCTTATAATCTTATGGACCCAAGGAATTCTCTACCTACAGCATGTGAGGCATGCTCCTGCCGACATTCGTGTTTTACGAACATCCGACGCACTCCCTAGAGGAAGATTTAACACCATCTGGCGTGAACTCAGTAGTACAATCAAAATCAGAAACAGAAATTGTAGTGTACTGTCAAAACCTCAACCGCATGAGAGGTTCGTCTAAGATTAGACATATTTGTAATAAAATTTTAAGTTGTTCCTTTCCAATAATTTTGGCAAATGAAACTAGTTGGGATGAAAGTGTTAGAAGTGAAGAAGTTTTTGGAAATGCTTATAATGTTTACAGAGATGACCGAAACTTTCAGGTTTCTGAAAAGAAGTCCGGTGGTGGTGTTTTAATTGCTGTCTCAACTAAACTTGATTCCGACATTATTATTACCACGAAATTCAAAGAATTTGAGTATATATGGGTAAAAGTACTGGTAGCGGGCGAAACACACGTTTTTTGCTCAGTATACTTCCCTCCAAATAACGCAACTAAATCTGCTTATGAAAATTTTTTCAAGGTTGCTGAACAAATTTTTTCCAAATTTCCCCCGGAAGTGAAAATTCATATATACGGTGATTTTAATCAACGCAATGCCGATTTTATTCCAGACACTGAAAATGAGGACATCTTACTTCCAATTGTAGGCGAAAATGAAACGCTACAGTTTATTTTTGACAAAACTTCTAGTTTAGGACTTAATCAAATCAATCATGTGAAGAATCAGCAAAATTGCTTTTTAGATTTATTGTTAACAAACATGCATGAAGACTTTTGTGTAACCGCTTCATTGACTCCACTATGGAAAAACGAAGCATTCCATACAGCCATTGAATTTTCTATATTCGTACATGAAAATAAGAGACCCCTTGATTGGGAATATGAAGATGTCCACCAGTTTCATTTGGCAAATTATGATATCATTAAATGTTGTCTTAGCACATTAGATTGGCAAACCCTTTTCAATTGTGATGAAGGTATCGAAACCTCTGTAGAAATCTTTTACAAATTATTAAATGAAATTATAAATGAGCATGTCCCCCTAAAGAAAGTAAGGCGACATGGCTATTCAAAATATCCTATTTGGTTTAACCAACAAATAAAAAACTTGAAAAATCGCAAACAAAAAGCCCATAAAAGGTACAAGAATAATGGCAGTAACGCAAATCTGGCCCTTTACTTAGATATTTGTAACCAACTAAATGTAGCCATTGATACAGCATACGAGCAATATAATTCCAAAACCGAAAGTGAATTAAAACGTCATCCAAAAAATTTCTTTAATTATGTAAAAACTAAATTGAAATCGAACAATTATCCGACAGAAATGTATCTCAACGAAACGGTTGCTGATAACCCAGATGAAATTTGCAATCTATTTTCAACTTTTTTTCAAGGAACTTATACTGCTTTTTCGGAAACAGATCGGGATTACAGATATTTCGATTTCCTCCCAGAATTTACTACTGATATCGCTATCAAAAAAATCGAAGCACATGTCATTTTAGAAAGTTTAACTAAGTTGGATACCTCCAAGGGCTGCGGACCCGACGGTATTCCTCCCGTGTTTTTGAAAAAGTTAGCATTAGAACTTACAGCTCCATTGTATTGGCTTTTTAACATGTCACTAGAATCCGGCAATTTCCCTAAGACATGGAAAGCCTCATACCTCATTCCAATTTTTAAAAGCGGTAAAAAATCTGATATAAGTAACTATCGAGGTATTGCTATTATTTCTTGTATTCCCAAACTTTTTGAAGCAATCATTAATGAATCGTTGTTCAATCAAGTCAAAAATAGAATATCTAATATGCAACATGGGTTTTTTAAGGGCCGCTCAACTAATACAAATCTAATTGAATTCGTTAGTTATTCGCTGAATGCAATGGACAAAGGGAGTTATGTAGAAGCATTATATACTGATTTCAGCAAAGCATTTGATCGCGTTGATATACCCATGCTATTATTTAAATTACAAAAAATAGGAGTCCAATCAGATCTGCTTAAATGGATCGAATCCTATCTGACTAATCGTCAGCAAATAGTCAAATTTGAAGGGAAAAAGTCAAACCCTCTAGAAGTAACCTCTGGAGTTCCCCTGGTTCACATTTAGGCCCTCTTGTTTATTTTATTTGTGAACGATATCTCTTTTTTGCTGAAAAATGTTAGGGTATTAGTATATGCCGATGATATGAAGCTCTTTTTAGAAATAACAAACGAGGAGGACGTCAGAGTATTCCAGCTCGAAATACAGGTTTTCTATATTTGGTGTAACAAAAGTCTTCTTCAACTTAACACTCATAAATGTAGATCAATAGCCTTCAGTAGAAAAAGAAACATGCCAAACATTACAATTTCTCTAGGAAATAATTTGGTTGAAAAGTGTGAAAAAATCAGAGATTTAGGAGTTATATTAGACTCAAAACTAACATTTATTGAACATTATAACACAATTATCAACAGAGCTAACAGTATGCTAGGATTTATAAAAATATTTAGCTACGACTTCCGTGACCCATACACAATAAAAACACTATATCTTGCATATGTGAGGTCAATATTAGAATACTGTAGCATAGTCTGGTCACCATTTTCATTAATACACCAGGAACGAATAGAATCAGTACAAAAACAATTCGTGCTGTTTGCTTTGCGTAAACTAAATTGGACAAGCTTTCCTCTTCCCTCTTATGAAGCCCGCTGCTTGCTTATAAATATACAGACACTAAAACAGCGACGTGAGTTCGCCAAAGTGTCATTTGTAAACGATATT